>NC_080784.1:126573497-126899608 GCF_028018385.1 Neofelis nebulosa
CTTTGTAAATGAGCTTGTTTGGAAAACTGGAACATTAACATAGCCTTTCACCGGGCATGACTAGAGGAAGAGCAGGTGCGTGGTATGTGACAAGGGCAACACAAAGTCACTTTGGACTGCTCCATGGAAAAGAGAAGCTAATCCTGGAAAGTGATGTCAAATACTGATCTGCTTGTGACAATAGAATAATCGTAGCTGCTCTGGTGTGGCTACCATCAATTGTTTACCTACTGTTTAAGGAGCACTGTGTTCATTTCATTCGTATTGTTCCAGCTTTCACAATACTGTGCATGGGCATTATTGCCTTGGCTTTCTAAATGAATAAACCGAGGCTCAGTTCTGTGCCCTCACCAAAATTTATATCACCGGTATAGTTATAAGAGCCTGGGATTTATCCCAGAGTCATCTGACTACAAAACTTTTGCTGCTTTTACCTAAGCAGAAAGAAACAAAAATAGAAACGAAAATGCTCTAAGACTAAATATATATGCTCTAGGACTATAAATATAAATATATTTATATTTATATTACATGTAATATTACATGTTATATATATACATAATATTATATATATGTACATGTATACATATACATATATACATATAATATATACATATATACATATATAATATATATACATACACATAAATATATATAGAGAGAAAGACAGAAATAAAGAGAGAGAGTAAATTGTCATTACCTGAAGATAAGATTGTGAAATTGGTTAGGGGAGATAGAACATTATAGGCAGAATGCGAGAGTATGGATTTTTTCTTCTATAGGAACGTGTTGATTTCCATGCATATTGTATTTAACCCAGCTGTAGGAGTTAATATACCCTAAGAATTGAGGAATATGTCCTCACACTGTATTTCCATCTTTTGGAAATTGTTTCAGATGCAAGGGTAAGAATAGAAGGATCTCTAAATAATGGCTTTCGTGCCCATGTAGACCCCTCTAATAAACGGCAAACCATCCCTTCAATACACTTCTGATACCTCTGGAAGAAACCTTAACAAACACCCTGCTAAGTTGGAAACATCTGGTTGAAAGGTTTTGTTAAGAGCGCCTCGGTAGCTCTGTCGGTGAAACATCTGACTTGGGCTCAGGTCTTGATTTCACAGTTCCTGAGTAGAGTCGCGCGTCGGGCTCTGTGCTGACAGCTCAGAGCCTGAAGCCTGCTTCGGATTCTGTGTCTCCCTCTCTCTCTGACTCTCCCCTGCTTGGGCTCTGTCTCTTTCTCCAAAATAAATTAACATTAAATTAAAAAAAAAAAAAAAAAGAAAAGGAAGTTTTGTTCTACCTGACTTTACAGTAGAAAAGTACACCATTTGAACTGTAATGTATTCAGTTGTGGCAGGATGAGGTGGGTACTGGCCTAGAAAAGTGAAAACCTGGACTTAAGTCTGACTTGGAGCAAGATGGCTAAGTTATCAGCATTGCAGTGATTTCATTTATAAAATGGCATAATACTTTTCCGTATGATTGTGAGGATTAAATGAAATAATGTTGATAAACACTCTACTAGCCTTCCTATATGCCTGATTATCATTATGCTACTTAAAACATAAAACAATATTGTTATTTCCTATTGTAATAGTTCTATTCTAAAGACAGATCTTTATGTGACCTCTTGTTGTGATTCATAAGGAAGAAAGTTGAGTAATTGCAAAAATATATACGAATGGTTGCTTTTCAGAGAAATACTGGGTACATAGAATTTCTGTGAAAACTCACTGATGCTTTAATTATAAGGAATCTATAATAAATATTGTCACTAGCTTATTATATATATTAAACAACGAAGACTAACAGAGAAAATTCCATTGTACAAAGAAGTCACTTTAAAAATTCTTCACTCTTGAATGGTTGAAGCTGATTTAAGAATGACACACATGAGGGACCTCAATAGAGACTCCAGGTTAAGGGTAGGTTCAGAACAGGCACCAAACTGGTAACCATTTTGTTACTTGTAACAAACAAGTATCTGAAAGTGACTTTTGGAAAAGCGAATAAAATTATGCAAAAACTGGCAGAGCTAGCTTGGTATCCATTTTTATTCATTTGCGTTTTCCAGTGTGGCTGATTTCTAACACACCAGCAAAAATCTAACTGACAGAAAGGGCCGACCAAGTAATTATTGGAACTGAAACATAGATTAATAGAGACCAAATCTTATTTATATTAGTCAAAGATGTATTTATATTTAGGAGAAACAGGAAGAATATTCTTAAAAATAAACTGAGGGGAATTCATAAGAGAGAAATTTTCACTTAGTACTAACACAGGATTAAAAAGTGACTTAATAGGGGTGCCTGGGTGGCTCAGTCGGTTAAGTGTCCTACTTCGGCTCATGTCATGATCTCACAGCTCGTGGGTCCGAGCCCCGCATCGGGCTCTGTGCTGACAGCTCGGTGCCTGGAGCCTGTTTCAGATTCTGTGTCTCCCTCTCTCTCTGCCCCTCCCCTGCTCATGCTCTCTCTCTCTCTCTCTCTCTCTCTCAAAAATAAACATAATTTTTTTTAAAAAGTGACTTAATAAATAAAGCTTCTTATATTAAATATGCATCAGTTTCTATAAAGAAAATAACCCAAAAAAATCTTTCTTCTTTAATTTGGATGTAAAACAAAATCATTTTTCTCCCAGTACTGCTTTACACAATGACTTACTGTTTTTCTCTGTAAACTTCCAGCAATCAATATACAACACATTTGAATTTTATAACCAGTTGCAAAACAACAACCCTATGCTGTGTAGAAAATCATTTCAGGAATCGTATTCTTAAAAATCACCTTGGCGAGAATATATTACACCAACTTCATAAAACAATGCCTCCAGGTTTACCTCACTAGTTCAGATAAAGTCTATATAATTTAATGGCAGATAAATTCTTTACGTTATATTTTGTTAATACATAGCTATTTTGGAAAGAAGTTTTAGTTTATGTTCATTTGCTTTTTGAATTTTTCTCATAGAATGATAAGCAGTACCGGTAATATTGTATTGCATCTAAGCAAAACTTTCTGCCATGGGGCTCAGGCTGGATATTCATTTGAGCCAGGTGTTTGAAAAACTCATATTCAGAGGAATGGGCCTTCAATATAAAGTAAGACTAAAAATAATCTGAAAATGATAACATCATATTTTGCACTGCCACCACATGGGTCCCTGGAAACCTCAAATCTAGTTATATGATTCCCACTGATAAAATCATTCAGTGGTCCCTCATGACAAGCAGTCTCAAGCCACATTTTGGATATTGCTTGATTTCTATCTCAGTCGTTCTTAAACCTGAATGCATGTCAAAATTCCCAGAGGACTTGTTCAAACACAGAGGGCTAGGACCCAGTCAGTGGGAGTGAGGCGTGGCCTAGGAATTTACATTTCTAACAGTCTTTCAGGATTCTGAATGTGCAGATCCAGGGACCTCTCTTTAAGAATTGTTCTAGCTCCTTGTAGGCTGTAGAGTATTTTTCACCTCTCCAATTATTGTTGCTTATGTCATTCTCTATGCCCAGAATAAATACCATTTTGTCTTTCCCATGCTTAATTCTGAATTGGCATTCAAAACAGTCCCCAGAAGAACCTTTATTTTTTTGTCCTTCAGGCTGCATTAGAGGACTTTATTCTGAGCTTTCATCAAATCCTCTGAATCTTTTCTAATTCATAAAGCACAATGTACTGAAATGACTTTTTTTTGCAATTCTTCCATCAGATCATGAGTCTGTCAAGGCAGAGACCAAATATAGTTATAATTTGCAACTCAACACTACCGTGCAATGGGACATTCCAAAAAAGTGTCCATTGATTAGGAGCACCCTTTTTGTGTTTCCATATACAAACTTTCAAAACAATCAGCAACTATACAGATAACAAGAAATAATTGAGAATAAAGAATATCCCAGATATTATCAATAGGAAGAGTAGGATAGAGATGGATTGTCAAGTGCAAGCTCACATCACCCGACAGGCTCCACCTAGAGAAAGGTTAGTTTAAAAGAAGTTCAGTGTTTTACTGATGTTAGCTGAAGGCAATTATTTTGTCTGGGACTTGATTTGTGGGTATGGCTCTCAAGATCGGGGTCTAAAATAAACCTTTCTTTAAGAATATGAACTTCTATACAGGCTATAAAAATTCAGGTGATTTTTGACCACAAAACCATTTTGTTTTACTCTTCATGTCATTCAAAGGTTTGGTTATTTTTGCAGTTTAACGATATCTAAACTGTATTTGAAACAGACATAATATTTCTTTTTTCCTAGATTCATACTGTGTGTCTCAGACCTGATTAATATTGAGTGTTTCCAGACTTCAGAAATACTCAAATTAACATCATTTCATTTCCAGAATAACAGAAAGACCACAATCCTGTATTGTTTATATTTTAAACTGCAGTTTTATCATTCCGCATGGAAGGGCAAGGAAGGTTGTAAAGAATGCTGTGGTCAGTTATGTACAACCTGCACTTTTATAGTCTATGTACAACCTAGACTTTTAATAAGAAAAAAAAAAGTCATGGAAGGCAAAAAAAAAAAAATAGGGAAAAGGGTCAAGAAAATAAAAACCTAGTGACTTCTTAAGGTTGGTCATGTTCAATTTGTGAGACATAGATAGTGATAGCTGAATTAAATTGAAAGGAAGAAAATAAATATTTCAATTAAGTGTCCTTGAAGTTTTAGATCCAAAATTACCACCCAATCTCTCTGGGGAGTTTGACTGCCAGACTGCACTTTTATCAGAGACGATCAGTGCTCACAGGAAAGCAATGTGATGATCAATAAGGCTTTATGGTCATACTTACTCTATAATGATATCCTGGGAAACCCTAGGGCAAAATAATGGTTCTCGGTGCTGATGGGGTTTATGGGCCCTTTAGCATCTCTCTGTCGCCTTTTTTGCATTTATTTCTAGCAGCTGTCTTCAGGCTGTATGTATGCGCAATCCATATCATCCAGGATGTCTGCTGCTCATAGAGAATCAGGAGGAGGGTCAGAGGGACTGCTGCAGAAATGTGGCTATGAAGAATCAATTCACACTGGACACTTTGTGTCTTGTATCAGAAAATTAGAAATGTACCACTGGCTCGGAGGTGAAGGCATTGGTGCACCTGGAAAAGGAAGGATGGGTTCTTTGCTGTGCCTCATATCCACTCACAGACCCTCAAGAAAGGGGTTGTTCTCAAATACTGTTTTCAAGCTAAGAAAGCAAACGGTGAGGATTAGGCTGTGTGTGTGTGTGTGTGTGTGTGTGTGTGTGTGTGTGAGAAAGGGGTTGCTTTTGGAAAATTAAGGCAACTACACAAAGGAGAGGCAATGAAAACATCATAGTAGGAAAAAATAAGGTCTTTTATCTTCCATGTGCCTTCAGATAGGAGGGTGCTTTGTGTTGCTCATTATTAAAATAGAACCATGTTAATAATTCAAAAAGATCACAACTTTCCATTTTTTAGCTATCTGGTTCTACTTATATTGAAGAAATCTACTATTTTTAATCAACTGCTAACATATCTATTTAATATTCCACCCTGCAATTTGAAACTAATCTCAACTCATTCAACTAGAATGAATCAAAGGAACAGAAGGGAAAAAAAAAACATGTTTAAAAAGATGAAATTATTGTAACTGAAAAATAACACTATGGCTAAAAATGTCAAGGAATAGATTGGAATATTTTAAATTTGTCATATTGAAACATGTTGTTTTTAGCCATATACATCATTCTCTGTATACTGTATGCTGGCTACTCTCGGTATTTGTCCCATTGTTGTTATTTGGTTTGCTTTGCTTTTGTTTTTGTTTTTGTTTTTTTGAGAGCAGCAGATTATTGGAAGGACTGCCTTTAAATTATGGTGTTTTATTTCTTTGAGGATGGAAACTGATGTAATTTTTGAAACAAATTGTATAATGTTTCTTTCATGAGCTGTAGGACAAAGAGGTGAGAGAGAGGTAGAAATGGATTATATGTCAAAAACAGTGAGAACATATTAATATAAAACTCAAAAGAAATTTCCTTGAATCTCAATGTAGAATGTTCCAAGTTTTACCATTCCAGTTCAGTTTTCGAAAAGATGTCTGTCTTATTCCTTATTGTGCTTAATTTGCTAGTAGCAGACAGAGAGATTGATGACATCTTCACTACTAACTTCAATTTAGAAGTTGTTCCAAGAAACCCATGATATCATTAATGATGGAAATTCAGGGTTAAATTAAAAAAAAGTCATGCCTCCATATTCTTTTCTTTCTTCTCTAAACATCAGAAAATTTGACTCCTGTCTATCACCATTTACCGCTTCTTCAAGCCAAAATTGTCTTTTTTGTTGATTGACAAGAAATGATGATAAAATAAATGGTCTATTTTGGTTTTCTGTCTTATTTTCTCTTTTTGTTCTACACTCACTTATCCTTCCCTACCCCACCCCCCCCAGCTATTACTTGTCTTATCTTTCTGCCATAATTGCCTAATGCCCCAATTCAGTTACTGCTTTTCATACTGTGCTCAAAAGATGACATGGCTTATTTTGAAAAAGCAGCAATTATTGTGCAGAACACAGTTGCATAGCCTGGAACAATTTCAGTGAAATCAAATCAAATAAAAATATTTATGAGCACACATAATAGGAAAGGCACTGTAGTGGGTGCATTTGAGGATACAAAGAAACATAAGCAGTTCCTGTTATTAAAATGCTGAAGACAGGAGCGCCTGGGTTGTTCAGTCAGTTAAGGATCCAACTCTTGATTTCGGCACAGGTCATGATCTCATGGTTGGTGAGCCCCGCATTGGTCTCTGTGCTGACAGTGGAGAGCCTGCTTGGGATGTCTCTCTCTTTGTCTGTCTCTCTCTCTCTCTCTCTCTCTGTCAAAATAAATAAAGAGCTATAAATCAAAATAAAATGCTGAAGATCTATTTATTTGGAAGTTCAAGATGTAAATACAAAACCTAAATATCAATAATAGATTGGAATGAGAATGAAGCACCATTAGGATAGAAAAAAAAAAAACGAACAAAAATAAAATGTGGTGAGCACAGTAGGCATTCAGAAGACAGAAACATTACTGTATATTGGGATTGTGAGAAAACTCAGGACTTTGGTCCTGAGATCATATAGCAAGTTTGGATAGGCTCTGATGGTGAGCCACAGAGAAGATGTAGTAAGAGGAAATCTACAGAGAGAACAAATCGGTTGTAGTATTTTGTGAGTAATGAATGTTCAGGTTTGGCAGGAGAGGAGAGGTTACATATCAACATAGCAAGAGTCTAGGAATTATCTTCTAGTCAATGGGGAGTCATTGATTCAGAAGTATTGTATCTGAGAAGAAAGTAACAGGTTTATGAAGATTAATAAGGTATCACTATGCACTGGACTATTTGAATGACCATAAGGATGCTTCTGAATTATAAAACAGATTTTGAGGGATTGAGGGCTATGATTCTGATATTAGGGCTCTAGCACCTGACACACAGGTTTCTCCTGAAGGGCTGTGGAGTAGAAACTGGGCTCTAATGCATCCGATGGTTGAGTCAGTGGTGAAAACCCCCCAAATGTGGCAGACCCCAACACACAGCAAAGTGGACCTGTTAAATAAGAGATTCACAGAAAGGGAACACTGTTAGATATTGCAGTGATTTTCTCCAAATGAAGTTAGGAGAGATCAGGATAGGAGTCTATCACACAACTAACTTCAGATTGAAATAAAAACGGGAAATCAGTCTTTCTACACAGTAGTTGTCTCATGACAGAAAAAATGGGACATTTGGGTGATGTTGGCTGAATGACTATTATGTGCCACATGCTATTCTAGACCCTGAAGCTATTGCAAAAAGGAAATATGGATGTGTGTGGGGAATAAGTTTATGAATTCCCTGAGCTTGCACCAATGGCTTAACAAGGTTCAGGATGAAAGCATCCAAGCTTAGGTAAATAGGGTAAAAGCTCCCTAAGCATAGAACAAAAGCATAGGAATAGGAAGCCGCAGCATGAAAGCATCCAATTTAGATAAACAGTGAAGAAGCACCCCCAAATAGTACAAAAGCAGAAAGCTGCTTTCACAGGAAGGAAGGTCCAGAATAGGTAAACAGGTAAACAGGTCTATAGACACCCTGGTGAAATTGCCCAGATCAGAGCTAATTAGCTAAAGAAAGGTGCCTTGTTGACCCTGATGTAGCATGTTCTATCTGTCTTATCCCCTAAGCTAGCTAAGATAAACAGATCTGGTGCCTCGTACTTGCCATAAACAACCACCTGCTTGGTGCCGCGATTTTGTTTTGTATTGACCCAAACCCCTAACGCCACATATCTTCGAAACCTCCTTTCTCTCACATACATGAGTTAATGTTCACTGTTCATTGTCTCTTTGTGCACATCCATCAGGTTTGTAAACCTTCTGATCCTAATAAAAATGGAGCAAGGACTGTTACTCAGGACTCTTGTCTCCTCCTGGACATCAGTCTCTCTCACATTTAATTCTGTGTCTGCTGTCTTGCTGGACAAGAGAGAACTCCAGACTCAAAGTCTGTGACAGATGTGGTTTTTGCTCTTCTGGAGTTCACAATCCAAAAGGGGAAAATATAAAAATTACCACATAAATGTATAAATTTAAAGTCAGGTAAGCAGTATGAAGAAAATAAGAAGCAGCCCTGACAGAGTGTGTCCATGTGTACACATGTCTCATGAAGAGTGATGTGTCAGGAAAATTTTCTTGAAAATTTCCTGAAAATGGGCATATTGGTTAAGCTTTGAGAATGAGTGATAACAACTAAGTAAAAGGGCCTGAAGAAGATATGTTTGGAAAGAGGGTAAACATATATGCAAAGTTACATGGGAAATAGCACTGATATATTTTGGGTACAAAAAGAAGGAAGTTCTGGTTAGAAAAACAAAAGAAATAAGAAAAGTAGTATAAGATGAAGCCAATAAAATGGACACTTAATAAAGTAAGGCTTTAAGGAATTCTATCCTTACCCTCATATAAATTGGTAGCCTGTAAAGGATTTTGAAAAAGGGGACATCACAGGGCAAAGCTTGAACAGTAAATTGTGGTTAATTTTGTTCATTTTCAGCTCTTAGCACAGTAGCAGCTACCCATCCCCACCTCAAACCCTGTGGCAGGCACCTATGCACCTGCTCCTGGGTGAACCTGGACACAACCTGTGGGAGTCAAGGCTGGTAAAAAGGATCCTGCCCTACAAATATTGCTGACCTTTGCTCACACCATTGATTGCTGCTTCTGATCACAGAGGTAGGAACCTAGAGGTGGGCAGCCATTCTTCTTGTGCCTTCCTTTGCTATTACAAGCCCGTACCCCCTCCAGCTAAT
Organism: Neofelis nebulosa; assembly: GCF_028018385.1. Classification (NCBI taxonomy): domain Eukaryota; kingdom Metazoa; phylum Chordata; class Mammalia; order Carnivora; family Felidae; genus Neofelis; species Neofelis nebulosa. The sequence goes on from NC_080784.1 coordinate 126,582,812, forward strand.
GTGATTTCTAGATTTAAAGGGGTAACACCCTTCACTTTCTCTTTTTTTTCCATTGTGGGAACCAGACATCAAAGACTAGGACAAATGCAAGTGTATATATTGGAAAAATTAGAAAGTGATCATACATATTCAAGGAAAGGTGCAAGATGAGAAAAGATGCAAGAATACTAGGAAACCAAACTCAACAGAATATTAAAAGGATTATACAACATGACAAACTTGGTTTTCCTGGAATGCAAAGGTGATTCAATGTACTAACATTGATCAATGTAATATACCACATTAACAGAATGAGGGGAAAAAACCCAAAAACCTGTGATCATCTTAATTAATGTACAAAAGGATTTGAAAATCTTTAGCATCATTTCATGACAAAAACACTCAATAACTTTGTGTTCATATATTGGAAAACTTAATATTGTTAGATGTCACTAGTAGCTAAAGTGATTTACAGATTCAATGAGATCCCCATCAAAATCCCAGCGATGGGGGCGCCTGGGTGGCTCAGTCGGTTAAGCGTCCGACTTCAGCTCAGGTCATGATCTCACAGTCCGTGAGTTCGAGCCCCGCATCGGGCTCTGTGCTGACAGCTCAGAGTCTGGAGCCTGCTTCTGATTCTGTGTCTCCCTCTCTCTCTGACCCTTCCCCGCTCATGCTCTGTCTCTCTCTGTCTCAAAAATAAATAAACGTTAAAAAAAAAAAAAAAAAAAATCCCAGCGATGATTTTGCAGAAATAGAAAAACCCACCCTAGTAAAAAAAAAATGGGGGTGGGGGTACCACAATGAGAAATCACTCATATTGGAGAGGAAAAAATAAAAATCTGACTGTATACTAAGTGTTGATCAGGATATAGAGGATATGGAACTCTCAAACACTGTTGACGGGAATGTAAAATCATACAAATACCAAGAAAAACAGCGTTGTGGTTTCTTAAAAATGTAAATGTAAACCTGCCAAATGATCCAGGCACTTCATTCTTACTCTTTACCCAGAACAAATGAAAGCATATGTCTATACAAAGAATGAGTGTTCATTACATCCTTGTTTGTAATAGCCCCAAACTGGAAATAACCAGTTTCCAGCCCCAAACTGGAAATAAGTGTCCATCAACAGGCAAATGGATAACAACTAAAAAATACTTAATAATAAAATAAAACAAAATACGATAAAATAAAATAAAATAAAATAAAATAAAATAGTTGTCCCTGCTGCTGCTAAAAAAGAAGAAGAAGGAAGGGGAACGGAGAGGAGAAGAAGAAGAAAAAGAAGAAGAGGAGAAGGAAGAGTAGGAAGAAGCAGCAGCAACAGAAGCTTACAGAAGTTGTCTAGATGAGAGATGACAGTGTTGCCAGAGATAAGTGAAGACTTTCCGGAGATATTTAGGGGAAATATTGAACACTCCTTAATTGGCTCACTATATACAGAAGGTAAGGTAAAAAGAGATTTCAAGGATCAACCCTCATTCTAATATATGCAACAGAATAGGAGGAATGATTCATTGAGCTAGGAAACCATAGACTAGAAGGTCAGTCTTTGGAAGGAGTCAGGGAAATTTGTAATTTCAGTATGAACATCTTATGTAAGATCTTGCCTGTAAAACAACCCACTAGTTGAATAGGTCTGTAGAGTATAGATGATCAGTCTGTACTCAAAATGTAAAATTGAAAAATCACTGTTATTTTCAATGGTGTGCAAAGACATGGGAGACTATGATAACCTTTAGTGAAAGGAAAATAAAAATAGTATTGAACTCTGAAAAATTCTGGCATTAAATATTGGAAAAGTGGAGCATGCATCTACAAAGTACATTTGAAGGAGAGATGAGAGGAAATCCAGAACAGTGTGATGTTATAATCCAAGGGAATAGAAGGTGTGAAAATAGACTCATCAATAATGACACCTTTGTTGAGAAGTCAAGTGGTAGAAAAAATGAAAAGCATCTAGGAATTAGTCCATGAAAATATTTTGTGACTCTAATTTTTTTTTGATTATTATACAGTAAAACTGACAGGTAGTATAAGTTTTATGAATTTTGATACAGTTATACATTCATATAACCACTCCCCAAATTGGGATATAGAACAATTCCATTACCATGCTACACCCTCCTCCCAAGCTCAAACCCAGCAAACATTGATCTCTTCGACATTACGACAGTTTTCATCACTTACGGATTCATCACTTACATACAACACCCAGTGCTCATCACACGCGCACTTCTTAGTGCCCATCTCCCACTTACCTCCCTCCGTTGACACACAGCTTGTTATCTATCATTAAGAGTGTCTTGTGGTTTGATTCCCTTTCTTCTCTTCCCCTCTTTCCCATATGTTCATCTGTTTTGTTTCTTAAATTCCACATATGAGTGAAATCATATGGTATTCGTCTTTCTCTGATTGACTTATTTCACTTAGCGTGATACACTCTAGCTCCATCCACATCATTCACAACATCCAATTTTAGATTTAAGTGAATGTTATAATTATTATGTTTCAAAGAGCAAAATGTTGTTTTCCTTTGCTTTATTTTAAATCGCTTTTATTAAGTTTTGAATCCACCACAATGACATTTATAGTATTGGTAATATATAATGTAAATGTAATAAATGTAAAGTGAGGCAAAAGTAGAAACATTCCAAATTACTCTTCACCTGGGGCACAGATAAATCAACAGTGATGCATACATACACTGGAATACTGTTTAGCAATTAAAGGGGAATAAACAATTGATCATGCAATAATATGAGTAAATCCTAAATACATTATTCTAACTGAAATAAGTCAGAATCAAAAGATTACCTAATTTATGACTCCATTTACAATTTATTCTCTAAAAGGCAAAACTCTAGGGATATATTACAAACCAGTAGATGCCGGGGGTTAATGGTTGAGGGAAGGTTTGGCTCCAAAGAGATAGCAAAATAGAATTAGCTTAGGTGAGGGAAGTACTAAAAACTGGACTGTATCTTTTTTTTTTTACATATATGAAATTTATTGTCAAATTGGCATCTTGATTGTGATGTCGGTTACATAACTCCATACATTTGTTGAAACATAGAATTGTACACCAAAAGAGTACATTTGGCTACACATAAATTAAAAATAATAAATTTTTGAAAATAATAAAGACCTGTGTACTTTCTCCCAAATTAAAAAAAAAAATAGTATGCTTCTAATGTATCAGAAAAATGTTTTGAATTTCTCCACATCTTAGAGTTAAACACAATCCTAACTTCTGAAATTGTGATTCTCTTACTTTCCCTATTTTCCTCAAATAAGCATATCCCTAAACAATATGGCATTTACATTGGTATGTCTTTGAACTGTATAAATGTAAACATATTTTATATTCTACAACTTATTTTTCTGTTCTGTTTTCACAAACAGTATTGTTTGTGAATTTAATACAATTTTATGGGGATAGATGTAGTCCTTTTTTTTTCAGTGCTATATAGAATCCCATTCAATGAATATAGCACAATTTATTTACCCATCCTCTTTTGCATAGACAATGGTTTATTTGATTTTTCTAATTAAACTATGCTTATGGAATAAACCAGATAGGTAGATAGGTAGGTAGATAGATAGATAGATAGTTGTCACCTGGTAAATACCTGCAGGAATTTCTCTAGAATATATACTAAATAGTTGAGCTACTATAGAGTTATAAAGTACTCATATATTTTACTGGATAACTTCTACCAATTCTCCAAGGTAGTTGTAATATAATATATTTCCACCCGTAGTGTATGAAATATGTAATCATCTTCATCTCATAAGATTTAAACATTTTATAAATACAGTGATTATGATAGACTCTCATATATTTGGGAAAGAAATTGTTTAAGAAGATACACACAAAACTTAAAAATTCTTTCACTTTATAATTCTATGATTCTATATAGTTATAAATTTTTATAAAATGAGCTTGTACTGCTTTTTAAATAACAACAAAAATAAAGACAAAAATATAGATGGAAGATAGTAATAAAATTCAGCTATTTTTGAGAGCCAATTTATCACATAATGAGCAAATATTCTTTGACAAACTGGGGAATGGAGAGTATGCAGCTAAATCTTGTCCCTAGGACACAAGTAGATATACATATGTATTATTTTTCATTTAAGCAGCATAGACAAAACAATGATTTTTTTCATAATTGGCAGTCTTCCAAATACTGGATTCCATGTAAATAGCAATATGTGGTAGTGAAAAACGCCCAAATTAGTTTTAACACAATCTTATTTCTCAAGACTTTATGATAATTTAATCTCTGTCTTTGGATTAAGTTACAGTCTGCAATGATTCCAGGACATTTTGTTCAGCTGTTGTTAGGGGTTGTCACCTATGTTGCATTTTAATTTATTAACATACATAGCTACTTTCCCCATGCATGTTTCTGAAGGAACTCTGGCTTCAAATTCATACAGAGTTGAAATCCCAATCCTGTAACATATTAGTTATTTACATGTGGATGATGAGTCCTTGAGCTAATAAACCTGTTTCTCCGAAGTGCTACTTTTGTAAGTGCAGGTGTATTACAACACTTATAATGCATAGGAAGATGTTTTGGTAGAAGACTTTTAGCAAAAGGAAGATGAGACATTATAAAGACTATCCTCAGCTCCTAATTTGTGCAGAAGGTATTTCTTTCTCTCTCTTGCTTCCCACACTCTCACCATTGATTCTGTAGAAGCCAGAGTGAGTTTTCTAAAACGTGTTATTGTTCATGAATTAACCTGACTAATATCCTCAATCTCATAGCGGCCCTTAGGATCAAGTTTAAAATATTTTAACATCACTGATAGGGCCTTTCATGACTGACATTTCTTTCTCTTTCCAGCCTCAGCTCTTGTTAACTGCTTGCTCACAGACTTCACTCCAGACATCCTATGTTTCTTTCAGTTTCTTTATTTCTAAACTATGTTTCCCAATGACTTGTTCTACTCTACTTTGCTTTGAAGCCATAAGTATGAGCTAAAGGGTTGCATCAATACACTAGGAAGGGATGTCATTAAGGTCTGGACCACTTCTGTGCAGTTTATTTTGGCCTTCGAGGCTGATTCCTTGATATATCGTTTCCATTTCATAATGTACTTCTGCTGTGCAGACCATGATGGGTGTTTTTACCAGAGTCACTCTCGATTCACATTGTCATAGTCCTGGTCCCTACTAAGATCCGATAACTTACTAAGAGCTATTTTTCTCAAATAATAATCTCTGTTACACATGGAATGGACTTGCTCTAGAATCCTAAGGATCGGTACTGAGTCTCCTATGGTGACTTGTCACAGACTCAGCACAAGATGTTTTTCTATACAGATACTCAATGCTATGAGATCTGCTAGGTCTATAACCCAAATGGTAATGGCTACTTGTACCACTTCCTGGAAAAGTTAAAGTAACAGACATATTCAATTGGAAGATAAGACTACCCCCTGACCATTCTGAGCACATTTTAACACTCAGCCATCTGGTATACACTCAAGAAAATGTCTCCCTAGTTTAAGTAATTGTTTTCAATCATCAGGAGGAAATCGGGTTGCTGTTACACAATAGGGGCAAAGAAAACTGTATGTGAAATCCAGATTTTCTGAGGGTGAGAGCTGTTACTGAGTTCTTCACTGCCAGTTGAAGTTCTAGTGGAGAGCAAGGGAAACTGGGGATAAAAGAAGGAAGCCATAAATATTATAGCCTTGTGACCAGTTGCAGAAAAAGGGACTATAGTTTGTATATTTTTTCTTTGTTTGTTGTATACATATGTTTAATTGTTTATACTGTGTTCTTTTTCTCTTCGTATGCTTTTGATTTATTTTACATGCAAGTTGTAAAAACAACTTTCACATTTAGTCTCTAGGTAATGGAAATTTTTCAGACATTCTGAGATGAAATGTCATAGCGGCAATGATTATGCTGTGTATTATTTGGGGAAATGGTGAAAAATTCACTCATAAGAAGGACAGTTATATCTTGCTAGGTGGTAAGACAGGGTTTTTTATCGTTATGTAGAAGTTCAAATGTATATGGCAGAATGCACATAGAAGTCAAGTAACCAAAGGAGTGGACTCTTCTGGTTATCAATGTATTTCCTTTCAGCTCCTAATCTACCCTCATTACCTGCACAGTGAGAATGGAGTTTTGCTTTTAAGCATTTCTTTTTTGTTCCAAGTATGACTTTAAATTTCTTAAAATATTTACTTGAGGGAGAGAGAGAATGTGAGCAGGAGAGGAGCAGAGAGAGAGCAAGACACAGGATCCGAATCAGGCTCCATGCTAACAGCAGAGAGCCGGACGCAAGGCTCAAACCCATAAACCATGAGATCATGACTTGAGCCAAAGTTGGACACTCAACCTACTGAGCCACCCAGGTGCTCCAGTTGCAGAGTATGACTTTAAAAGTTGATAGTAGGGGTCAGTAGAGGGACACTGTAAGAGGAGTTTTTCTTTCTGGTATGATTTTCTTTCTTTTACTTCTTTCTATTCTCTTCCATGGTTATACTATCTTGGGAGAGGAACATAGAGTGATGTTCACTCCTAGCTGTGTGCCAGAGTGTGCAGTATCTCAGGGAGCTTGAGTCTTCAGCTCCAGATGATTGGTGACCAACTCATAGTGGGCCTGTCAAGCAGACAGTGAATCAGCCTGACCTTGTGCCATTCAGCCAGTGAAAAGGGTGGAGAATCCCTCTGCACAGTAGTCTCATCCCATCTGCATTTTGGAAAGTTGTTTCCTTCTTGCCAGTCCCAGCTCCTGTTTCCTGCACATTTATACCCAACATAGCTGTGCCAGTCTCAGCCTACTTGTGCTCTGGAGAGGTGCTTCCACTTTGGCCACAGTTCCCTGTCTGACATCTTTAGTCTCCATACCTTAAAAGATATTTCCTACTTTCCCAGTGACTGTGGACAAATGCAGGCTTGTAGCAACCCAGCAAAGTTCTCTACCATACAATGTGCTGCATTTGCAACTTTTCCAGTGAGGTCTGAATCCCCAGCCTTGTCGTGAGGACTCCCTTCCAAATTTGTTGCTTCCTTGGTTGTTCTATTTCAGCCTTAGGAGAGTTTTTAGAGAGCTCTTTACTCTTTATATTTGCTCCCTAGTCACCGTTCATAATTATTTATATTAAACTCTCCCTGTCTAAATTGCGGCTTCTATCTCCTGATACATCCTTACTATGATAGGATTGACTGAAGTTGAAAATTATGGATTTATAGGGTTCCCACTATAATGAGTTCTTGCAATATACAATACCCTAGGGAGACAAAAGATTGTACGACATGGGGAAAGTGACTAAGGCAGCTATGATGGGAGGTCGGGATGATGGAAGTGCTGGTGGAAAAAATAGTTCCAGCAAAATACAGAAGGATTTAGTCCTTGGTATTTTTTTTTTTCATATACAACATCCAAATCACGATTAGGTCCTGTGAATTCTCTTTCAACATCTGGTTTGAATCTTCGTTCCATCCCGTTGCTACCATGTTAATCCATGCAGTTATCATCTTTCATTTGCATGCTGATTAAGCCTTCTCACTAATCAAACCATTTCCCTTTTCTTATGTTCCTCCAAATTGCTCCTTATATACAAAATGCTTTTTAGTTCATATTTCAAACATTAAAATACTTTTAAAGGGGCCCTTGTGAAGTGATGGACTCTTCATATCAGCTCACGTCATGATGTTGCAGTTATGAGATGGAGACCAGGGGTGTGCTCTGTGTTGAGCATGGAGCCTGCTTGGAATTCTTTCTCTCCCTCTCTCTCTCTTCCCCTTCCCCACTTGTACGTGCTCTCTCTCTCTCTCTCTCTCTCCCAAAATAAATAAATAAACATTTAAAAAATAATTTTATTGAAGCTTTTTTTTACTTGAATTTTTGTTTGCTTTGTTATTGTTATAGTTTGGTGTTTGGCTTCTATAATCTATAAAACATTGAGTTAGTGTGGTTTATCATTACATCTGTAGCTCTGAGCAAAGCGTTGGCATAGACAGTAGGTACCCAATACACATTTGCTGAATGGATGAATGAATAGGAAGTAATTGGAAATTTCTTTCTGGTGAATTATTTTAGTTGATATTTAAATCTTCTGAATAATTTAGGTTTAATGCATGGTCCCTATAAAAATTGGTTCTTGTATAGTAATAGGAAAAGACGGCATATCCTAGAATAGTTTCCAGATAAGGCAGAATGCAACAGATATTATTGTTTGGAGAAATCAAATCGTATGACAGTTCAGAAAAAGAGCAAGTATTAGGGGAGTCTCAAAAAAAAGTGATGTTTGAAGTAGGAATTTTTTAAAAGGGTAAAACATCAAAAGGTAAGCAATCCAAGTGGAAAGAACAGAATAAACAAAAAGGAGAAATGCAAGAAACTCAGGCTATCTAGTAGGAATGGCATGTCTAGATGACCTGATCATGAGCTAGGTTAAAAATAAAACAAATAGCTTTTTTAAAGTGAGGAAAATTTAGAGAGGAAATTAATAACTACCTTATTACACATCTGACACTCTTCTTGTGTTCAGCTTTTGAAATCCTTCTTGCACTTAGGGAATTCACTGATTTGTGAAACAAATCACACATTCAACTATAGAAGCAGAAAGTGCCAGATAATAGGTTTCTACATTTCTCTTGCATGTAGGGTTTATCATAGGAGGTAGGGCAATCAGATGTACACACCCCAGTTTCTTAATCTAATGTGAATGACCAGCTAGGTATGGTAGCAATGAAATCAGCTTCATTTATTTTCCAAAGTTGGCCATGAGTGTAGCTCCATTGACCGTATCTATTTTTTCAATACCGGTGATATTAGAGCAACATTAGTGCTATGTTTAATGAAGCAGTTTGCTAGAATAATTATAAGTATTTTCTTTCCCCAAATGCATGACCTGGAGTTATTGTTCTCCAGTCCTGTCACAGACTGTGGGTTTCTTAGTATCCTAACAAAATGTCTTTCTTCTGAAATCATTCAGAATTCTGGTTCCTAATACTTGTACCTAAAAACCCTGACTGGTGCACCAGACTAAGAGATTTAAATTCTATACAGTGGAAAATCAACAATAATTTAAAGTACTTTAATTGGGAAATATGTTAGAGATGTGAACTAGTAAAATTAATCTAGAAACAATTTGTAATCATCCTAGAAGCCAAGAGAGGCTTGAGGTAGTGAGACAAGAAAGAAAATAAATAAATAAATAAAAGGCAATATGTACAGACATTTCACAGAGAAAGCAATACAAATTACTTATAAGCATATGAATAGATGCTCAATCTTATTCACAAATAATAAAATGTAAAATAAAACAACAGTAAGAGAACAGATTGGCAAATATGGAGGAACAATAACACAAGACTTAGGAGAATGTGGGGAAATCACATCTTCATACATTGATGAAGAGTATGTTATTTCAGCTACTTTGGAGATAATTTGGAAATATGATTACATGCACAAATGATGATTTTTGTAATGACACACAAACTGTGGTGAAGAGGGAATAGCATATTTGTGCTGGAAGAGAATTTAAAATTTCATTGTAGTTTGTTTTTTTTACTATTTATAAAAATTATTTTGATAACCAAAATATTTTTAAAATTTTTAATGTTTATTCATTTTTAAGAGACAGGGAGAGATAGAATGTGAGTGGAGGACGGGGCAGAGAGAGAAGAAGACACAGAATATGAAGCAGGCTCCAGGCTCTGAGCTGCAGCACAGAACCCAATGCAGACTCGAATCCATGAACTGTGAGATCATGACCTGAGCCAGAGTCAGACACTTAACCAACTGAGCCACACGGGGGCCCAAAAAATTTTTTTGAAAACCAATAGTTAAGGCCAGATATGAAAGAAAAAAAAAAACTTGAATAGAAAAACAATGGAATTGATAGAAAAAGACAACATCAAAATATATTTCAGAGACAAAACTGCTTTGGAAAATGATTATATATATGATGAGTGATGAGTAGACAGAAATAAAATTTTATTTAGGCATGTGGAGACTAGGCTATTGAAAAAAACAGAATTATCATAAGCCAAATAAAAGAAGGAATTAGAAAAAATAATTGTTTTGAAGAATAAAGTGAATATTGTTTAAAACATGCTGCGTTTGAAGAGTCTATTCGGATGTCCAGCTAGATCTCACAACAGACAGTAATAGATTATGGATAAGATCAGTCAAGACATCTCAAGGTTCAGATTTAAGAATTACTCACATAGATGGGATAGTTGTAAATGTGGGAATGCCAAAGAAGCGAGACCAGTAGAGATGAAAAAAAGCATGACCTTGACTCTAGTAACACAACTCCGTTCAGGAAATAGAGAACCAAGAAGAGTCATTAAAGAATAAAGGAGAGGAACAGGTTGTGCAGAAAGAATAGTATGTTCACTGGACCCAAAGCATGACACAGTTTTAAGACAGTCAGTGGTGTGGATAGTCACAGAGAGATTGATAAAGGTTTAGACTGAGAAAGGGTCACTTGATTTTGTGATTAGATGGTCAGTTTCAAGTTAAGCAGTAGTAGAAAGATGATTGCAAACAGTCCGAATGAACTAGCAACAAAAGCTATTCCTTTGAGATAACTAGCAACAAAAGCTATTCCTTTGAAATAGTAAAAGAGAAAAGAAAGAAAATGAACTCAAGACATTAGAAGAGTTTTAAAACAAAGCCTCCTGACAGGTATATGTGCATAAGCATCTTGTGAAGATGTTAGATATTATCCTTTGTATTCGAATGTTAGTCTTTTTTAATATTAAAGGAAGACACAGGAAGTCAACATTTGGAGAAATAGGTGGGAAAAACGTGTTGTTTTTTTTTTGTTCGTGGTGTTGTTGTTGTTGAATTCAGTTCAATTGAATCTTTGCATTCAGAAATTCAAAATCTCAGTATGCATTATAGTGGACCTGGGTGATACAGTTTAGATGACATCTCCCACTTTGGGTACAACTGGAGTGGAGGGGGAAAGAGTGGGCATTCCAGCTGGAGTCTTTAGCAGGGAATTACTAAATCTAAAAAAGATGTTGGGAAAATGAATAAAGTTTTACACCATAAGATGGCCGGCGGGACTAAAACAAGCTCTGGTCTCTAGCTTGGAGACCCCTCTTCCAGGTTCTTCTTGCCCTGTTTGCTGCGCGCATGAAAACCCCCACAGATATGGAAGCTGACAACTATAAATTACCCTTCCCACTTGCATTCAACGCTCAGATCTTTGGAGAAACGGTCTCCTCTGAGCCTACCGGTGGTAAATAAATCTCCAATTCACCAAGATCTCCGAGTGCTGCTTGGTGTTTCCACCAGCATTCCAGCCTGGTTTTGTAACAAAGAAACCCTCTACCTTTGTATTTCTCTTTAGTAATATACGACCCCATATTACAGCTGTGCCTGTATCTTCTTAGCGCTGTCTCAGATGTGCTACAGGGAATTAAGAGAAGGGCACTTTGCTTTCTTTTAGTTAAAACATTAGAGGATTATTAGCCAACTTTGGTATGTCAGGTATCCACCAGAGATTAACTTCTTGGTCCCCTTTCCTCCCGTGGTCTTGCCCAGTAAGACTATCTAAGATAACCCTCAAAGGGAGAGGAAGCTTAGGAACAAAAGAGTGGGACTCTGAAGCCTAGATAGCTCTCCACGTGAAAAATCCTTCCTTCATTTATTTGGAATACTTGCATTTGATCTCATTTATACCCTTGGCTGGTACATTAAAACCTGGTAGAAAATCTAAGAAATGTTATGAGTGTGGGAAGATCTAATATGTTCATTGACAACTAAAGAAGACACTGGTAAAAAAAAAAAAAAAGAAAAAAAACTTGAAAGGAATATGCTGAACAAGATGACAGCAAGGTTTTGTTTTTAAGTAGAAAAGTTGTTTTTTTTTCTGAAATTTTTATCTCCAAATGTGTAGAAAAATATTTTTACCCATTTTGAAGACATCAAGAGGTAGTCATCTTATGACCAGAGTTACAGGATTGGAGGTTAGCTAGTAAAGAGTTTTGCACTCAGATTTATTGAGAGGGCATTGATATTTTCCTAATTCAATAAGATACCACCCACAGAGATTGCCAGATTTGGTCAGCTTCATCAAACAACTGGGCAGTTACTTGGAGGAAAAAAGTAATCTATCAGATCAGCTACTTGTAGTCCAATCAATCAAAAATCTGGCTATTTGCCTGAATTTTTCAATTTTTAATGTTTCCTTTTTGGCATTATGCAGGCATAACTACTTTCAATAGCATTTTATACTTATTCAAGATAACAGTTAATTCTACTATATTTATACTTCCTGATATGCTCTCTCTCCACAAAATACAATAACAATACAATCAAATCACATAACAGGAACAAGCATTTCATTATTTTAAAGCATTTAATTTCTAACCAATAAGATGGCTCTGTATACAGGAAAGAGATATTTAAACGCCATCTTGATGAATATTCCACTTAATTCAGATTAAGCTTTCCCATTAGGGCAAGTGAAGCAGAACACTGACTATACCATGAAAACCCCTTTAAAATTATTTTTGGGGGAATGCCATATGTAAAGAGTGAATGTTAATAAGCAGTTGGGCAACTTGTATTTTTTTCTTGTATAGTAATATACTTTTTATATCTGTATTATTCCTGTGTAGTCCTTAAAATGACTGTCACAAGAAAGCTTTGAATGCTAATTTACCAGAGACAGAAATACACATTTATACCTCTGGCACTTAAAAAGTACATTTTTCCCTCTACAATGACACATTATAATGATGTCAAGGTCCTGAAAAAAGAGCATGACATTAACAAGATGAAAGGCTAACTTAATGGAAGTTCCATTGATAAAATGCCATCCTCACAAAGCTAGTAATTGTTCTTTAGCTATTATACTCTTACCAAAGAAGCAATATATCAGATGCCTGCTCATCTAGGCATAACTCTAAAAGATTCTGAGACACTGTAAGTTGTATATCACTAAACTGTGGAACATTAAAAGCAACTAACTTATTCATTAATTATTGTATCTTACTGACTAGAGTCAAGAATTATGACAGACCATTTAATCGTTAAAAACCTCATGCATAGTCATTTGAGAGTGTTGTTTTCTTTTAAAATGAAATACATTCTTAGAAAAAATGTCAAAGATTCTACTTTTCATGCACAAATTAATAACCATAGAGCATAGGATTGCAAAGTTCTTGGGACTACAATTATGTTTGTGTGCTTTACTGAGTTTTATTACAAGTTACTCAATCCTCATATAAAGCTGAATGTAAATCTCCAGTATAGAAGAGTCAGGACTCATCATAGTAGACAAAATAGCTTCAGTACAAATATGTTCCACTTAAAGTTGAAATTAAATCTTCAAAATTGAAAATATGTGATTTTAACATTTTTATTTGCATTATCCGCCTTGTCATTACTTGAGTTCTTGTAGACCCTCTTTATTGCCACTCTCATCCCTTTGTCATTGAGCTACTCAAGTTAGCTTTCGTATTAGCACCTATCCCAAGAGATTTTTCTTTATCACATTCAGTCACAGGGAACATGAAAAAGTACTGTGCAACCTCAGAATGATAGAAAAAAGGATTTGCCCAATATGGTAAAATTTATCTATGAACCTCACGCCCCTCCCCTCTGCCCACATTTAAAAATCACCTCTCTCTGCCCACATTTAAAAATCACCTCTCTCGGGTGCCTCGGTGGCTCAGTTGGTTAAGCATCTGATTTCAGCTCAGGTCATGATGGCACAGTTCATGTGCTGACAGCTCAGAGCCTGGAACCTGCTTCAGATTCTGTGTCTCCCTCTCTGTCTGTCCCTTGCCCATCACATTCTGTGCCCCTCTCCTTCAAAAATAAATAAACATTTTTTTTAAAAGTAAAATAAAAATAAAAAATAAAAATCACCTCTGAGAATCAGTTGGTATATTGTATTGTTTTTTAGAAATTATAGTCATGAACTGAAACAGCTCATTCTCTCAAGGAAGAAAGAAAATAAGGAATCAAGATGATCATATTTATTTAAATCTCCAAACCAAAGGTCACTTCTTTATCCACTCTACTTACATTACTAATATTCATCCATTGTACAAGGTCAATCAGTCGTTGCCTTCTGGCCTAGGTCATTAGTGGAAAGTGAACTCCCAGGCACTTACAGCCCTCTGAGTGTGCATGGTAGCTTCAAGCATGCAGGCCATCTTCTGAAGGCCAAGGGACACTGAGACCCTGTGAGTGGTGGATTGACAGATCAGGTTGGCAAAAGGAGGATTCCAGAGATTCTGACAGGTCCACCGTGCTGTCAGCTAAATGATTCTAATAAGAAACAGTGTTTGTCCCAAAAAGGTTTTCCAGTGTACTTCAATTTAAGATGCCAACCAAAAAATTAAAAACTCAATTTTTTTTTGTATTTAGAACTGATGCTCACAAACAAGAACTAATACAAGTCGATCCAAAAAAAAAAAAAAAAAAAAAAGGCAAGTCTATACCAAGTGGTTTACAAACAGATGATATCTGGCCTATGGCAAACTCAGTTTCATAGTTGCTAACACTTGTCCTCAATATCACCCAAATATATTTTCTTTAAAAAAAATTCTCCATAAATGTATATGGATAAGAGCCATTTTGGATCTGCACATGTAAAACCCATATGGCTAAAGGCTGCTAAATGCCTGGAAGATTATCCTGAGAAGTTCTGCAGTTAGTTTTATATTCACTGCATTCAGTGTTATTTTTGTAATTGTAAAATTAAGGAAGAGTAAATGGAAAGAGATAAAAGGTATTATAACTACTCCTTAATTAGTATGCTTTAAGTGAATTTGAATCTTTGCAAGTAGATACCAAGTTATTTCGGTTATTTCATGGGAAATGACGAAAGAAAAAAAAATGTTCTCTGATATTCAGGCTTTTTTTTTTTTTTTTCCAAAAGCTGTTCAAATAGAAGTTTTATCCAACTGGCTAAGCACCCATCTGCTGGCCATATAGTAATTCTGATTATGTGCAACTACAGCAGATATCCATTGTAAAACGTTGTTATTTATTAGTCTATATGTGTTGGCTTCTGTCCTGATTGCATAAAAATTCTGCAGTGTAAAAGACACTAATAAAAGCTCAATAATACTTGTACTCATGCCAAATAATTCTCTTAAGCCAATAGTCTTTTAAGAAACATCTTTGAGGAATTGGCCCGGGGAAGTTTACAATTCTCTTTACATATGGAAATATAGAAGATTAAGAGTGACCTTAGCATATGCAAAACATGCCTTCTTTTCTAGAACAACAAAGCTTAATTATGAGAAGAAATTTCTGAAATATTTGCATATGTGGAAATACTTTAACCCTATGGAATGTTCTTTTATAGTTTTAAATAAAGCATCATTTGAATTCAGGTTTAGTCACTATTAATGTATGTGTTTAAAGCTAGTAGAAAGGAAAATTTTTCTTACAAAGATGAGCCTTTATCTTACCTGTGTGTACAAACTATGGATTGAATTGATCCTTTCTGGCAATTTTCATCATTAATACAGTGAACACTTGATATCTGGCAAAATGAACCTACCACACTTATTTCATTTCGGAGCCAATAAACTCAGGTTTCATGTTTACCTCACCTGGACAGCACGATAGAAATCATGACTTGTTAATGGTTCCATTTCATCCCTTAACTAACATTTATATCATTTTTAAAAATAAACTGTGCAGCCCTCCACCTTGACCAATTTATCTCACAGGTGAAAGGGGAGTGGATCAAAAAGAAACCAATTAGAACCTGAACAATACAACCTGAACAATGCCATTCGGCTCATTGTAGAGTGATTTTACCATTCCCTTCATTTGCATAAAAATAGATCTAAAAGCAATATTACCAAATAATATAAGTGATTATATGCAAATAATTAAGTAGGCTGTAACTGGGCTCACTTCATATTAGGATATTATAGAAAAAAAGCAAACTAGACCTAAAAGGAAGAGTTCTCCAAGCAGGTCTTGAGCTTAATTTTGAGAAAGCATATGAACTCATCCTCTTAAAGTTGCAAATACTTAATTCTTTCATGCAACACTTTTCTCTAAGCACACTTTGCAAAATACCACACCAGGTAAAGTGATTGAGTTTCAAACATTTTGCTTCTTCACAAATGTTCTAAGTTTGGGGAGCATTAAGGCGATGTGAATAACCTTTCCTTACATTTATTGATTTATTCTCTTTTAAAACAATCATTCCATGATAATCATGCCATGTAATTATTACTCCCTCTGCAAGTATGCATATCTTGCTTCTAAAAGTTTGACATCTTCACTGAATGTAATAATAAGCTTTCGCAGTATAAAAGGAAGAATATTATTGATAAAGATTTTAAAGTAAATGCATGGGTTGTCATATAATTTTATATATACACAATCAGCTAAATAATGTTTAATTAATATTTTGCAGTGGATCCATTAAAATTGTAAATATTTAAACACTTTTGACCTACAAAAAAGACAATTTCCTATAAGTCAATACAAGTCTTATTTTACATACTCTCTCATCAAGAGGAGGGAAAGAAAACTTTCCAGACTTGCTGCTTCCAGGTTTCTTTTTTTAAATGTTTAATTATTTATTTTTGAGAGAGAGAGAGAGGGGCAGAGATAGAGGGGGACAGAGGATCTGAAACGGGCTTCCTGCTGACAACAGATACCTGGTCATTGGACTCACACTCACAAACCGTGAGATCGTGACCTGAGCCGAAGTCAGACGCGTAACCAACTGAGCCAGCCAGATGCCCCGTTTCCAAGTTTCTTAGTGTTCTTCCTCAATATGTTTAGAATATAAACCTAACAACAGTAATAGTAATGTGGTAGAGTCCCTCCCTAAGGAACGTGGTGAAAGCCTCAAGACAAGAGAAGGCAACCTGGCTGTGTGCACTTGCATGATGTTCTTAACATAGACCACCCATGTTACCATATATTGGAGACAAAGGAGCAAAAGTTGTACAAAAGACAATGCCCCCCCAACCCCCTCCCCGCCCCTCCCTTGTGCTCAGGGCTCAGCCTTTTGGGTCTTAGCAGGCTGAGCCCATCCTAGCACTATTAAAGCTGCTTCCTGGAAAGAAGCCTCAGTGTCCGACTCTGTGTGTGATGCACCAGTACAGTAACTACTATTATTATTGATCATAGCAATGCTTTGTGGAGCGCTGTGATATGCCAGACACTGCCCGAGAACTTGAAATAAATAATCAATTTTATTTATAAGATATACATACTCAGGAGACTAAACAAACCACTGGACAATGATCAGACCATATGTGCCTAAAAATCTGACATGGACTCAGCAGCAACCGGTCTAAGAAACCACACAAATCTTGTAGCAATTGGTTTAGAGTAATAAGGACTTGGTCAATGACTTCAAGCATCCTATTTTTTTCCCTGTTTCCAACTCAGGACCAATCAGAGAAAATAAAACAATCTCCCCAAACTAATCACATAAGACATCCTGCTTCTACTCAGTCTGCCTCCAACTCCTTCCTGTGGAAGCTTCCCATCAGAGCATCTCCAAAGCCTTCCATTTTTTTTCCTATAAAGCTTTTCCAACCCCCTACCTGCTTTCCCACTCTCCCAGAGTCAAGTGATTGTAGCTAACTCCCTTTATGTTGAAGTTCTGAATAAATAGCTATTATTTGCTGTCATTTGGGTGTTTTTCTTTGACAAAACGGTAACAGTTTACTCAAAGGAACAATTAGCCCTGTGGTTTCATTTTGACTTCCAGACTAGGACTATCAGTGGTGGGGAGGGAGACAGTGCATCAGAAACCCTTGGCTGTTTTTTGTAATCCTTCTGCCCTCGCCCTGTTCCGGGCCTGGGCAGGTACTATGAGATGTAATTACATCCACTTCTGCAGCTCTGGGGTCTCCCCACTCTGTTGCCTATCACCCTGGTGGCTCTGCCAGTGTGGCTTGTGGGTGACGCCCTACACAGCAGCCAGTTGTCATCGTGTCCTCCCTTCCAGCAGCAGGGAAACCACTGTTTCTTGTGCCACAGTGACAGGTAAAATGCAGGATGCCAATTCAAACTGAATTTCAGATACAGAATAGATTGTTTTTACTATAGGTATAACTTGTGCTATGCTTGAGACATACAAAAACCTCTAGTTTTGGTTATCTAAAGTTCAAATTTAACAGAGAAATCACAGCATAAGCACTACATAAGCATACATACATACATACGGAAACACATATTGTATATACATATGTACATAATACATATTCATATTATATATGCATATGTATATAGATATTTACATGTATATATATACATATGCAGTATTTGGAACACACTTACACTAAAATAAGCATTCGTTGTTTACCTGAAATTAAAATTTAACCTGGAGTCCTTTTTTTGTTTTTGCTTTCATTTTTTTTTAACTAAATCCACAACCCTATTCCTACATGCAGTTCTGTGAAAGGCAGTGCCAGTAGCTGCACAAATTTTTTTCAATCATCCTCGTCTGCCTAGTGTGCAATTATCCCAGGAGAGTATAAACAGACCATAGGTGTGAAGGGTTGCAGTGAGGAGGGGTTACGATCATAGTTTCACAGTGACACAGTAATCTAGTCCCTCCTGTATGCTCTGGCACATGTCAGGCTTTTAGGGTACTCATGCTCTAGAGTCCTGGTGTTCTTCCCTTGACTCTAGCTCCTGTCATAAGTGCCTAGGTTTTCAGAGATATCTGTCTATGTCTGATCCTCAACTGCAGATCACTATTAGCTTCTTTTCAGTTGAGCTCATAGACCATAATTTTACATTCTTAATTACATCTGATCATTCTCTGACATTTGCAACAATGAGAATCTCTGAGGAAAGGTACTGCTTGACTCCACCAAACATCCTTAATTTTAGCTCTTATCTATCTGGAAAGATAAGACATACCAAAAAGGAAAGGAGAAGATGGTGGATGGTGTCAATGGTCAAAGTTCTCTTCGATTTTTTTTAATGCTTATTTATTTTTGACAGAAAGAGAGAGAGAGACAGAGCATGAGAGGGGGAGGGGCAGAGAGAGAAGGAGACACAGAATCCGAAGCAGGCTCCAGGCTCCCAGCTGTCAGCACAGAGCCCTACACAGGCTCGAACTCACAGACCACGAGATCATGACCTAGGCCAAAGTCAGACGCTCAACCGACTGAGCCACCCAGGCACCCCCAAAGTTTTCTTTGTTGCCAGAGCAACAGACACAACAGATAAAGTTAATGGAAAATGGAAAACATTTGAACATGGGTGCGTGCGCACGTGTGTGTGTGTGTGTGTGTGTGTAAATGGGGTGAGGTGATGGAGATTTATGGATAAGGAGAATAAATAACAGGTTATTCTATCTGAGAATAGTAGTCTGTTGTGACATTTAAATGATAGTTTAACCATCTAGATCATGGCGAACACTGTGATGGGAAAGTTTATACTTCATTTTAGATTATGGACTTTAAATGCAGGATTGAGGTGGAGGGAAGAAAAGTAACAGTATCAAAAAAACACTTTATGCAGCTTGTTCAGTTGCTCCTATGTAGGATAGAGTAAAGGAAGGAAGGACTCCCAGAGCAGGGAGACCACTTGGGAAGCTATGATAATAATAGAGAAGGGAGATGGTGAATGCCAAACATAGTAGGGAATGGTACCGAAAGAAGTGATGGTATATAAAGAGAATGTAAGTGTTGACACTCAGCTTGGAGACTGGATCACTTAGAGAATAGCAACATTATTTATAGGATTTAGAGAGACAGAAAAAGGAGCCAATTTTTCTGGGAAGATAATGACTTCTTAAAAACATACAGAACCCTGGAAGTTTCCAGAGTGAGCCATCTGAGTTGAAGTATACTATAAGCAGGGGCTCCTGGCTGGCTCAGTCAGCAGAGCATGCAACTCTTGATCTCAGGATTGTGGGTTCGAGCCCCACGTTGTGGGTAGAGATTGCTTGAAAATAATTTTTTTTTTAAAGTATACTATTGGCCACAGAGGCCATGGAGATAGTTGGAGAGATACCAAAGTAGAGAGTTAAAAAATTACAGATAATTATTAACATTTCTTATTTGGATGACTGATTTCTCCTGGAGGATAAAGAGTTGAGGGTAAATGACCAAATTCTTGGAAGTGTTCTTGCAAAATGTGAGGCAAAGAACAAGAATCAGTTAAATCATATAGAGCTGATACAGATAGAGCTGGTGTGTGTGTGTGTGTGTGTGTGTGTGTGTAAGAGAGAGAGACTGAAAGAGAGAGAGAGAGACCTATGTGGAAATAAAAAAAAAAAAAGCAACAACAACAAAAACACTTGTAGAAGGAGCCTGTGATGGGTTTAATGCTCTGATGTCCCAATTTTGAATTTTTTCTTGTCTTTGAACTTGTATATTGTAAAGTAAGTCTGATAGGAAAACAGCATGTGCACGTGTCATGGACAGTGGAAATATATGCTTAACTGTAGTGCACACAGGGCAGACTCAGGGCCCGCAAACATGGGTGGCCTGGGGGTGCTGAGCAGCTGTCTGGCAGACCGCAACAAACTTTTAAGGCCAAAGCTGTGGGCCGGGGGCATGGACCCAGAGAGAGACAGCAGCAGCAGCAACAGAGACCCATACCGAAGACAGGTAAGGTTCTACATGCCCTGGGAAGCCAGCCTGCCTGTCGATCTGTGAATCCATCCCTTGGCATATGCACAACTTCTAACTCTCCTGCCTGAACATGAACTGGAGGTGCTCAGGCAGCAAACTTTGTCAGTAAATTTTTACAGAATAAAGTGTATACGGAACCATTGCAATAAAGCATATTAGGATGATACTAAAATTTTTCAGTGTTTAGATTCTGTGATTCTGGAAACTGCAACAATACTGCAAAACAAAAATCCACAGGCTTAGAAATATAAATTAAATTTAAAGATTTGCCACATGTAATGGAAAATAAAACTGTTTTCATATGAAGCTTCGAATGACCAAATATTAAAAAGGATGATAATTTTATTTTTTTTCTTACAATTGAACATAGAGTGATAGAATGAATAATTAGGTGTCTTGAATTGTATACAAATTTTGAAGTCACATTTTGTTTCTCCTACAACTTCTGTGACAGGAAACATTAGAAGAAACACAAAAAGTCATTTCATTTACAATCAAATCCATACTTAAATGAAGGAGATTTGTACGCGAAGCTAAATTTCTTTCTTTTTTTAAAGTTTATTTATTTCGAGAGAGAGTGAGCAAGTACACGGTAGGGGCAGAGAGAGAGGGAGAGGGAGAACCCCAAGCAGGTTCTGCGCTGACAGCACAGAGCCTGACACAGGGCTTAAACTCACGAACCATGAGATCATGACCTGAACAGAAACCAAGAGTTGGACGTTTAACCAACTGAGCCACCCAGGCACTCCAGGAGCAAAATTTCTTTTAGAAAATTGTTCTGCTTGAATTATCAGGTCTAGATATTCCAAAGTTTGTATTTTGAAATAATTTATCAGCAATTATCCCAGTGTGGGGCTCCTGGGTGACTCAGGTGAGCATCTGACTTCAGCTCGGTCATGATCTCACGGTTTGTAGGTTTGTGAGTTTGAGCCCCGCATCACGCTTACTGCTGTCAACACAGAGCCCTCTTTGGATTCTCTGTCCCCCTCTTTCCCTGCCTCTCCCCATCTCTCTCAAAATAAAAAAAAAAGAACTTATCCCAATGTTACAACAACCTACAAAACAGACTTACTAGCTTCAGTAACAATCATACCAACAGGTGAGGTCTTCCCCCAAATTGAAAAGTATTAAATGTTATTTAATATATTGAGACTTAACACTGAAACATTGAGACCCTACATTTGTCAGGAAAAACTGACATCATTTTTAATTATATCAATCAAAAATGAACTTGCTAAAAGTATATCTTTTGATGACCTAATAAATGGATTTGCAAACAACGAGCCAGTAAAATCTTATGATAAATCAAAATCTCACATTAACAAAGCATTATTTTTTACTGTGTATAATTAGAGAAATAAAATATATTTTGCAATTTTTACATCTGTATTGTTACTCATGTATCATTATTACTCTAAATATGTTTGATAAGTAGCAAAATATTTTAAGAGAAAAAACCTTACATTTTAGTACCTTTAATGACACATTTTTCCTCCTTTTTGAGTAAAGGGTCATGAATTTTCATTTTGCAAGGGGCCCTGTATATTAGGTAACTAGTCTGGAATTCAGCAAAAAGGAAATAATCCCAGAATATCAGGTGGCTCCTCTGCCACAGAAACCAAAATGTAGGTTTTATTATTATTCAGGTGCAGTGAGGCCAACAGATGGGTAGACAATTGCAATGTGTTTAACTCAGTTCCTAGGGAGCATGCCACACCAGGCAGGGCCACCAGGAGGCCTCAGCGTTGGCCTGGAGGCTGAAGGAGTGAGGGGGAAACAAGGGCAAAAACCTAGTGTGATTTCTGTGGGAAGGAATGGGTGAGGCCAAGATGCGGGCTTAGAATTTCCTAGCTTTAATAATTTCAGGGGCTCTGGGGCTCTAGGCTCCTCCTAGTTGACAGATATCTTGCCCTGGGATGATTAGTTGCCAGAAAAGGAGGCTGACCTACAAAACTAACCTAAAAAAGGAGGCTTTGGGGGAATAAGGGCTCCTGATTGAGTAGTTTGCATATGAAAGGCACACTCCTCTAAGGAAAGTCCCTCCAGGGTCAGCAAGGCTTGAGATGTCAAAATATCAGAAACACATGATTAATGCCAGGGGTTGGCACACAATGACAAGCACCGGGAGAGATTAAGGACATGCAGAATCTCCGATTGATTTGTGAGTCAGGTAATATTGTATTATCTTTACAAAAGACAATTTATACAATCCTTTAGGTGAGGAGAAAAGGCAAAATGCAGGCTGTCAAAGCATGAACTTATCGATTGATTATTTGACCAAAATATATTGTACACACTGCAGATATGTTGAAAGGAAGTGTAAATAATGAGAAGCGAGAGGAGACAGGTGTATAAGCTATAACAAAATAATAATAATAATAATAATAATAATAATAATAATAACAATAATTGAAAAGAGAACACTACTATTTAAAACTAGAGAGATGCAAAGACAAAGATATTTCTGATAATAGAGTAAATACCTTTTAGCATGATAGACTTGAAAAAAACAGTATTACAGGGAAGATATTAGCAGCAAGAAGAACAAAAGTACTTAAAAAGAAAAACTGCTGAAAAAAAATATATATAATGGAGTTGATTTACGACGATGGATATGAAGGACAACTAGGAGTTTGGCAAATAAAGGAGAGTGGCTAAAATAACATGGAGAAGCAATGGGACAGCATCGTGTGACAGAACTACAGCTATTGTTTTATTTATTTATTTTTATCATAAGTGTACTCTTTAATCTCCATCCCCCATTTCCCCTATTCCTCCACCCACATCTCCTCTGGTAATCATAAGTTTGTCCTTTATAGTTAAAGAGTCCATTTCTTGATTTCTCACTCCCTCTCACCCTTTGCTCATTTGTTTGGTTTCTTAAATTCCACATATGAGTGAAAACATATGGCATTTGTCTTTCTCTGACTGACTTATTTCGCTTAGCATTATACTATCTAGCTCCATCCACGTTGCTGCAAATGGCAAGATTTCACTCATTTTTATAGCTGGATAATATTCCAATATATATATATATACACCAAATCTTCATTATCTTATCATCTATGAATGGACACTTGGGCTGCTACCATAGTTTGGCTATTTGTAGATAATGCTATAATAAACATATGGGTGTTTCTCTTTGAATTACTGTTTTTGTATTTTTTGGGTAAATACCCAGTAGTGCAATTCCTGGATTTCTGGGTTGTAGGGTAGCTCTCTTTTTAATTTTATGAGGAAACTCCATACTCTTTTCCACAATGGCTGCACCAATTTGCATTCCTACCAACAGTGCAAGAGAATTCTTTTTTCTCCACATCCTCACCAACACTTGTTTCTTGTCTTTTTTTTTTTTCCTTGTGTTTTTTACGTTGGCCATTCTGACAGGTGTGGGATGATACCTCTTTGTGAGCTACAGCTATTTCTATAGGACTAGAGTACAAATTGAGGCTCAAGGAGAGTCTGACGATTAAAAGGATAGGAATAAGTAAATCTTAAAAGACATCTGCTATTAAACTAAGGAATTTAGAAGTTATCCTGGAGGTAATAGAGGTGTGAAAAGTTTTATTAATGGTGAGACATAAATAAGTGTATATTTTCAAAAGATCACTCTGGAAGTTGTGTGGAAGATAAACTTTAGAGGGACAAACATCTGTTGGAGGCTGCTGAAAATCAAAAGATTGGTGGAGAAGAAGATGTTGGATATTGAACAAATATCGACTGAACAACTACATATGACAGAAATTGTTTTTATTAGAAACATATACAGACACAGGTAAATATAAATATATTCTTATAAGGCTTGCAATATGGCGCAATAGCATAAAACATAAGCAAATACAATGTCAGGTCATTTCCATGTTATAGAGAAAAATTAAGAATGTCTGTTAAATATTTACAACAACCCCTCTCAGTAGAAGACAACTTGAAAAACAAAACAAAGTAAAATGTTTTAATGAGCTTTTGAGTTGGCGTGAGCATTAGAAAAATCCTGTGATGTCAGAATGAAAGCAGATCTACAGGATAAGGAAACAATAGAGCTCAAAGGGTCTCCAGGTTTTCAGTTGTTGTAGAGTCTAGGTTTAAATAGATCAAAAGTATTGGGGATAGAAGACAAATCTGTATCACTTATTGTAAAATTTGGCTGTGCTATCCCATAGCATTGCTGCCTTGGCATCCATTTTGTTTGGCCAGCAGTCTTCTGGGACCTTAAAATGACACTAGCTCCTCATATGAAGGCATGCAAGATTCTGATATGACTTTCTTTCTTTCTCTTTTTTTTTAAATTTTCTTAATGTTTAATTATTTTTAAGAAAGAGACTGTGAGCAAGGGAGGGGCAGAGATAGAGAGACAGAGACAGAGACTGAGACAGAGAATTCAAAGCAAGGTCTGCACTATCAGGGCAAAGCCAGACTTGGACTCAAAGTCACAAACAATGAGATCATGAGCTGAAGCGCAGACACTTTTGGATGTAGCCACCCAGGGAACCCTTTGATATGACCTCTGGCATGGCCCTTGTGATAAAACAATCTCTCCAGTCTAAGACCCCTGTGGAGTTTAACACCTGTCTTTTTAGTTTGAAATGGCCAATCTGGCCTTAGCCTGGTAACCTCAAAGCATTCTGTCCACACACACTAGTAAAGGCATGTGCCCCAGGTTCTGCCTCTCTTTGCTTACATACTGCCTTGACTTCCCATATGGTTCCTCAGAGGCCGTTGTATATTTCCTCTTGGACCTATAAGTAATAAACTTCTCTATTTCAATTCCCTTGTGTTCTGTTGTTGAACCCTAGCTCCCCATTGGGCACCTTGTGCTTCACTTAACAAATGTTAATTTAACAAAGTGATAACAATTGCCACCAACAGAGCGGTAGAGTGGTGATTGCAGTTAACAAGGAGATGCTTTGTAGCTGCAAATGGCTGACTAACTTGCTCTCCCTGAGGGTAATTCTATCATGAGGGATCTCCAGCTTACAGGCTCTGCTTTTCCCTGAGGAGTGCTGCCTTAGATTCCCATCCCAAAATGCAAACTCAAAAACAAACAAACAAACAAACACTAACCAAAGTCTTCTGAAATTTTGGAGCACTGCTTATCAGAGCTCATTTGAGGTGCAACGGATATGTCTTCTGCCTATTAATACCATATGGAGGATAGATTCCCTCAGTGGGTGTATTTCCTAACTCTAAACACAGACCCAGCTGCCAACCAGTAGAATTGGCTAAGATTTTAACAAGGTATTGGTGTGTTAGTTAAGAGCTGGAACACAGGAATGGCACCCCTAGTCCAAGTGTAGGCTACCAGAGAAGGACATTGGGTGATGCTCTTACAGAAGATGAGGGAGAACCCTCCCCTTCTCTGACTGCTGTCTTGTGGGAGGCACCAGAATACTCTTGCCAGGGAATACTAAGGTAAATGACCTCTTGCTCCAAAGCATCTTCATTCCATCCTTCGTCAGTATTCCAGATTGCTTGCCCAGAAGGCCTCCACAAGCTAGTCAAATGCTAATGCTCTCCTTTCATATAGCTATTACTCTTACTATGTAACCTGGATGATAAAATTGCTAGTCCTTTCAGGACTAACTCTGTTTCAGGAGATGTGCTGGAACAAAATCAGCCAGGTGCACCATAAGGTGGCTGAGGGCCTGATGTTGGCAGGTGCCTTTGGGTGTGAATACTGACCCAGAGCTTACCTCTCTCTATATCAAATGGTACCAATGGAAGCAATGTTTAAACGAGTCACTCCTTCCTGATATCATGCCTCAAATTGTATCCCAGGCATATTGGTCCTTCCTATATAATCATATCAGACCATCCAGCTGGCAGGTTTGTGCTCTAACGATGTTACTAAAGTTTTTGTAGGGCAATCTCTGGATTATAAAGATGCCATCCACAAACCATCCCTACAATTAGCCTATCAATGTCCCCAGGATCTGTATACATTGTGGATGGAGTCCTTACAAAGTAACTTGGTCATGGACATTATGACTTCCTTTGTAAAGTGTACCCCTGCAGGGGCACCTGGGTGGCTCAGTTGGTTGAGTGTTCAACTTCGGCTCAGGTCATGACCTCATGGCTCATGGTTTCGAGCCCCACATCAGGCTCTATGCTGATAGCTCAGAGCCTGGAGCCTGCTTCAGATTCTGTGTCTCCCTCTCTCTCTCTACCCCTCCCCTGCTCATGCTCTGTCTCTCTCTGTCTCTCAAAAACAAATAAACATTTAAAAAAATAATAAAAAAATAAGTATACCCCTGCTGATCCCATGAAGCTCACTGAGATCAATTTAACCAGAAGTATATTACATACTTGTAATTCCATCCTGCGCCAGGCTTCTGTCATATGTACTCAGAATTTAATACCAGCCAACCAATTCTACCCTTGATAGGTTTTCTCCGAGGAAGACCACCAGCCTCAGGCTGGTCTGCACCACCCCACGCACACCAGATCCTCAAACAACTTCATCTCAGCCCAGGAACTCACTGTTGAACATGATTGCACCTCAACCCAAGAGGACAACAAAGGAGACAATGCACCCCCACCTTCCTGCATATTATGACCCACCCCACAATTGCTTGCATTCTGGAAAGAAATAATTGTGATAGCTGTCAACCTGGAGGCCAAGTTGCAAAATTTGCTTGCAGTTTTCTTCTGAGGATCCTACAGAGCATCATTGTTTGCCCTATAAACTTTGCTTCCGTCAAAATGCTTGTAAAACTTTAAGTAAGTCCCCTGCTTACTGCCTGGCAGACTAGACTTCATTTTACCTTTATGGTTAGCCCAAACAGTGAATTCTAAACCACATCTAGCCACAATAAGGCACTTCCTCAAAACACCCCTAACTTGACCTGCTTAGACCCCATGGTTAAGGATTTCTTGCTGTTGTGTTCACTGCTCAGTGTACTAGATTAAAGCCTTTGCTTTCCCCCCATTGTGTCCAAAACAGACACCATTCCTCTTGCTATTCCCACCACCACTGCCAATACTTCCTCAGTACCCAACATGGCCACCTTCACTTCTCTCTAGGTCTTATCCATAAGCCCTTCCCCATGTATGACTTGACCCTGTCCCACACCACAACCAAATGGGACAGATCTAACATGACAAATATATTCAAATATATTTTGATATGAACTTTTAAAATAGCAAATATGAACAAATATGTTCAAATATGAACCTTCAAAGTAGCAGCCCATTCTTTGCAAGTAAAACAATGTTGAATCTGTCACCACACAGGGCCAGACCAATAGCCCCATGTCACTGTCTATCCTGCAGATCTTCCTCAGTGATCAGCCCCTTGTGTTAATTCCCTCCAAAACACCATAAGCCTTGTTTAGGCTAAACCTAACCCCCTAATTTAGACCCCAAGAGGGCACCCTGTAGGTAAGCATCAAAATAATTAATTTTCTACTCCAGGACTCTCTAAAGTCTGCAAATTACCCTTGTACACAAAGAGTGGACCTCATCCTGTATGCTCACTGTTCCTTAATGATAAATAACACCTCTTTTGGATGCCCTTGTGGGCATGACTCAAGGAATTAAGAACAAATCTGCTTGACCCTGCCCAGTTTGTAAGCCATCTACACAGATGACCCCATTACTGCAACATTAATACCTTTAATATCATAGCCACATTTTATCCTTCTGTCACCTCTCTGCTAGAGATGTACTGTTCACCTACCAAAAGAGCCATTCTTATGTCCATCCTGTCAACTCTGGTATGGCATGTATAGGAACAGGTGTTACCACTCCAGCCCAACAAGATTATATATTAAAAGACACCCAGAAATTATCACCCATCCATCCTAACCAACCACATGCAGATGCTGTACCATGCTCTCAGTCTGATGCAGCAAGAACATGACTCACTAGCACAGATGGTGATGAATAATCAATTGGCATTAGACTTCCTATTGGCTGAGTGGGGTGGAATCTCTTCTTAACAGAGCATCTCTTGCTACATTTACAATAACAACTCAAGACAGGTACAGGCCAAACTCCAGAAGTTGTTTCGAGATACACAGGTTATGAATAATACAAATAAAATATTTCAACAAATTCCCATACTTTCTGAGGTCTTTAAGTTAATCCCCTGGCTCTCCATGTCCATAGGGAAAATGGCTAAGAACTGAATTTCAAACAATATTGAATGTATTCATTATAGTCTTCATCATTATTTCCTTGGGTAAATGTTATTTATAATGGCTCTAGAAAATAATACCTATGTCCTTTAACATGTCTGCTACCCAAGTGATGGGTATTCCTGATGTTGAGGCATCACAGGAAGGATTACCAATAGTTTAGCTATGCTATTCCATGGTTTGCTGCCTCAGCATCCATTTTCTTTGGCCAACAGGTCCCCTACAGGGACTTTAAATTGACACCAGCCACTCATTCAAGTTTATGCCCTCCATAACAGTCCCCAAAATCACAGTCAAATGTAAGCTTCTAATATGACTTCTTCAATGGCCTTTTAGGTCAACAGCTTCCCCACTTCCTAGAGCCTTCTCCTTATGTGTCCCTTAGGTAAGACCCTTGTGCTACATAGCAAAACCCTGGTCTTCTTGGTTTGAATTGACATATCTGGACTTCACCCTGGAATAACAAATCACTCCAGCCATGGGCCCCATAAAATCATGTGCCCCAGTTTCTGTCTTTCTTTCTGTCTACACCTGGCTTTGACTTCCCCATGCAGCCCTTGAGGCATGCTGTGTACTTCTCCCACAATCTGTGAGTAATAAACTTTTCTATTTCAATGTCTTTTATAGTCTATTGTTGAACCCTGGCTCACCATCTGGCACCTGTACTTCACTTAACAAATGTTAATTTAACAGAGTTATAATGCCTGTATAAAACCTAGGTTACTAAAATAACCTTTCCTTTACACTAGGGAGAAAAAACCCATATAACTATAAATATGGAAAATATTACTGTTATTTTCAGCTCTGGGTGGAATGTGAGGAAAGGACAAGACAAGGCAAGACAAAACAACCCCCTATCCTGATATTTCTGCACTTAAATGGGTCAGAATGTGTATTTTGTATCCCTAATGCTCTCCTTCCCATTGTCAAAGTTTCACTTAAAAACTTTCTTTAACTTTTTTTTTTTTTTTTTTTTTTTTTTTTTTTTTTTTACTCCCAAGTGTTCTATGTAAGCATAGGAATCCAAGGGAAATGCACTTTGTAGTCAGATGACAAATAGTCCTCACAGATAAAGTGCAATAGAAAGAGCTCACACTACAATTATAAGACACATGAAAAAAACAAAACAAAACAAAACAAAACAACAACAACAACAAAACTAAGATGTCACTAAAACTACAGAGTGCATTTCACCAAACAGTGAAAAGGAATATACAGAAATGGTAATATTTAGACAAAACTACCCACTGTTAAAAGCTTAAATAAATAAAAATAAGAAATAATGTCAAATAAAAGGATTCAAACCAAGCTTTCAAAACTTAAATAAAAAGTTCATTGAAGACTCAGTGGGTGGCACAGGAGGCATATTACATGCAAATGAAGGGAAGATTAGTGAACCAGTAGATCTGAACAAATTAACCTTAATGCTACTCAAATAGAGATGACGGATATACAAATGAGCTTCAAAAGCCCTGCAGGAAAAGGAAGAGCTGGCATATGCTTGAGATGGGCATAAAATAGTCAACTAATAGTTGTTGAGTACCTAAAAAAGCAGAAAGGATGAGAAAGAAGCAATAATCAAAATAATAATGACTCAGATTTTTTCTAGAATAAAAGACAAATTCTCAGATTCCAGAACTGAATTTATTCTAAGCAGAAGAGGAAAAACACCAAAACAACAAATCATCAATATGAATTTTTATGACCTCAATAGAAGCAGTCTTCTTAAATGTATTATGAAACAATGTTATGAAGGAAATAAGAATTTTAATTATATTAAAAATAAATCCATAAGATTATGTTCTTCAAAATATATCATAATGATATTGAAAAGGCTACCCAAGCTGGAAGATATCTACACATATAAAGTTGACAAAGTAGTATCCATAACATGTAAAGAATACTTATTAGTGAAAAAGAAAAAGATATCTAAGTAGAAAAATAGACTGAAGATTGAATAGGATTTTCTTAGAAGCAAATACAAAAAAAGATGATCAACTTAATTAGTATTAAGAGATTGAAAACTAAAACTAAATTAGGATATGATTTTACACCCACGAGACTGCTAAAGTTAGAAATTAAGCAATATAAAGATTTATTGAAGATGAAATACAGTGAAAATGATTATACAATGCTGGCTGGTGAAGACATAGCCCAGCAACTCCCTCTTAGGAACATAGCCTTGGAAACTCTTATACGTATGAACCAGCACACATTATGAGGGTGTTTACAGCCATATTGTTTATAGTTCAAAAATCTGGAAACCAGTTGAACATCTAGCTATTGTGGAATAAATAACCCTGCTATACTGGAGCATCTGGGTGGCTCAGTGGGTTAAGCGTTGGACTTAGGCTCATGTCATGATCTCATGGTTTGTGGGTTCAAGTCCCTCATCAGGTTCTGTGCTGACAGCTTGGAGCCTGGATCCTGCTTCAGATTCTGTGTCTCCCTTTCTCTCTACCCCTCACCTGCTCATTCTCTCTCTCTCTCTCTCTCTCACTCACTCAAAAATAAATAAACATTTTAAAAAAAAACCTTTAATAACTGCTGTGCTATATTTATTCCAAGGAGGCAATTTTAGAGAGGTCTTTTATGTTTCTGTACATTTTGTGAGTAAAGCACTGATTACTCTTTGTTTTGGACTGTCTTCTCAAGAATGTCGGTATGGCCAGAAACCTTGGAATAAATGGTTTTTCCCCCTGGAACAGAGGCCAGGTGTGCTTACAACCATGGAAGAAAGACATAGTGCTTCCCTTCCGAGGAAAAGGTAGGCTTGCTTACTCCCCAGAAAAAGTGATGTGTCCCTGCACAGCCAGTGGCAGGAAGGTTAATTATCCATTATAAAAGATTTGTGTTTCATAATCTCAGGGCTTCTTCTCTGTAAAACAATCTACTGCCCATGTGATGTCACCTGGTCCTCTTCTTGTCATTCTGCAGAACCTGAGACTCAGGGTACTGGAGGGAAAAGCTGATGTTTCTGTTTCTTACTATGCATGTGTAATAAAGTTCTTTGTCTCTGATCTAGGAGTTTTGTGTGCTGTAGCAGCATTCACGAAACTGTGACAAGCAAACTGGTTAGCATACAAGTATGATAAAATCATAGACCTTTCAGAAATCTTGATATTCATCAATGGATTAAGTAGTATAATTTAATCTACCTTAGCTATATGCATCAATGTGGATGAATCATGAAATACACTATTGAGCCAAAAAAACATAAGTTGTATAAAAGTATCATTTCTTGCATAGAAAATAGAATAGTTACTCTATCATTTAGATAAGTTATACATACCTATGGGATCAGCCTATTTAAAATAAAAAGCAAGGAACTAAAAAATCAGAATAGTAGGTACTTCTGTTGGGGATGGCTGGGAAGAAGTTGTGGTAATGAGTAGACGCAGTCTGTAAAGGGTACATGGGTGCTTCACAGGTGTTGATAAACTTTTATCCCTTCTGTTGGGCAGTAGGTGTATAGGTATGGATTTTCTTTGCTTCTTTAAACTCTACATATATATTTTTATGTTGTTTGATATGTTTGATATAGTTCACACTTAAAAAATATGGAAATCACATAAGGGAAAGAAATAGGATAAGGAGGAAGGACAGTGATGGGGTGAGATGGGGCAGCAAAGTCCTCCCTGATAAGGTGACATTAAGCATATATCTTAAGGAATTTGAGGAAAACTCTTGGTGGCTGTCTGGGGGAAGGTATTCTAGGCAAAGGAAGAAGAGCTGAAATTGTCCTGAGTTGAGACATGTTTGGCACATTCAAAGAACACCAAGTAGGTCAGCATGGCTGGAGTAGTGTGATTGATCAACAGGGGGACTTGTAGAAAATTAGTTTGGAGGGATAGTGGCTTTTGGGGGGGGGGGCAGATGTTACAGGACCTGAAAGATCATTGAACTTTATAGGATAGAGAAGCCGCGTGATAACACTGTATTTTAAAATAACCTGTCTGGATGTTGCGTGGAGAATAGACTGGAGTCAAGCACAGAAGGAGGGAGGTCACTTCAGAGATTACTACAGTCTTTCAGGCAAGAGAAAATGGTAATTCGAATTTAGGGAATCAAGGAGGAGATGTAAGAAGATGTCATAGTCAGGATTCATTCCGAAAGTAGAGGTAAGGGGTTTTCCTGATGATTTTGATTTGAGAAGTTAATGAAAGAAGAAACAGGGAGGGGGACAAAACAGAAGAGACTCATAAATATGGAGAACAAACTGAGGGTTACTGGAGGGGTTGTAGGAGGGGGGATGGGCTAAATGGGTAAGGGGCACTAAGGAATCTACTCCTGAAATCATTGTTGCACTATATGCTAACAAATTTGGATATAAATTTTAAAAAAATAAATAAAATTTAAAAAAGAGAATAATCAAAGATGCAAATCCAGAGGGAATGCACAATCTATCAGTTTGAAAGTTAGCACATTTAGAAAAAATATTTCTGGCCTCTTCATGACAATCACATAGTGAATTTGCTTTATCATTACTTTCAAAACAATTTGCAATTGTTGGATATTTTTAATATCTCCTCCTCAGTCCATCCTCCTCAGTGGTAGTCTATTTGTTTTATTTTTGCTGTTGTTCCTCCCATTAAAGCAAATTCTTATGAGTAGAATTTTATCATTAAATGGGATTGCTTAGTTGGAACAACTTACAGAATTTAACCAAAATTTATTAAGAAATTAAAAGTAATAAAATTAATTCTGGAAACAATATGAGCTTAATGAAAAATTACATGCATTTGTGATCTATTTTCAAAGAGTAACAGGTTAATATTCAGCTTCCAAAGTAACTGATATGAATTCAGCATGACAATCTAAACCTCCTTCCTTTAGGCTCCCAGCCACCTAGAGTGGAATGAACTAATTGAATGACAAGAGGGCTTCTCTACATCCTTACTGTACCCACTTTACCTCGGACTTTTTGTTCATTTGTTTCATTTTTCTCCCCCTTTTTCCTGATTTCTGCTTCCATACTTTAGCAATCCTCAGATGTCAGGATTCAGAAATGCCAGGATTCTGCATAGATACAGTAAAATGCAGACACAAGCTATGAACCTGGGACCAAAAAGATCGGAAATATATTTGACACAGGGGCCTGAAGTAGAAATATGGATCAACAAATACTCGAGTGATAATAGGTCAGATAACAGAGGTTAGGAAATGTAAGTGAGACAGAAAACAAGTAAATAAACAAAAGTAGGGCCTGGGCACAAGTCATACCCAAATTGCTTCCCTTTCTATTTGTCACCCAACATAAGGTCAGCACTCAAACAAAAATCCTTAGAACTGTTTTTGGTTTACAACAATATTGCAAATTTCTGTAAAAGTTTGAAGATGTAATGACAATCATGTTGTGAAAACTCTAGCAATTGGCTTAGGGCTATTAGAGAGTACAGACAGATCTAAAAATCCACTGTATGCGTTATACACAGTGGCTTCTGACATCTATTTACTGAGTTGTGCCTTGAACCTTGACATTGTGTCTATCTTGGGGACATTAGTTGTCATAGATGTCCTCAGAGTGCTTTTATTCCATGAGAGAAACTGTGCCCACATCTTACCAGGAAAAGAAGTCTTTATCTAAAAACCTAAGAATGTTACATTGAAAATGTTTCTTGCTTTGCCTTGACATTTGAGAATTTAGAGCCAAATTTTGTTGCCAAAAGAGAGGTCCTAATGATATTAATTTTAGTGCATTTATGTTTTATCTTGCCTTTATTATAAAATGTGTTATTCTTCAATTATTTATTTTCTAGCTTTCATTATATGTATTTTTGAGCTTTAATTTTTCAAATTCTTTCTAGAATAAGTTGAAAACAAATTAGTCAATCATTGTTGACAATGTAGCACAGGTCTATTTTATAGTTCTACCAGTAAGGTAGAATTACCTATTCCTCTCATTCTTTTAGCACATAAGCACTGAGTACTTTTTTTTTTCCTTCAAAGACCTACAATATTTATCGCTATAGATGACTGAGAATAATATGTAATTCCCAACGATCAGTCTAATTTATAAAATTTCCCATCTTAACCAAAAAGTACAATGATAGAGCCAGGGCTCACTGTTCTCTCCAAACCCTCCTCTTTCTTCCTTATTCCAACTCTACTCTCACATTAATCTCATTCTCTGAACGCTTTTCCAGATTGAGTTTCTGAGGTCCAAGACTTAGAGGACTTTATTCAGCATCATCTCCTCCCACAGCATCTCTGCTAACAAATAAAAATCTCTCCAGCATTAGCTATGATAGAGTCATCATCTTTCTTCAACATTTACCAAATGCCTTTGTTTTAACACAGGCTGGGTTAAAATAACAATGGTAAAAGAAACACATGAAACATTAAGAAGAAAAGAGATATATTTAAGTTTCTTATAATTGATTGAAGTTCGTGTGGATGACTCTCTAAGAACAGCACATTGGATTCTGGAAGAGGCAAAGGGAGTAGAGCTAACTTATCTCATGCCTCACCAGCACTCTTAGTAAAAGAGGAGAGGAAGAGAGGGAATGAGGGGGAAACATGTACTTAACGCAAGCTTGGATCAAATGCTATGCTGCTGGGCATGCTGTCCTTTTCTGGAGGTCTGATGTGGTTAATAAATTCAGGAGTCAATTCTGATTTCTGGAAATCAAAGCATTACTGAAATGCTCTAATCAAGTCTTACTGATTCTTCTTTCCCACAAAGAGAGATTTTCAGGAAATTAGAGGTTGGTATTGGAGGAGGATACAAAAGTCTGCAGAATTTGGGGGGAGGGATGAGAGATATAGATAGAGAAATCTGTAATCATCAAATAAATTTTTTAAAATCTTCAACCAGATTGATGGAGTGATGATATTAATAATGATATTCATACCTTGGCCTCACGTAATTAGCTTTGAAGATAGAGCTTTGATTTAATGGCATTAGTCATTTCCTTTCTCCCGAAGTTGCGGGAATTCGCTGCAAATTCAGTTTTTTTTTAAAAAAATGAAAGGTAAAAGTGGTCATTTTTCTGAATATAGCATTTTATATTGTCCATTAAAAATATAAGATTAACTGTAAAGAAATGCTATTGGCACAGGCAGTGAAAAAATATAGAGAAGTCCTATTAATAGATTGCAATTATTTTAAACCCTTTCATGAAGATTTTGCATGTTGACAAAGCAGTAATTATTGAAGGTATGAGTACAAGGTGAAGTGCATATGGAGTGGGACCAGTTAGAAAGAAGTTCAGGTGCGTACACTCTCAGACATCGGTGCCTATCAGGCAGGTCATGGTGCTACATGCACAGATTTTCAAAGCACAGCTGCCTCTCATTTGGATACATACTGTCATGGACGCCTCTTTCTCCTGGGTTGCTTTGTCTCTTGCAATGTAACATCAATTCTATTCTTCACTATACTAAATAGAGTTTATATAAAGTCAGAAATACAAAAGGGAATTTCTATGTTTTCTTTTATATAAACAAAATGCCACTGGCTTCAGGTTTTTTTTTTTTTTTTTTCCCATCACCTTAATTCAACAGTTGAATTTTACAGGTACGGCACAGTATAAGAGCTAAAATGATTGCAAGAAAATCAACAAACATTCTAAATGCATTTGAGCTGGGATAATCATTAGATTCTAACCTACTCATTCTTTTCTTTGTTTTTCTACATCAACAGAGTCAATGGAATTCCAGAGCTTAAAAGCAGGACTCTAGAGCCAGCTGGCTCGTGTTTAAATCCCAGTTCCAATACTTACTAGCTAGCTGTCCTACTACTAGGACAAAAGTGTATCCTAATAGAGTATCTCTATTTTTATAGGTATCTGGTAAAGATTGTGAAATACTTGGAGAGATTCCTGGCTAATAATGTGCACTATTTAAATGCTTATTATTATTGCCTTCTGCCAAGATTCATATGTATTTGGAGTGAAAATAATTATACAATTTACAGCATCCATATTTAAAAATAAAAATTACTGTGGCCATCTCTGAATTGAAGGAAACATCAGTGAAATATACCTGGAAGAAAAAACTTACACTTATTTGAGAAAGTAAATAGTATACTGAGCACACCAGTTTTTATGTAAATAAATGGATAAATTGGATAATATAGAAAAATCAAAAGACAGCACATGTAAATGAATATAAGCTGTTACTTTCAATAAAATGATATGCTACTCATTTAGTTAGATATGAGGTTAAGGTTTTAAATGACTTGTGCATATAGTACAATTTTTCATAAATAACAGGGTTACATATTTTGACTAAAGAATTAATTCATCTAATTATGACTTATTTTATTTTATATGGTCATAATGATATGGCACTAAATTTTCATTTTAGGTGTTTTTTTACATGTAATGTGCAATAATTTGTAACCAGTGTTTTGTTTTTAATATAGTAAGAAATTTCAAGCATGACGGTAGAAATAGTTCATTAAATTCAGTTTAATATTTTACAGAATTAGGTATCTGAGAATATCATATATTTATTGAGAGAATATTCCAATTTTCTAGTAATGTGTAATGAACCTCCCAAACTTAGTGGTATCACACAAAAATGGATTCTGTGCGTCAGGAGTTCAGGAAAGGCTCAGTGGCTTGGCACATCTCTGCTCCACAAAGTTCGAGACCTTAGCTGCAGACCAAAACACCTGGGAATGTCTCAGATAAATGGGAACCAGTATCATCTGGAGGCTTCTTCACTCACATGTACGATGCTTATGCTGGGATTACATTGAAACTGGCCCATCTAAGACTATTGATGATAATACCTTTACCCCTTCATGTGAACTGGGGTCTCTCAAAGCATGTCAAGCTGATTCTGAGAGGGAACACTCCAACAGTGAATATGTGGAAAGGCAGGGTTCCAACAGACTAAGGCTGGAGATACAAGGCTTACTCCTACCTAGGCTTGGAAAGCATGCAGCATCATTTTCTCCACATTCTACTGATAAGTGAATTAGAAAGTCCATATCCGATGCAAGACAAAGGCGATTTTAAGTCTACCACTTGATGGGGTTCTGGCAAAGTCGCAAGGCAGAAGAATCTGTATGATTGTTGACATTGGTGCAGGCATCTTTGGACAAATAGAACCTGCTACAGGGATCACATGGCATATAGAATTATTAGATTCTGTATACAGAAATTTAAAATAAGCACACAAAAATGACAAGCATAATAAATATAAAACAATTTACTATCTACAAGTAGAAAACATTTTCAAAAGGCTTCTCTTAAGGTCTCAAAGTTATACAGCTTAAGTTTTATTTATGACATTAATTACAAGTAAATAATGTCACTAAAACAGAAGCCTATCTAAAAATATTTTAGGTATAGTAAAGTTTGCAAAACTATGAATTAAGCGATATTTTATAAACCATTTTGATACATAATAAATGTTACTATATATCATGAGCTATTATTTCCAAATCACTTTTGTTTAAATGAATGTGACAATATCAATACTCTCTGGAAACTTATGTTGGGAGGTGATTAGACTTATAAACAGATAAATATAATATAGAACAAGAAATTCTTTAATTAGAGGCGCCTGTGTGGCTCAGTCAGTTGAGCGTCTGACTTTGGCTCGGGTCATGATCTCACAGTTTGTGGGTTTGACCCCTGCGTCGGGCTCTGTGCTGATGGCTCAGAGCCTGGAGCCTGCTTTGGATTCTGTGTCTCCTTCTCTCTCTGTTCCTCCCTTGCTCGCGCTCTGTCTCTCTCTCTCAAAATAAATAAAGATTTTAAACAAATTAAAAAAAAAGAAATTCTTTAATTAGATATGCCATCCAAGTACTTTGGGAAGAAAGAAAAAATTAAAATTAGCTGACCACTAGGACAAAAACTCACACATTAATGGCTATAAAAAGCTATGATAGCTCAATGCTTTTCATTAGCCTAAGTCAGTTATATATAGAATGTCCTTTTATATAGAGTATGTACTTAAACTTTCATGTCACAGAATACTTCAGTATAACAGAAAAATGGATGATATTGGGTAACAACAGTAAAGATTGTTTTCTTCAGAAAAAGAAAGAAAGAATATCAACTTTGTATGACATTGAAATTATAATAAAAAATAAATTATTAAAAAGCCAAGTTTTGAGTGTCTACTTACTAGCTGTTGAGGTTATAAAGATGAATGATGTCTGCTCTTCATACAACAACAATTAAGTGAAGTGATTTGCTATGTTTATTGGAGACTAAAAACAAAATTTAAATGAGCCTTGGGCCCAACTTCTTCTTCCTTTTGTTTCCTCAAAAGAAAAAAAGAGAAGAATGCATTTTAATTCATCTCTGTAGCTAACAGCCAAAATTATAATTCCTGAGACATGAATAATTCTCTTTTTATAATTTCATTTTCCATATACACACATTCCTGTGATAATAATTTGCAAACACCCAAGCTCTGGAAACCAACATTTGAGCAAGGATGTCTACAATCTCGGTCAAATGTTGATATTTCCACTATTAATCCATTATTTAAAATGATATAATGTATTAATTGTTATTTTCCTATCCTTTGGCATAGTAGACATGTGTTTTCAAGAAAGACTTTTGTATTAAAAAAAACACAACTTACTGCTAATTTGTGTTAATTCTTCCTAATGGAGGCCCTCTAAGAGCGATGGCACATTTTCTTAATTGTTTTTGTGTAATCCATTTGTCATCATTAATCTGCTCTGGATATATTTCACAAGATTTTCTCTTAAAAGTAGCAAATGGATCTTGGTGTCTAATATGGGTGTTAATGATTGACTGATAAAATGTAATCCTGGAAGGACTTTCCCAGTGCTGTCTCATTAACCAGATGACCTCCAGACATTGTCAGTGCAACCCAGCCGAGGTGATTGATCACCAGAGAATAGAGGTTAGTAACTCTCCTCCAGGTACTAATGTATAGCATCTTCACTTACCCCCTTCTCAGGCTTTTCCAGTAAAAGATTGATTTATTATGCAGCTTCAATGGGGATTTGTCAAACTCTTAATCAAGGAATCCTATATTGCCACAAGTAAATCAATGACACTTTCTGGTAAAATGACTTTTATGGCACATGAAAACATTACTCTGTGTGCAGGTACTATTACGTAACAGCAAAATATCTTCAGATATCTATGAAGCAGAGATGGACCAATGGAAGGAAAAACAACACACCCATTCTTTGAGAAATGCTGTTGTAAAGTGAAATGCTTTTTGTTGTTCCAGGAATGAATCAACACAATTCAAAGCTCTGGGACTGCGTAAAAGGAAACACAGAAGGCAGAGGTGAAATGGCTAAGAAAGGAACGTACTTAAAAGACTGAGCATCTGAGGTATATATGAAGAAAATGATGTGAAAAGAAATCTCAAAGCCTGACTGTTTTTGATTACCTGTCCTGTTTAAATGTCCCCAGGGACGGAGCAACTAGCAGGTGTTTTGTTGATTTCATGACATTTGATGTGCTTGGAATTCAATAATCCATGGTTTATTTTAAGACCATGACTAGACTTCTCATTATTTGCTAAACCATATACTAAATACTATGGATTTAAAATTAAAAGAATGTAAATAGTGCAAACTAAAGACACCAAAGTCTCATTACCAAACAAAAGAAATAAACAAACCAAGAAACCAAAATTTCTTCTGTCAGCCCTTTATGTCTGGGAATATATTCCTCATGTCTGAAGATGTTTTTTTTTTTTTTTTGTTTTTTTTTTTTAATAAGTAAGCTATATATTCTGTCACGGGTTGAACTGTATCCTGCACAAGAAGATATATTTTAGTCTTAATCCCCAGGAAGTCAAAATGTGACCTTATGCAGTCTTTGCAGATTTAATCAGGTTAAGATGAGGTAATTAAGGTGAACCCTAATCTAATACAACTGGTGCCTTTATAAAAAAAAGGGAAATTTAGACAGGCATACACAGAGGGAAGATAATGTGCAGGTGGCCATGTGATGACAGGTAGAGAGTGGACTGATGCAGCTAAAACAAGCAACACCAAGAATTGTCAGCCACCACCAGAAGCCAGGAAGAGGCAAGGGAGGATTCTACCCAAAGTTTCAGAAGGAGTCTTGCAAACACCTTGCTTTTAGACTCTCCCTCCCAGAATCGTGAGATACTAAACTTCTGTTGCTTTTAAGCTACCTAGTGGGTGATACTTTGTTGGGGCAGCCCTAGCAACAAACACCATCTCTATGCCTTGTGTACAGGGAGCCATTGCCTTGGTTAGGGGAGACAGTGCCGCCTGGACTGAATAGACACAGGCATTTATTTGCTCATAGGGTTGGAGATATGAGAGACTTAGTGAACTGAACCTAGACATTTCATCCCATGGACAGAGTGGTCTGTGTGTGGGAACAAAATGGATGGAACGAAGACCATAACTTCCTTCTAAGAAGAGAGTAGTCCCACCCAGATGACAATGGACATTTGAATTTTTTTTTATGTTTATTTATTTTTGAGAGAGAGAGACAGAGACAGAGCATGAACTGGGGAGGGGCAGAGAGAGAGGGAGACAGAATCTGAAGCAGGCTCCAGGCTCTGAGCTGCCAGCACAGAGCCTGACGCGGGGATCGAATCCACAAGACAGGAGATGATGACCTCAGCCGAAGTTGGACGCTCAACCGACTGAGCCACCCAGGCGCCCTGACAATGGGCATTTTATGAGAAGGGATAGAGATGGCTCTTCCTCTTTAAATCTGATACAATTTTAAATATAGCATGAAAATCCAGACAAAACCAAATTTGACATGATTGCTAAAAGAAAGTGTTTCTTGTATCCAATCACATAGGCAATAATAAGGGCTTCTTCAAAAAGCCAGAAATCAAATTATTGAGAAGCCCATGAGATTTGTAAACCACCAGGGACCACACCAACCCTCCTGTGTTTAATATAGTGATCTTACCAATAATCCATTTGTTTAAAGAAATCGAGACTAACAAGAAAGCAAAGGGGAAAGCTCCAGTGATACTGGAAACTGGCATCCTCACTGCCAAGTCTGTCATTGTTCTATAACTAAGACCCAGGCTTCAGGGGCAAAACATTACATCTGAAGGCGAAAGTACCATTTTCACTGCAAGGCACATTTCATTGTAACATTCCTTTAAAGAAGTCTCACTCTCTTAGAGGAATAATTTGTCTTTGAGGAACCATAAGGACGTTTGAGAATGACTTGGAGGATTTCTTTCTTTAAATGTCTTATAAATAGATAAGATGACCATACGATTAGGCCTCTTGTTGAAACAGTATATGTTAATACAAATCTTCCACATAAGAATATAGGTTATATTTAGAGAGTGATCAGCACTAGCGTTTTGTAGTTCTTAATGAGTCTATAACAACTGCTACACTTTGTATTCTCAACATCACTTCATATCTAAATAACCTTATACTTAAGAATTTACATCTTCTGGGGCACCTGGGTGGCTCAGTCAGTTAAGCGTCCGACTTTGGCTCAGGTCATGATCTCACGGTTCGTTAGTTCAAGCCCCACATCAGGCTCTGTGCTGACAGCTCGGATCCCGGAGCCTGCTTTGGATTCTGTGTCTCCCTCTCTCTCTGCCCCTCCCTACTCATGCTCTGTCTCTCTCTGTCTCAAAAATAAATAAAACATTAAAAAAAGAGAATTTACATCTTTTTTTTTTTTTGCATCCGAATAGTTTGAACCATTGATTTGTATACAACTCTTTAAAATTTAAAGTTCCATCAGAACCAGAAATCAAGCATAACAGATTTTATTGTGATGTAAATTGAAAATATATTAATACAAAATGTTTTTCTTTAGAAAACATAGCCTACTGTGGGGGAAAAGCAAATCATCATTTAAAAATGACTTACTCCAAACTTATTAACAATTCCCATTGTTCTTATCACAACATAAACCTTTTTTAAATGGATCATTT
This sequence comes from Neofelis nebulosa, assembly GCF_028018385.1. Lineage (NCBI taxonomy): Eukaryota > Metazoa > Chordata > Mammalia > Carnivora > Felidae > Neofelis > Neofelis nebulosa. The sequence goes on from NC_080784.1 coordinate 126,625,379, forward strand.
TATTTTTTTTTTTTAAATTTTTTTTTTTCAACGTTTTTTATTTATTTTTGGGACAGAGAGAGACAGAGCATGAACGGGGGAGGGGCAGAGAGAGAGGGAGACACAGAATCGGAAACAGGCTCCAGGCTCCGAGCCATCGGCCCAGAGCCTGACGCGGGGCTCGAACTCACGGACCACGAGATCGTGACCTGGCTGAAGTCGGACGCTTAACCGACTGCGCCACCCAGGCGCCCCTAAATGGATCATTTTAAATAAATTCCTACTTAAAGGGATTTTGATAGATCTCACTTAAATTGAACCAACAATACCCTTAAATAATCCACCTCAATTACAGCTACACAAAGCAAGAAAGCAGTAATACGACTTAGACTTTCCACAAAGTGAAAAGCTTTTGGGTGCATATGACAGAATGTACTAGAAGAAACTCCCTCTTCAAACTTAGAGCCCCAAAATGACCTTATTGATTTGCCTTGGGACAATCTCCTTCCAACACAGGGTTTCATTTCATTGAATGGATGTCCTTTGAAGTCAATTAAACTTGGGCATGGCGCTCCCAGGACTACAGGCACTTTTATAGCTGAAGGCAACAACTATTTGACAGGGTGACATGGAAATCAGACTCTTGATGTGGAGCACTATTTTCAACCTTCAAGCACGTGGGAAATATAAAGTAAGGGTATTTATTTGATATTTAAAACTAAGGTGTTTCAGGGCTTTGGAGAATAAACATACAAATTAACTGAGCTTTCCTTAACTTTTTTTTTTTTTTCTCAGTGCAGGCTTCTAGAACTTCACTCTGTTTTCCAGCTGCCAGCCCTCTCATCAAAGGTTGGCCTTCACAATAGTGAATATGATCCAACAGCAGATAAAAGAAATTTCAACAACCACAGCTACTGGAAATACCTAAATGTGGATTATCATTTATCAAAATGAGAAACTTTGGTTTGGTTCAGTTGTTTGAGAAACATCTTTGAGTGGTACTTGATTATTCCCATTTGACAATTTTATAAATCTGTTGATGAGAATAGCCTTGAATTCAGAATAGCCTTGTCAAGTCATGGCCATTATTTTGCTTATACACTAATATAAGCAATCTAATTCTAGGAAAGAGAAAATCTTTTTAAACATTCATCCCGATCCACAATATGTAATTCACAATTAAATAAAAAATTAAAGCTTAAAAAGAGCAAACTTAGTTCATATGTATTAACTTTTCAATGGAAATTAGTTAAATAAAATAAAAAGTAATGGTCTGAAGACATTCTTTAATGTTTCCATTTCTCTAAATTTCATAGGAAATGGAAAAAATAGTTTTGTTTTCATTAGTTTATGAAATAGTGGTACTGAGCTATTTCCGTAACTATGGGTACTATCTTCCCATTTCCCCCATGAAAAGAAAATGCTCATACTCTGTTGCTCTTCTCTTAGGAAATATTATCTGACATCCTACACTAAATTAGGTTTAAGAGTATGTTTTAAAAATAATTACTGGGGAATCAGAAATCTTCAGAATCTATTGGAGAATAACTCATTAACAAATTTGCATATTGTTATGGGAATAGCTGTTTTTTCTTTCTGCTCATATTAAATAAGAAAATGCAATAAAATTCTTAGGAAACTTCAAATGCATCAAAATGTAAATATAACATTTTATTTTAAGTTTACAATTACCTGTAGGAAATAGCTCAGAGGCTCAACGGTTTCTGCTAATTTGTGATCCCATGTTTACTGTTATTGCCTTTATTTCTTTTTCCAACATTGAAAAAATGTGACCTATTCATATGCCAAAGACATTTCAGCATATTTTCTATATATTACAAGTGCATTTATTTCCATATCCCAGTTGGAAGACAGTAATTAGAATGTTGGTTACTCAAGGTAAATACTTGAGAACATTCAGAAGTGGTATCAGAAAACACCTTTATTTAATGAAATGAGACTTTCATTTACATTGAAGCTCTTCCCCTGCTGAGCACCATTTTCCCATAGCCTCCTGATGGCTACAAATGATCTCAACAATTGTTGCTTTGATTGGCTTATCCTACTTCTGACTTATCCTATTGTTAATTTGAACAGTTTATCAAGCAATTCAAAGTACTCACCCAGTGTTCAAAGTTCTGCCATGGTTCAACATTAAAATGCCTTCTTTGTGGGGCGCCTGGGTGGCGCAGTCGGTTAAGTGTCCGACTTCAGCCAGGTCACGATCTCGCGGTCCGTGAGTTCGAGCCCCGCGTCAGGCTCTGGGCTGATGGCTCGGAGCCTGGAGCCTGTTTCCGATTCTGTGTCTCCCTCTCTCTCTGCCCCTCCCCCGGTCATGCTCTGTCTCTCTCTGTCCCAAAAATAAATAAAAAACGTTGAAAAAAAATTAAAAAAAAAATAAAATAAAATGCCTTCTTTGTTTTCACTTTCTTCAGGATTGATGATTTCACAGCCTGCAGTTCAAATTTCTCTTTTAATCACTCCCTGTTGGTTCCTTGATACTCAGAGTGTATGGTTTAGACCACAGCATCAACAAAACCTGGAACCCTGCTCGAAATGTAGAATTTCCAGCTACATTACAGACCTATGGAATAAGAATCTGCATTTTCATAAAACTCTTGTGTGAATTCCCTGCATTTGAAGTTTGAGAAGCACTGCTCTTATGCACCACGTCACCCTCCCTTTAGACTGCCAATTCTTTAGTTCTAGCTGACAAAAGTAGAAGTAAAATTGGACCTCCAAATTGTGTATCAGAGAGGGAGGTAGAGAAGTCTGTTCTTCAATATGTCAATTGGTACATTTAGTGATTGCCTTATTTTTCTGTCCTACCCTCTACCATATCTGTGCTATCCATATACAAATTCTCTCCACTGATCTTGTCAGGCAGGTCATCTCCTGCCACAGCTCTCTTATTTCATGCAGCTTGGAAGTCTACATTCTGCATCATTAGCACACATGCCTTCATCAGCAAATAAGCGTCCAAAAATTCATTGAATTTTCCCCTATAGTGATGATCCTTTCATTCTCTTTGGATTATTGTTGACTTATATCACTTAAAATTATTTTTCTATAATATTAATTATCTCAGGAAATACATGTACAACATCTCTTACTCAGTATGCCTTCATACTTTGAATCAAAATGACTTCCACCCACTACTGAAATCACTCAAATTGTGTTTCTGCCCATACTTTTCTATCTTCATCGTATTCAGATTCTCAACAATATTTTACATAGTTGTCTTCTTCCTCCTCCTAACTTTTTTCATAGCTTATGGGCCATGCTTTGGTATTTGTTCATCAAGACGGTATGGTACTGTTGCAGGATTTTTTACCTCAATACTAGGGATTCGTTGTCTCCCCACTTCAAAGAATGAAATGGTGGACACAGAATAAAATGAGTGGCAAGCAAAAGTTTATCAGAGTATAAGATTATAAAGCAAGAATAGTATGAAAGCTCTCTTTACAGAGAAGGGACATTCGAAAGTGAATGCCCGTGACTATAGGCAAGGGACTTTGTTTTATAAGGTTTTGGTCAGTTCCCCCATCCCTTCCCCTTTGTTCCTTCTCAGGTCCTGCCCTTATTGGCTTGATAACTCTAGGTGTTATGTTTGTACATTCCTGACTGGCTCAATTCCATTGCGTGAGGAGTCAGAATGCTGTCATACTGTCCCTCCTATAATATGAGTTTTATGGTTTACTTATTTTAGTTAGGTATTTTAATTGTCAAATTCCTGAGGGAAACCTGAGGGGGAGTAGGTGGTTTCTGTTACATTCTTAGGAGGAACCTTAAGCCTGAGGGAGTTTACTCTTGGTTAGAAGCTCTCAACATTGTTTTAAAATAAGTGTTTTTCCCCACTCAGGGACCTTAGGTCCTAACCTTTCCCTCTCTGCCTATTTTATTCCATCCATTCCCTGTCATAGTAAGCGCACAAAAACAGACATTATAGATCAATAGAACAGAATAGAAAACCCAGAAGTGGACCTATAACTATATGGTCAACTAATCTTCATAAAGCAGGAAAAATATCCAATGGAAAAAAGAGTCTCCTCGACAAATGATGTTGGGGAAACTGAACAGCAACATGCAGAAGAATGAAACTGGACCACCTTCTTACACCATACATAAAAATAAATTCGACATGGATTAACAACCTAGACATAAGACAGAAAACCATCAAATTCCTACAGGAGAAAACAGGCAGCAACCTCTTCGACCTTGGCCATAGCAACTTCTTACTAGACACATTGCTAGAGGCAAGGGAAACAAAAGCAGAAATGAACTATTGGGACTTCATCAAAATAAAAATCTTCTGCACAGCAAAGGAAACAATCAGCAAAACTAAAAGGGAGCCTATGGAATGGGAGAAGATATTTGCAAAAGATTTATTTGATAAAGGGTTAGTATCCAAAATCTATAAAGAACTTGGCAGACTCAACATTCAAAAAACAAGCAATCCAGTAAAGAAATGGGCAGAAGACATGGATAGATACTTTTCCAAAGAAGACTTCCAGATGGTTAAGAGACACATGAAAAGATGCTCAACATCACTCATCATCAGGGAATACAAATCAAAACCATGAAGAGATACCACCTCACACCTGTGAAAATGACTAAAATTAACACAAGAAACAACAGGTATTGATGAGGATGCAGAGAAAGGGGAACCCTCTTGCACTGTGGTAGGAAAGCAAACTGGAGTAGCCACTCTAGAGAACAGCATGAAGTATCCTCAAAAAGGTAAAAATAGAACTACCCAATGATTCAGCAGTTGTACTACTGGGTATTTACCCAAACGATACAAAATCATAGATTTGAATGGGTACATGCACCCTGATGTTTATAGCAGCATTATCAACAATAGTCAAAGTATAAAGAGAGCCCAAATGTCCATTGGCTGATGACTGGATAAAAAAAGATGAATTCCATACAACAGAATATTACTCAGCCATCAAAAAGAATGAAATCTAGCCATTGGGAAAGATGTGGCTGGAGCTAGAGTATATTATGCTAAGCGAAATAAGTCAGTCAGAGAAAGAAAAATACCATAGGATTTCACTCATATGTGGAATTTAAGAAACAAAAAAATGAATATACAAGAGGGAGGAAAAGAGAAGAAAACAAACCATGAGAGACTCTTAAAGGTGGAGAAAAAACTGGGGGTTGATGGAGGGAGGTGGGTAGGGGATGGGCTAGATGGGTGATGGGTACTAAGGAGGACACTTATGATGAGCACAGGATGTTGTATGTAAGTGATGAATCATTGAATTCTACTCCTGAAACCAATATTACACTGTATGTTAACTAGAATTTAAATAAAACTTTGAAAGAAAAAATTAGTTATAAAAAAGACATTTGGTTTATGAGCATAGAGTAAAATAATTTTCTGCGTTATAGTTTTACAGAGTCACAAACAGTATGGAGTTTCCTGAAAAAGCTAAAAATAGAACTGCCATATGATCCAGCAATTCCACTTTACCAAAAGAAAATGAAAACACTAATTCAAAATGATACATGAATCCCCATTTCATTCCTGCATTATTTACAACAGCTGAAAATTCCAAGGTATGGAAACAACTTTAGTATCCATCAGTTGATGCGTGGATGAGGAAAATGTGATGTATTTTGTATATAAATATAAATATAAATATAAATATAAATATAAATATAAATACAAATGAACACTCACACAATGGGATATTATTCTTCCATGAAGTGAAGGAAGTCTTGTTCTTTGCAACAACATGAATAGACAAAGAGGGCATTATGCGTCCAACAATGACAAATTCTGTACAATCTAACTTATATGTGGAATCTAAAACAAAAACAAAAACAAGAAACAAAGAAACAAAGTGAACTCATACAGAGAACAGATTGGTGGTTGCCAGAGGTGGGGGTTGGCAAGTGGGAGAAGAAGTTGGGAAGTTGGGAAGGTGGTCAAAGAGTACCAATTTCCAGTTATAAAATAAATACATCATGGAATATAATGTACAGCATGGTGACTATAGTTAATAATACTGTATTGTATATTTGAAAGTCACAAAGAAAGTACACCTTCAAAGCTCCTATCAAAAGAAAGAAAATGTGTAACTGTGTATGGTGATGGATGTTAACTAGAATTATTGTGGTTATCATTTCACAATATAGAGAGATGTGGAGCAAATCATTGTGTTGTATACCTGAAATGAATATAATGTTATATGTTAGTTATATCTCAATAAAAATGAGAGTTACGTGATGTATAAACTTTGTATATTTATATCATATATTCTTTTTAATAAGTCTTTTATTTTAGTACAATTTTATATTTACAGAATCATGTAAAGTAGTCCAGTTTCCCTATACTCCATATCCAGTTGTCTCTTATTATTAGCATCTTGCTTAATATGGTACATTTGTTATAGTTAATGACCAATTATTGACCCATTGCTTTTAATTTAAAGGTTTAATTTTATTCAGATATTCTTACTTTTTATGTAATGGTCTTTTTCTGTTCCTTTATCCCATCCATGATACCACATATACTAGTCATGTCTCCTTCGGCTCCTCTTGGTTGTGATAGTTTGTCAAACATAACTCAATTTGGATAACCTTGAAAATTTTGAAGAGTACTGGTCAAGTTTTTGTAGAACATCCCCATTTTGGAATTTTTGTGATGTTTTTCCTATGATTAGATTAGGGTTATATATATCTTTTTTTTTTGGAAGGAAGGCCACATAGGTCACATGCCATTTTCACGATATTATATGAAGGTTAATACTATCAATTCAATTTATCACTGTTGATGGTGACTTCGATCACTTGGCTGAGCTGGTAGGAGTCAGGTTTATCCACTCTCAAGTTCTTTTCCTTCCATTCCACATTGTACTCTTTGGAAGGAAGTCACTAAATGAAATCTACACTTAAGGGGGTAAGAGTTATGCTTTACCTAATTGAGGGTGGAGCATCTATATAAATTATTTGAAATTTTTCCACACAAGAAATTTATCTATTCTTCCCTGTTTATTTAATCATTTACTTATTTATTTATTTAGTCATTTATTTATATCAGTGTGGACACATGCATATTTGTTTTATATATTGAGTTGTAATCCAATATTATTTCATTTATTTTGTTGCTCACATTTTTCCAGCTTTTACCATTGGGAACTCTTTCAGTTGGCCCTCGTGTCTCTTTGACTCTTTTTTAGCACTTCCTGCCTTTCTGGCACTACAAGATGTTGCAGATTCCTCTTGTGTTTTTTCTATTCTATTCTAGAATCAGCCATTTTTCAAGTAACCCTGATTTCTTCACAGAAGAATGTCATTAGAAACTCATGTCTGGCTGCTGCTGGGATGCCATTATTTTTAGGTCCACTTACCACAGAGCAAGGAAATATATGCATATACACTAATCTATGTATAGACACATCTACACCCATAGCTTTTTATGGCTTGAAAGTCCTTGCTTCTTATCACTGAATATTATTCCATTGTAGATGCACAGTTGGTTTATCCATTCACCTTTTGAAGGACAATTCAGTTGCTTCCGGTCTTTGGAGATTGTGAATGAAATTTCTCTAAACATCACATGTAGAACATAATATTCCATTTCAGTTGGATAAGTGTGTCTGAGAAAGACTGATGGTAAGATGGAGGAACAAATGAGAAGGAGCAGGATGCTGTGGTAAGAAAGTGTTTAGCTTTTCAGGGCACTGTCAAAACTGTCTCCAGTGACTGCCAATTTTTTTTTTTTTTTTTTTTTTTTTTGCATTCTCAAAAGCAGTGATTTGAGAATTCCAGTTGCTCTTCATCCTTGCCAGCAAATGGCACTGTTAGATGTTTGGAGGTTAGCCATTCTCATAGGTGTAAAGTGTTATTTCATTTTTATTTTGGTTTGCAATTCCCCAATGAGATATGACTTTAGGCATATTTTCATATGGTTATTTGCCATTTGTATATCTTCATAGGCAAGGTGTCCAGACTTTTTGCCCATTATTTAATTATGCTGTAACTTTCTTTATTGTTGAATTTAAGAATACCTTGCGTATTCTGGATTCAAATTCTTTATCATATACATGTTTCTTCAAGTATGTTCACCCAGTCTGTTACAGTGTCTTTCTTAGAGAAGAATTTAACATTTTTATTAAAGTTCAACTTAAATTTTTTATGGATTGTGCTTTTGATATTATATCTAAAAACTTCATCACTAGACAAAAAATCAAATTAGTTTTAATCTACAAGTTTTATAGTTTTTTTTTAAATTTTTTAAAAATATTTATTCATTTTTTTGAGAGAAAGAGACAATGTGAGCAGGACAGAGGCAGAGAGAGAGGGAGACACAGAACCTAAAGCAGGCTCTAGGCTCTGAGCTGTCAGTACAGAGCCCAGTGCAGTACCTTCAGGACTAGGGGAGGCTAATACAATTATAATTACCTCTATTTCTCACCTTATTCTTAAAGTTACCAAAAAAGCTTTGTCTATAAGTATTGTAACTTGTTGTTTGTTTGTTTTTTTTTTTTAACAGAAAATACACTCGTATAGAAGAACTAATATGGAAACGGGGATTTTTTCATTGCCTAGACCAAGATAGTTGATAACCAAGACAGGTTTTTTCCACTAGATAAAAGTAGAGGCTTCCTATTAAGACTTACATAAGTCAAAATGATGTAAGGCAAACAAGCAATTACCATTAATCTACATGGAAACATTTTTTTAGTGTTTCCAGACCCAAAAAAAATGAGCTCTCATAGGGTTTTCTGATACCTTAGAACACATCTTGATAACAGATGCCCTTTTCCAGGGCATGATCTGAGCCTCCTGCCTCGTGCTGATCCTGCACAGCTCTGATTTCAGAGTTGGTGATGTAGATTCATTGAGGCATAGATTTGTCCATGGTAATCATAGGAATGAAACACTCATTTCTTTCTTAATGTGTGCGTGTGTGTGTGTGTGTTTGAGTGTGTGTGTGTGTGTTTAAACAGATATATGGTGATATAATTGGCATCTAATAAAGTGTACTTAAAGAACACAATTTAATAAATTCTGACATTTGTATATACCTGTAAGGTGACCAACAAAATCAAGACAGCAAATATCCATTCCTCCCCCCAAAGTTTTCTTGTGACCCTTTATACTCCTCACTCCATTCTTTCCCTACTCTTCAGCCCCCAAGCAACAACTCATTTGTTTTCTGTCTCTAGCACTTAGTTTTCATTTTCTAGAATTTCATAAAAATGGAACCACGTGGTATATAGGTTTTGTTGTTGAACTTTTTAAATTCAGCATCATTATTTGAGATTTCTCTATGCTGTTCGATGTATCCGTAGTTCATTGTTTTTATTTCTGAGGAAGAATTCAATGTGTAGATGTATATACCTTGGTTATCTCGATGAACATTTGGTTGTTTTCAGTTTGGGAGTATTACAAATAAAGCTGCTATGAGCATAAACATAAAATTCTTTTTACAAAAAATATGCTTTCATTTATCTTTGTTAAATACTTAGTGAAATAACTGAGCATGTGGTAGGTGTATATTTAACTTTCTAAGAAACTGCAAAACTATTTCCCAAGTGGCATGATTTACATACCAACTAGTAGTAGTTGATGAATATTCCAGTTGATTCAAATACTTGCAATACTTGATATGGTCAGTCTATTAAATGTCTAATATGTGGAAGGCAATGTTTAATTGTGATTTCAGCTTACATTTCCCTAATGACTAATGTTGCTAAGAATTTTTTTTTCAGGTGCTTATGTGCCATCTGTATATCTTCTTTGAACAAGTATTTAAATCAATTGCCAAATTTTTCATTTGGTTGTTTGTTTTTTGTTATTGAATTTTGAAAGCCCTTTTTTTATCTAAATAAAAGTTCTTTATGAGATATGATCTGCAAACATTTTCTGTAGACCTGTCTGTTCTTTCTCTGGAAGTATTAACCTTTTAACTATACATTTCTGCCTAGAATTTAAAAAAAATATTGTAACCGAAAAGCTCATGGCATCAATTTTAACAATAAATTTATTTGTCAGATAGGAATAATTGCAATGCTTCTCTCTGCTGTTATTACATAATTCATCAATTATGCTAATAGTTCAAGAATCCAAATATTCCTAATCCCTTATACATTAATGTTTCTTCTGAAACAAACTTGTGAAGTATAATCTTCATGAAATGCTCTTTGAAACATATTAGATAGAAATATTTATTGAATGAGTTCTCTGGAAGAGATGTGGCCAATTCCTTGTGTGCTTTCTTGAACTATTCAAAGTGTTTCATTTCCAATCCACCATCAATTACAACAAAATATTGAAATTAAATTTAGGAAAAATTATTTTCCTATTGTTTATAATCACACAACTTATCTGGATAAGTTTTGATAGAAAGAATTAATTATTTCCTCCTAATTTGTTAGTAATTTTTAAACCTTTTTCAGAGAGGCCAAGGCAGCAGAACTTATATATTTATATTTATACTTATATTTATTCATTTATCTTTACCATTACAGTGCTTAGGAATCATGTTGATACCCCTTTCTCTTGGGGGGAAAAGTGGACTTTTATAAGTTCACAAGATTTCCTCAAGGGATTTTTATCACTGAATATTTTATTATTTTTTAATGTTTATTTTTGACAGAGAGCAAGAGAGCAGGGGAGGGGCAGAGAGAGAGGGGACAGAAGATCTAAAGCATCTCTGTGCTGACAGCAGCATGCCTGATGTGGGGCTTGAACTCACAAACTGAGAGATCATGACCTGACCAGATGCTTAACTAACTGAGCCACCCAGATGCCCCATTCACTGAATATTTTAAATGTACACCTATGAAGTGCCAAGAGATACTTCATCCCAATAAAGCCTCTATCTAAAATGGTAAAAATCTAATAGGGATGGTTCAGATTCTGGTTTGTTGCTAAATGCATTGATGCCGAGTAGTGGTGCTACAATATCTTTGTAGCAGAAATATCTTTAAATGATATTTCCTGGCCTTTTGAAATAAAAACAATGACATTTAGAATGCGGTCAAATAGCATTAATCTGACTTTTCTGCCTGCAGGTTATATTAGCAATTTATCTCTAGCAAGGTTTCACAGTTAAGATGACGTCACACAAAATGTCACTCTGGAGAGAGCCAACGACCCTGTTCTGATAGGATAAAAACCCAAACAGTACAACTGGCTGTATTTCAGACTACACCATGATGTGTCTTAAAGGACTTTCAAAATCCAAAGTGAAGGATTCATGCATCTAACAGCTTTAACTGACTCTCAAGGTTAATTTAAAGATAGTATCATCACTGATTTCATAGTTTTTCAACAAATAGGTATTGAGCATCTACTATATTCCATTCACGGTTTAGCTAATTAACAGTAAAATTCAAATGTTTTCATGGATTTTGCAGTCTATTAAATGGCAGATAATAAAGTAAATGAGTCCATTATTACTAGGTATAAAGGTATTAGTAGGCATAAAGGCCTACTAGTATAGGCATATTGGTAGTAGGTATAAAAGAGGACATAAAAACAAAAAGAGAGATGGGGAATGACATGGTCCAAGATAATTTAAGATTTTCAGTAGAGGGTCAGGAAGGGCTCAAAAATATACAACATTTTTATTGTTTACAAAAGAACACTTGTATCACACTATCTTCCAGGCCAAGCGTTTTTCGAACATTAACTCATTTAATATTCATGATAACTCTTTGAAATAGGTACTGTTATTAGCCCCATCTCCTAGAAAATGAAACTGAAAGAAACATTGGTAACTTGCCCAAGGTCCACAAAGCTGGAAAGTAGCAGAGCCATCTTCTAAGTGCAGGTAGCCAGCCGCTCAGCTTCATGCTCTTCACCATTGTGGCCCTCAGCTCTCTTCTTTGAACAAAGACACAAAGTAGGAAGGGGAGGACAGGCCATGGAGATATATGAAGGAAATGCATGCTAGACATAGAGAAGAGACAAAGGCCAAAAGTGTTGAAACAGTCTGGAGTTCAGTGTGCCTAGTGTAGCGTGCAGACAAAGGAAAGGAAATAGGTGGCAAGGTGTGAAAGGTAGTGGGATCCTAGACCACATAAAAATTTTACTTTTACTCAGGAGGACATGGGGAGAGATTTGAACAGAAATGAAAGCTATCTCTTATTGTAAGAGGATCACTGTGCCTGCTGGGTGGAGAATAGACCACAGACAGTAGAAAGGCAAGAACAGTAGTGGGTAATCCAGCCCAAAGCTTTTGTAATAATAGCAGTGAAAGATTACTTTTCCTTGAATCAAGCGAAAATGTTGGAGGTCATAAATAATGACCAGATTCTGACTTATCTTGAGTATGGTCAATAGAGTTTCTTAGTGATTAGATATAGAGATTAAAAAACAAAACAAAACAAACAAAAAAACAAACAGAACACCAGGATGACATCAAGGGTATTGACAGAAATAACCAGAAGAATAAAGTTTAACTGAGAAGACAAGGTTCTAATAGAAGGAGAATATGGATGGAGATAGCTTTGGACATGTTACATTTGATACCTATTTGACATCTAAATGGAGATTTCAATTTGGCAACTGGCTTTATCAGTTTGGAGTTCAGAAAAGAGATCCACATTATTGATATAAGTATGGGATCATCAGTGTACAGTTAATACCTAAAGGTTTAAGACTAGATGAAATAACCAAAGTAGTAACTGTGGAGAAAGAAAAGGAAGAGTTTCACGATTAAGGTAGAGTTGATAATTGAACATTTTTTTCATTCACTAGATAGTAAATGTCACGTATGAAAAGTAGGAAAATGAATGGAGAAGTAGAAGCTAAACTGTTCTCTTGTTATAATTCTCTGACATTAACAAATGTAGAAAACGCTGGTATATAGCATGGAGGTTTTTTGTGTGTCTTACGTCCATGAAATATGGCCAGACCAACACTAAACCGTCCCTACGCACCTAGAAAACTGGTTGGAGGATTAGCACAACAATCTGCACAAACTGAACCACAGAATTCAGCAAGTACACGGCATGGAGAGATGAACTTGGGGAGCGAGAAAGCACAGGAAGAGAGGTGCTTTTGCGAGTGGAGAGAGGATAGAGACTGGGGGGTGAGGGGGAAAAAGTACCCCTCCCCAAAAGCAGCTGGAGAGAAAGTGGAAAATTAGAAACAGCTGCAGCAACTAAACTAAAAAGGGAGAAAGGAGAGGGTTTAAATTCCATTAAGACTGTAAACAAGGGGAGCACAAAGGCTGCAACTCCAGAGCTCGATACCTGACGTTGCTCTGATGGGAAGGGCGAATCCCCAGGAACAGAGTGGGGTCCGGAAGGATCTCGGGCCACATGGGAAAAAGCGGTTCCACTGATGGAAGGACATTTGGTAGAGACTGTTGAAGCCACCTGGTCCCAGCAGACCCCAGAAAACGGCCACATTCGCTGGTGCTGGATCAAGGTCGTTAAGGGTGAAGCCTGGTGCCAGGTGTGTGTTGTGATTTTCCAAAATCCCTGAAAAGCTGCTGCTACACTATTTCGCAAATGTTTTCTGGGGTGGGCTGGCACCTGGCCGCAGTCTCGAGGCACCAGCAGCAGCAAGGTCCAGCAGGTGTTCCAGGGTGCAGCTGGCATTCAGCCACTGCTCATTCGGCCATTGCTAGGTGAGACCCTCCCACAGAGGGGCGGAAAGGGTCAAAGCCGCAGTCCTTCAGAAGTAAGGGGCTGGGGAAAACAGCCGCATCTGAGACAAGGCTTGGGAGAGAGGTACTGCCTGAGGCCTGGTCACGGAGAGTGAAAAAGCAGGGAGTGGACGAGAGCTGAAGACAGAGGACAGGTGCGTGATTGCTGATCATGGAGAACAGACTGGGTAGCTGGGTGTTGGCATTTTCACCGCTCCCACGCACGCACGTAAGCACCTACCAGCACCACAACAATCCACCCCAGTAGGCTAGCAGCGCTATCTAGTGGAGAATGGAGCCATTACATTGAGCCCCACCCAACTGGGCCAATACGCTCTTCAAGAACTCAAGTCTCACTGCCGGCTTAATTTATGGACTATAAAATGGTATATACTCTGACTTCTAGGGGAAAACGAAGTAATTCCAGTCTTACTTCAATCTGTTAGCAGGTCCATCGATTCATTTTTCTTTTTTTTTCTCTTTTATAATTCTTTCTTTTTCTTGAATATAGAGAGACAAAAAAATATTTATTTTCAATTTTTATTAAAAATATTTTTCTCTAATTTTTATTAGTATATTTGTTACCTCTGTGTATTTTTTTTTTTCAAACTCATTTTACCTACATCATTTGATTTTAGTCTATTTCAGGGTATTCATCTTGTCAAATTTTCAAATGATTTCCTTTTTTTTTTCTTTTTTTCTTTTTCATTTATTTTTCTTCAATTTAGAAAGAGAGAAACTTCATTCTTACTTTCAATTTCTATTAAAAATATTTTTCTTTCATATTTTTGCTATATTTTTTGCTTTTATGTAAATTTTTTCAAACTCTATTTCAATTCTATTATTTTATTTTAGTCTACAACAGTGTATTCACTTTTTAAAATTTTCAAATGATTTCCTTTTTCTTTTCTTATCTTTTTTCTCTTTTTCATTTCATTTCTTTTTCTTGAATACAGAAAAAGAAAAATTCATTTTTATTTTTAATTTTTATAAAAATATTTTAATTTATTATTTTCTACTATATTCTTTAATTTTGTGTATATTTTTTCAAATTCTATTTTACTCCCATCATCTCATTTTAGTTTACTTCAATGTATTCATTTTTCAAATTCTCAAATGATTTCCTTTTTTTCCCCCTAATTTCCCCCCTTCCTTTTTTTTCTCTAATCTGTCAAACCACTTTCAACAACCAGACCAAAACATACCTATGATCTGGCATCATCTATTCGATTTGTGTGTGTGTGTGTGTGTTTAATTTTTTAAATGTCAATAATTTTTAAATTTTAACTTCTTTTAATTTTAATTTTTCTACCTCATTAATTCATTTTCTCTCTTCAAAATGACAAAACGATGGAATTCACCCCAAAAGAAAGACCACGAAGAAGCAACCTCCAGGGATTTAACCAACACAAATACAAGCAAGATGTCTGAACCAGAATTTAGAATCACGATAATAAGAATACTATCTGGAGTCTAAAATAGATTAGAATCCCTTTCTGCGGAGATAAAATAAGTGAAAAATAGAATGAAATTAAAAATGCTATAACTGAGCTGCAATCATGGATGGATGCTGTGGCAGCAAAGATGGATGAGGCAGAACAGAGAATCAGTGCTATAGAGGGCAAACTTATAGAGAATAATGAAGCAGAAAAAAAGAAGGAGATTAAGGCAAAAGAGCATGATTTAAGAATCAGAGAAATCAGTGATTCATTAAAAAGGAACAACATCAGAATCATAGGGGTCCCAGAAGAGGAAGAGAGAGAAATAAGGGTAGAAGAGTTATGTGAGCAAATCATAGCGGAAAACTTTCCTAACCTGGGGAAAGACACAGATATCAATATCCAGGAAGCACAGAGGATTCACAAAACTGACCAACATCAAGGCATATCATAATCCAATTCACAAAATACTCAGGCAAGGAGAGAATCATGAAAGCAAGGGAAAAAAAGTCCCTACCCTACAAGGGAAGACAGATCAGGTTTGCAGCAAACCTATCCACAGAAATTTGGCAGGCCAAGAAGGAGTGGCAAGATATACTCAATGTGCTGAATCAGAAAAAATATGCAGCCAAGAATTCTGTATCCAGCAAGGCTGTCATTCAAAATACAAGGAGAGATAAAAAGTTTACCAGACAAACAAAAATTAAAGGAGTTTGTGACCATTAAACCAGCCCTGAAATAAATTTTAAGAGGGACTCTCTAAGGGGAGAAAAGATGAAAAAAATAATAAAAATACATACATACATACATATCAAAAGCAACAAAGATTAGAAAGGACCAGAGAACACCACCAGAAACTCCAACTCTACAAGCAACATAATGGCAATAAATTCATATATTTCAGTAATCACTCTAAATGTCAATGGACTCAATGCTCCAATCAAAGGACATAGGGTAACAGAATGGATAAGAAAATAAGATCCATCTATATGTCGTTTACAAGAGACCCACATTAGACCTAAAGACACCTTCAGATTGAAAGTAAGGGGATGGACATCCATCTATCATGCTAATGGTCAACAAAAGAAAGCCAGAATAGCCATACTTATATAAGACAATCTAGAGTTTATTTTTTTTAATTTTTTTAATGTTTATTTATATTTGACAGAGAGACAGAGCATGAGCGGGAGAGGGGTAGAAAGAGAGGGAGACGCAGAATCTGAAGCAGGCTCCAGGCTCTGAGCTGCCAGCACAGAGCCCGACACGGGGCTCAAACTCACAGACCGTGAGATCATGACCTGAGCTGAAGTCGGACACTTAACTGACAAGCCACCGAGGCACCCCAAGACAATCTAGAGTTTAAAATAAGGACTGTATCAAGAGATGCAGAAGGGCATTAAATCATAATTAAGGGGTCTATCCACCAAGAAGACCTAACAATTGTTAACATTTATGAGCCAAATGTGGCAGCACCCAAATATATAAATCAATTAATCACAAACATAAAGAAACTCATCAATAGTAATGACATAATAGTAGGAGACTTCAACACCCTACTCACAGCAATGGACAGATCATCTAATCAAAAATCAACAAGGAAACAATGGCTTTGAATGACACACTGGACCAGATGGACTTAACAGATATATACAGAACATTTCATCCTAAAGCAGCAGAATATACATTCTTCTCCAGTGCACATGGAACGTTCTCCAGTACAGACCACATACTGGGACACAAATCAGCCCTAAGTACAAAAAGACTGAGATCATACCGTGCATATTTTCAGACCTCAACACTATGAAACTTGAAATCAACAACAAGAAAAAATTTGGAAAGTTAACAAATACTTGGAGACTGAATGAAAAACATCCTACTAAAGAATGAATGGGCTAACCAAGCAGTTAAAGAGGAAATTAAAAAGTATATGGAAGTTAATGAAAATGATAACACCACAACCCAAAACCTCTGGGACGCAGCAAAAGCGGTCACAAGAGGAAAGTATAGAGCAATCCAGGCCTTCCTAAAGAAGGAAGAAAGATCTCAGATATACAACCTAACCTTATGCCTTAAGGTGCTGGAAAAAGAGCAGCAAATAAAACACAAAACCAGCAGAAGACTGGAAATAATAAAGATTAGAGGAGAAATTAATGCTATTGAAACCAAAAAAACATTAGAACAGATCAATGAAACCAAAAGCTGGTTCTTTGAAAGAACTAACAAAATTGATAAACCACTAGCCAGTTTGATCAAGAAGAAAAAGGAAAGGACCCAAATAAATAAAGTCAAGAATGAGAGAGGAGAGGTCGCAACCAACACAGCAGAAATAAAAACAATAATAAGAGAATATTATGAGCAATTATATGCCAATAAAATGGGCAATCTGGAAGAAATGGACAAATTCCTAGAAACATATACACTACCAAAACTGAAACAGGAAGAAATAGAAAATTTGAACAGGCCCATAACCAGTAAGGAAATCAAATTAGTAATCAAAAATCTGCCAAAAAAACAAGAGTCCAGGGCCAGATGGCTTTCTAGGGGAATTCTACCAAACATTTAAAGAAGAGTTAACACCTATTCTCTTGAAACTGTTCCAAAAAATAGAAATGGAAGGAAAACTTCCAAACTCTTTCTATGAAGCCAGCATTACCTTGATTCTAAAACCAGACAGAGACCCCACTAAAAATGAGAACCATAGACCAATTTCCCTGATGAACATGGATGCAAAAATCCTCAAAAAGATATTAGCCAACCGGCTGTAACAATACATTAAAAAATTCATTCACCAGGACCAAGTGGGATTTACACCTGGGTTGCAGGGCTGGTTCAATATCCGCAAAACAATTAATGTGATTAATCACATCAATAAAAGAAAGGACAAGAACCATATGATCCTCTCAATAGATGCAGAGAAAGCATTTGACAAAATACAGTCTTGATAAAAACCCTCAAGAAAGTAGGGATAGAAGGAGGATACCTTGAGATCATAAAGGCTATATATGAATGACCCCACGCTAATATCATCCTCAATGGAGAAAAACTGAGAGCTTTCCCCCTAAGGTCAGGAACAAGACAGGGATGTCAACTCTCGCCACTGTTATTCAACATAGTATTCAAAGTCTTAGCCTCTGCAATCAGACAACAAAGAAATAAAAGGCATCCAAATTGGCCAGGAGGAGGTCAAAGTTTCACTCTTTGCAGATGACATAATACTCTGTATGGAAAACCCAAAAGAATCCACCAAAAAACTGCTAGAATTGATTCATGAATTCAGCAAAGGTGCAGGATTAAAAAATCAGCGCACAGAAATCGGTTGCATTTCTATACACCAGCAATGAAGCAACAGAAAGAGAAATCAAGGAATCGACCCCAATTACAGTTGCACAAAAAAAAACAAAAACATAAAATACCTAGGAATAAATATAATCAAACAGGTGAAAAATCTATATGCCAAAAACTATAGAAAGCTTATGAAAGAAATTGAAGACACAAAAAAATGGAAAAAGTGTCCATGCTCCTGGATAGGAAGAACAAATATTGTTAAAATGTCGATACTACCCAAAGCAATCTACATATTCAATGCAATCCCTATCAATATAATACCAGCATTCTTCACAGAGCTAGAAAAGACCCCAAATAGCCAAAGCAAACTTGAAAAAGAAAACCAAAGCAGGAGGCATTGCAACCCCAGAGTTAAAGCTATACTACAAAGCTGTAATCATCAAGACAGTATGGTAGTAGCACAAGAACAGATATTCAGATCAGTGGAACAGAATAGAGAACCCAGAAATGGACCCACAAACGTATGGCCAACTAATCTTTGACAAAGCAGGAAAGAATATCCAATGGAACAAACACAGTCTTTTCAGCAAGTGGTGCTGGGAAATCTGGACAGTGACATGCAGAAGAATGCACCTGGACCACTTTCTTATACCATACACAAAAATAAACTCAAAATGGATGAAAGACCTCAATGTAAGACAGGAAGCCATCAAAATCCTTGAGGAGAAAGAAGACAAAAACCTCTTTGATCTTGGCTGCAGCAACTTCTTACTCAACACATCTCCGGAGGCAAGGGAAACAAAAGCAAAAATGAACTACTGGGACCTCAACAAAATAAAACTTCTGCACAGAGAAGGAAACAATCAGCAAAACTAAAAGGCAACCAACAGGATGAGAAAATATATTTGCAAATGACATATCAGATAAAGGGTTAGTATCCAAAATCTACAAAGAACTTATCAAACTCAACACCCAAAAAACAAATAATCCGGTGAAGAAATGAGCAAAAGACATGAATAAACACTTCTCCAAAGCAGACATCCAGATGGCCAACCGACACATGAAAAAAATGCTCCACATCACTCATCAACCGGGAAATACAAATCAAAACCACAATGAGATATCACCTTACACGTGTCAGAATGGCTAACATTAACAACTCGGGCAACAACAGATGTTGGCAAGGATGCGGAGAAAAAGGATCCCTTTTGCATTGTTAGTGGGAATGCAAGCTGGTGCAGCCACTCTGGAAAATAGTATGGAGGTTCCTCAAAAAACTAAAAGTAGAACTACCCTATGACCCAGCAATTGCACTACTAGGCATTTATCCACAGGATACAGGTGTGCTGTTTTGAAGGGACACATGCACCCCCATGTTTATAGCAGCACTATCAACAATAGCCAAAGTATGGAAAGAGCCCAAATGTCCATCAATGGATGAATGGATAAAGAAGAAGTGGTACATATATACAATGGAGAATTACTCGGCAATCAAAAATAATGAAATCTTGCCATTTGCAACTACATGGATGGAACTGGAGGGTATTATGCTAAGTGAAATTTGTCATTCAGAGAAAGACAAAAATCATATGACTTCACTCATATGAGGACTTTAAGAGACAAAACGGATGAACATAGGGAAGGGAAACAAAAATAATATAAAAACAGGGAGGGGGACAAAACATAAGAGTTCATAAATATGAAGAACAAACTGAGGGTTACTGGAGGGGTTGTGGGAGAGGGAATGGGCTAAATGGGTAAGGGGCACTAAGGAATCT
This sequence comes from Neofelis nebulosa, assembly GCF_028018385.1. Classification (NCBI taxonomy): domain Eukaryota; kingdom Metazoa; phylum Chordata; class Mammalia; order Carnivora; family Felidae; genus Neofelis; species Neofelis nebulosa. The sequence continues at coordinate 126,645,478 of NC_080784.1, forward strand.
ACTCCTGAAATCATTGTTGCACTATATGCTAACTAAATTGGATGTAAATGTAAAAAAATAAAAAATAAATTTTAAAAACAATAAAAAATAAAATAAGCAACTTTGTAATAAGAAAAAGAAAATGCTGGTACATATATATACATATATAACATATGTAGATATATGTTATGTATATATGCATTTATATACATACATGTACATACAGATACATATGCATATACTTGTATGTGTAAATATACATATGTATATGCATATATGTGTGTATACATGCACACATATATATGTATACATATATATATACACATACAATATATATGTGTTATATTATGTTATATTTTATATTTGTTATATTATATATATGATATATATATAATATATATGTGTATATATATATCTTACAGAACACAGAAGACCACACAAGTTTAAAAAGAACTTCATCTGGGTACAGGTTTATATTTTATCAGAATTCCAGATTCTCAGATTAATAACATTGAGGGTTACCTGGGTGGCTCAGTCAGTTGAGCATTAAATTTGGCTTAGGTCATGATCTCATGGTTTGTGTGTTCGAGCCCAGTGACGGGCTCCGTGTGTCAGCTCAGAGCCTAGAGCCTGCTTCAGATTCTGTCTCTATCTCTGCCCCTTCCTTACTCACACACTGTGTCTCTCTCTGTCAAAAATAAACATTAAAAAAAGTAATAACATTGAAATCCTTTCCACGTAACATCTATAAATTGTCCTATTTGAAACCTCCTTGAGGTATGTTTGGTTGACAAAAGCTGCCTGATACGGATGCTAGTAACTTATAAATGAGCTAATAAAGATGCTTGTATTGTCATTAAGAGGAAAGAAGGAAACAATTCAGGAAAAGAAAGGACAGCAAAATGGATAGATGACAGCAGCCACAGTTGCCCAGTATGGATTCAGACCCTGAATGACCACATTTACAAGGAGCACCTGAAGTCCCTAATCACCCATCCCCCAAGCATCTGAGTAATAATCGCAGCAAAAACATATTTTCAGAGCCTCTGAAACTGAGAAATAGCTAACAATCTCTGGTATTTAATTGACCCATGGAATTAAAGCGTTGTTAGAGTTGATTTTGCAAAGAAATTTGGATTCTGAAGCCCATGAAAGGCAGATGGATTCTGGGAAAGAATTAAGTGTCTGCTGGTAGGGGGGTGATGGGTTGTTTCATTAATAAAATGTGAACAGCAGGAGGATGTTAATGAATAGACACCCCAGAACTTGCATACCAAATTTATTCCATAAAAAAGAACTTGAATATGTTAACAAGCAGAGGTATTTTATAAGAGGAAATGCCAAAACAGGGAACAAATTCATTACTTAGAACTGTATGGTTTTTAAAAAATCAGTTTATGATACGTTCAATATAGCATTGCATTTTTTTCCAACTTGTGGTCTAAAGATAAATGAAAAATGTAACTGGTTACATTCATCCATTACGGAATTAACTGAGTTATTTCATTTAGATAACATGCTTTCTTTTCAATTCATTGGATGACAAAGAGTAAATCTTTAAAAATTTTTACTGATTATGCTTATGTTACAAAAGTCACTCATACGTATTTTTAAAAAGTTAAAACTATAGATGAAGCAAAGAAGAACACAAAACACTACCATAACCCCACCATTATCACCGTTCGCTCACTCTTCTCCCAGAAACTTTCTTTTGGATAAAATACTGATTTACGTGCATCGCCTAAACTCAATTTCAGAAGAGTACTTCAACTAACAGGAGACACCGAGGTATGCCAAACAAAACAGGATTAACAATTAGGGCAGTGCCACAAACGCAGGGTCTTTTTCTCCTTTCAAAGTCTTATTTTTTTGCAGTCCACTGAGGCTAAGGCAGGCCAAAGCAGTGAGGATACTGTAAAAGGACCTCTTCTGCCGTGTCTCAACATCTACCTTTATAATTCTGCATTTGCAGTTAGCGAGATGAAGTATCAGAAGTTTTCAGCATCAGAAGTTTTCAGCCTGTTCTGTAGTCCTCTGGGTCTCCCGCTGGTAGGCTGCTCAGCTCCTCCCTGCAAGAGAGAATCAGCCATGCAGAGCCACTCCTATAATGTATAGTGCAATGCCATATGTGGCCGTCCAGCTCTTGATTGCCATGCATCCCCTGACATCCTAATGCAGGAAGTAGGAGCTTCCCTGGATGAGTGACATTCAATTAGCCAAGAAAGAAATTCTTAAAGGACCATATGATACAAAGATAAATCACCCTGCCTGACAGCTTCATTACAAATCTGACATATGGAGAAGAGATGTAGCCCACTGGGCTAAAGGTATCCTCTCAGCCACTCCCTAAGCAACCACGATGCCTGGTAAGGGAAGTGTCTCTGCCAGATGATTTGGGCAAGGCCCAGGAGTCCCATCATAGGAAGATTAGATTTTCCCCACAATATCCAGGAGTGTGTTTCTGACATCAATTGTTTGCTAAATAACCCTGAGAAGTTCCTAACAAGTAAATATAATAATTGTTATGATACAGCCTCTGACTAGGCTATTCAAACTACTCCCTGCTCATGCCCCATCTCCCCACCATTAATTTAGAAGAGATATCAGTCTCTCATTTATTTTTTACACTTCACCTGGCGCAGTCTATGTCTGTCTTATTCCTTGTTCTCTCTATCAATTAGCACAATGTCTGGCACGTGGAAGAAACTGGATAATATTGGTGAATGAACGAATATGTGAAAGAATAAAAGTGCAAATGGTTGAACAACTTACCAGCTTAACACAGACTGCCCACCCCATGCACTTACCCACAAGATCAAAAGGTATATCCTGCTTCTCCACACTGATGCCATAGGGAACAGTTAGTCCGGTGGCTTGCACTATGCAACCCCCTCCAACCCCGATTATGTCCACACTGTCCCCCAACGTTAGCAAGAAATGGGGTAAGTAGGGCTTTTGCTTTTGTCAAGAAGGATGTGAATAGTATTCAAATTATAGGGTTATTTTGAGATTTAAGTTAGATAATGCAAGTAAAACACTAAATGCTATGTCGGGCACATAGTAAGAGTCCTGTGAACGGTCACTATTTGGCTGTTGGCCCCTAATGCTGGAGGCTCATGGCCTCAACAATGCCTCTCCTAACATCCGGGTGAAAAATATTATTTCACTGGTGGTTGGAAAGGCAGAATATTTTAGGAGCTCCTTACTTTACATTCATTCTGTGAGTTATGCATCTACTTCATAAGGACAGGTCAAAGGAAAAATTCTAAAATGCTGCCTCATACTTGCGGAAGTATTGGTCAATTATTCAATATTAAAATTAAAGAGTCCCAGTGATACTAAGCCTAGCCTTCCATTTCATGTCTGAATCCTCTCAACAACCTCAGCAGACGGTACTCAGTTCCCACAGACACTGGTGCGAAGCCTGTTCCCAAATATATTCAGGAGACAGGTCCACAGGGAAGAAGAATGCAAAGCTGCCTGTATTATATCCTGCTTTAAAAGAAAGCACTGCATATTCAGCAATATGAAATTCTACACTGCATGTCATAATGCATAAACTGCAATGGAGGACTTCCTTTAAACTTCTGAAATAATCTTATTCTCATTTTGATTCAAGTAATATGAGATGTAATGAAAATGTCAAAAGAGGTTACTAAACGATTTAGGCACATTTTCAATTCCTGTGTTGCATTTTTAATACTAACATTAAAAAGTGAATACTGTGGGGACTGTCTCTCTCTCTCTCTCTCCCAGGGAAAATGAGGTGTACCGGAGATATAGCTTTGATATAAGTAAAGGCTTTAAAGAGACAGCTATTTAATTATGCATTAATATAAATGCTGAATAGGAGATGTCCCATAATGAAAGGAACCTCTATTACAGATTATATCCTACTCACCCTGTTAATGTTTAGTTCCTATTACTTGTTGTAAAGCTCACCAAGGCTGGACAGACCAGGAAAATCTAATTGAATAAGCTGGTTTCTTGGGAGATGGGAGGTAAAAAGAAATTGATGCCTGCCTAGGAAAACAGTCATTGAGGTAAAATGAACCAGAGGTTTCTAGTGAGGGATTGTGTTGCTTTATCACTTGATGTGCCAAAAACACTGGAGTTAGAACTGACACCTTCACACACAAATACTACCACTAGGTCGAAAAGGGAGTTGAGAATGTTATTAGCATGGAACTAGTTAGTCCGATTATAAGAAAGGTAGAAATTCCTGATACCCCAAAAGGACCCTTACCAGAAGTCCATGCTAACTTCTTTATAAATTGCAAAACCTAAAATAGATTTCACATACAGTCGTATTATGCTCTGTAGTCTAGAGGTCACAGCGCAAGTTGCATTGTGTTCTTCTTTCCTACCATCATCATATTTATGCAGATAAAGTTTAGATTAAATATCTTAGCAGCCTTGAAAACAAGAAATAGCAGAGGGGTGGAATTTGCAATGTGTGTGGTGGAGACAGAAACTTGGGACACGGTCTCCACAGGTGTTTTCTTTTCTTCCTACTTTAAATGGGTATGCCCTTGACTCAAATTACATCATAAAATGGAAATCAGAAGTTATTAAAAACGATAGGGTATCCCTCTCATCCCTAGATTCTAAAGTCTTTGAAGAGCCTAAGTATCGTGAAGGGATCCACCTGTAAAGAACACAGTCAGGAGGCGTGAAGAGAATTTCAGGAAAGCTAAAATACAGTGAAGAGACAAGGTTCCTGATATTAAAAAGCAGTCAGTGGTCAAGACTGGGAAGGAGTGCTAATTTAGAAGTCATTTTGCTGAGAGATGAACAAAATGGCTTTGTGATTGGAGACACTTCATCTGTTTTCAAAACACCACTGGACTCCTGAATTTAGTGTGAACATACAAAAGAGAATAAACTTTTTCAAGATTAAAATGTTGACTGGGCTCAGTCAGTTAAGCATCTGACTCTTGATTTAGGCTCAGGTCATGATCTCACAGGTTTGTGAGTTCAAGCCCCACATCGGGCTCTGGGCCTTTTGCTGCCAGAATGGAGCCTGCTTGGGATTCTCTCTCTCTCCCTTTCTCTCTGCTCCTCCCCCACTCATGCTCTCTCTCTCTCTCTCTCTCTCAAAAATAAAAAAAACATTTAAAAGATTAAAAATTTTACTAATTTGGTGAGACCATAGGAAGAGTCAATTTTATCTCTGATTTATATAAAGAAAGGTACAAATAACTACTCCTGAGTTGGTGGGCTGGTGAGCTATAAATGTAGAAAACCAGTTACTCCTCCAGGTGCACTTGATAAGCCAATTGGAAAGGAAAGATTTACATGGTAAATTACAGGATTAAGATTTTATGGTTCAGACTCTAAAGTATTAAGTCTGAGTAAGTCTGAGTTTATAATGAAATTGTTAAATGTGTGAATTATGTAGTAAATGCCTTCATATCTTCTCTACAATCATGTAGCTCAGTAATTCTTATACCTTTCATTCCTGACATAAGCTGATTTTCTTTGGCACATCCTTGTGTCTAAGTGTCTCCATTATTCTCTCACCATTGAGATATGCTAGAAATCCATTCCCTCTTAAATTCATTCTCCAAAGAGTATAGGTATATAATTGGATAAAATCATTCTGAAGCATTATTTGTATTCAGTGTTTGTATTTCAACAAGATGTTTCAGCACCCTAATTTAATGGGGCAATTCAGCAAGGTAAGTAACCTCAAGCTCTGTGCCAGGAAATCATGAGACGTGGCAGGAGGCAGACAGACAGGAATGTGTGTGATCACATGGATAAATCTTAGGACTGGGGGTTGAGTTGTCTGGGATCTAGTGCTATTATTTTTTCTGGGTCAGAATTTCATCATCTAAAATAATTTGAAGGCAATCCTTTCTACTGCTCTAATGTCTATTATTCAATAATTCTATTTGGCTGCCCGCAACTAAGGTGTCTGTTTGATATATATCTTCCTTTCACACACACACACACACACACACACACACACACACACACTTTCTCTTTCTTTCTCTTCTTTCTCAATTTGCCTGCTGCCAGCATGTTTATTTCCAATTAAAGAAGAAAAAAAATATATCTATGTGCTGAAATATATGAATATTAAATAAAAATAAAAATTAAAATAAAGATTATGTATTCATTAAGGACTATCTTTCTGTGCTTAGATGTCAAGAGATCAAAATACTGAACTAGTAACTATAGAATTGTCAAAATTATGATTTATTTATTTCTGAAAATTTTGTATTAAGAACTCTATTTTCTGAAGTTTTCAAATTAATTAAATAAATCTATCTCAGTCTAGGAAATGTCTTTTAAAATAGACATAAACTTATAGACAAAGTGGAGCATAGTGCAAATGTGCTTAATAAAAAAAGCAAGCCTTTAGCATAGACTCATGATTAACAGGTCCTTAGCCAAAGTGATGAGACCACTTAAAATTACACAATGAAAGGTAATGTTAGACAAATGTGTAAAGTTGGTAAAATCTGTTCTTGGTGTCTTTTTTATGCACCCTTCAGCTCAGGTAATTTTATTTATCCCTGGGCTTGATTGCCCTCATTCTTATGAGGAATCTTGATGGAACTTTTGGAGAACTCTATTTGCCTGTCATCATGTTGCCTAGGACATGTTTAGTATGGTGACACTTCTCACTTGGAAGAGGGAACTGAACATGTGCATCTCAGTGTCATTATGTCCCTCCCTCTTTGAGAGTAGCATCCCCCTGGGGTGCCTGGGTGGCTCAATCGGTTAAGTGTCCAACTTCAGCTCAGGTCATGATCTCACATTTCGTGGGTTCGAGCCCTGCATTGAGCTCTGCCCTGACAGCTCAGTCTGGAGCCTGTTTCAGATTCTGTGTCTCCTTCTCTCTCTCTGCCCTTCCCCCACTCACACTCTGTCTCACTCTCTTGTCTCAAAAATGAATAAGCATTAAAAAAATAAAAAAAAAAAAAAGAGTAGCATCCCCTTAGAACAGGCTGGTGCCTACTGCTGTGTCTGTTTCCACCTGAGAAACACATTTTGGTCAGGCAGCCTGAGTTCTAATGTCTGCAGACATTTTTCACTAGGCCTTCCTATCAGACTTCAAAGACAAGATCGGATGATTGCCCTTATCACTGTTTTGGTAGTATTTGCCTACTTTATAGATCCAGACTTTCCCTTGGATGAATCACTCCAATGTCTAGAATAGGAGTGCAGGTAATAATTGGGAACCAATTTGACTCTAGATTCTAATCATGCCCTCCAATCCAGCACTTCCAGAAAGAGCTGATGTTTAGAGGTACACTATTCTGTTTATTTTTCAACTATTTCTCAACTATGGTGGATGGAGACAGGGTAAGAAAGAGGGTATTTGGTTAACTATCAACCTTAAACCTAACATGGTCAACAATCCATTATTAGCTCATAAATATTTTATCTGATAATAGTTTTAAGTGTGTTTCCCAAATGACATCTTGTATTATTTTAAAATTCATTGTATGTCCATTGTGGTAGTGGTGATAGGTTTTTTTTTTTTATTATTAATTAATATGAGAAATTCCATCTATTGACTTTTACATATACTAACTCTAATTTTTAAAACAACCTCATAAGGTGGGAATTGTTGTCTCTACAGAAAAACAAGATCAGATAAATATAATTTTATAATAATTAACTGAGCCAGAATTTTAAACTAAATACATACCTCAAAGTTCACTCTTTCCTGAACATCACATTGCTGTTAGGAGAGATAAACTATATATACAAACAAGAATTTAAGTTAGGAATTTAAATTCATATGTAAAACAAATGCAAATACTATACTTCTGATATAAATCAGGAATACCTGAAAGTGCCTTTAGTCATACTCTTAAGTTTTCTTTCAGAGCATTTATCACAATTTATAATTAAATGTTTCTATGGTGATTTTGTGTCCATTTCTTCAAATGATCTGCATATTTAGTATGGGCAAGAATCATTTCTATTTTCTTCACTTCATGCTAGTACCCTTAGCATCTAACTCAATGCCTGGCTCATATTAAATAATCAATGTTTATTTAAAGTTAAAAAAAAAAAAAGACACTTAGCCCCATTCTCCCTTTTAGCTACTACACTGTTTTCCACTGAGAAACATCCTATGAATGGATCAATCAAATTTTATCTCTCCAGTATCTGTATCAGATCTATGAAGAGAGAGTAGTTTATTTGGACTTGAGACTCTGAGCAGAAAGACAGAAATAGAAAAAAAAATTCTAGAATTTACTTGAATGTGCTCCTCTCTTTTTATTGTTATTATTTTTTTTCTCCACACTATCTCCTAATGCCTTTGCATGTCCCATACCCCAGTATCCCCAGAATACCGTGTATTTCAGAATATTACCATATGATCAGGTGTTGGTGGCTACTTAAATTTGTCTTGGGCTTGGAATGTTTACTTCCTCACTCTCAGCTGTGAAAATACAGTCTTCCTTCAAAGTGTAGCAATTATATGAAGATACAGTTTTTCTTCCCAGTCAAAGATAATTCTTTCTTCTTCTGACTGACCAACAAACATCCTTATAGCCACATAATGGTATTTGTCACAAACTACCCAGCATTAGAGTTTGCTTCGTACATCTCCTTTCTCTAACAGAACGCAGAGTTGCTTTTTCCCAAGAGCTGTGTTCCCTCAGTTCCTGGCACTGTATCTTGAGCAAAGAACATAGTCAATTAATGCTTATTAAACTGAACTCTATGTCTTTATTTGTAGTGTGGAAATAATGACTAGCTTATAAATAGTGGGATGCTTTATAATGCCACAATCACAAAGCACTGTCAATAGTTGAAATGACAACTTGCTCAATCATCAGCTTGTTTGTTTTGTCAGTTGTTTTTAGAAATATGTGTTCTAGCTTTTAATGTGGAAAAGAAATAACAATGTAAAATGCTCCAAGAATAGGTTACCATCATGGATGGAGATCAGATGACTACTTACGAAACTGTAACTAATCTTCTATATTATGTCTTAGGAATAGAATTTTAAATGATCTGAATTTTGACAAGAGGTGATATACATCTTGTATGCATCATAATAGATTTGCCTTTTACTATTTCAGCAAACAACTTTTCAATAAATTTGTCATTTTTTAAGACTAAATAAAACAGGATAAGTTACTGGTGTTTGCAACCAAACTGGCCTAACAGCCATAGTCACAAACAGAAATGAGTTGAATCTTATTGGAAATGACAGCAAGGCATAGGGAGGAAAGCTATGGGAAGGACGGTGATTGTGAACTCCCTGGGTATTTTCCACCATACATGAATTTAGATTTTTGAGGGGCGTAGCAGGAATGGTGGCAAATCCAATGCATCTAGTGTTGACTGGTTAAATCATTCCAAGATAGGTGAATTACCAGTCCATTACTGCTTCGTGTTTCTTCATTATGACACCAATGCCCCATTCTCATACTATTGTGTTGCTCCTGGCTCACTTTCATGCATTATTGAATTAACTGAGTCCAATTCTCCCGCTAGTCAATTCTAAATTAGACATCTTAGAATCCATATTAAAATTTTAACTGAAAGCATAAACACTAATTTCAGAAGTTGCTTAATTGTTATGCAAACACTGGGAAAATCTGACTCAACACATCTTAATTTGTGCCATATATTAAGTGCAGCTTTCAAAAACACAAATTATTAAGTTGTCATAATCACTATAGAATTACGTTTCCTACTAGCTGAAGGGTAGGTTATCTTTATTCCAAACACAGTGTCTACATTTTCAGTCAAGGTTGACAAAGAAGTGTGCACACATGTAACTGAACTAAACATGAACTTGCACCAAAAGTGGCAGGCATATATTAGTGATCTAATATTGAATGGCATATGTGCATTTCTGAAGAACCATAAAACCTTTGGTTTGTAAGAAAAACGTTCACCTAGAGAAGGCAGAGTAGATTGATTTTTAAGAAGAATGATAGGATGCAACAAGTTGCATTTGAAATGTTTATACAAAAGTTGCTATTTTCCTTAAGTATTTCATTTACAATGGTAACTTTTCGAACAAGTATTGTTTTCAAAGTGTGATTTACAGATTTTGGGGATTCCTGAGATAATTTCAAGTGTCAGTGATATTAAACTGTTTTCATAATAGTGCCAAGATATTATTTGACTTTTTCACTGTGTGGACATTGGCCCTGATGGTAAAAGTCAATGGCAGGTAAAACTGTTGATTCCTTATGTGGAATCAAGGAAGTGTCACTGAACTGTGTTAGCCTAAGACACAATATTCTCCACTGCCATGCATTCACAAGGGTAAAAAATCCGTTTTTAGTTAAGGATACTGAAGCATTAATATCATGAATTTTATTGTTACTAATCATTAAATCTACAGTCTTGACTACTGTGTTTTTAAGAAAGTACTTAATGTGTATATATCACACTTTCAAAGATACATATTTACAAGATTGTAGTAAAGAATGTGAAGATCTCTTATTCATACTCTGCTGTTCTAACACAGGGTTTTATGTATGTATGTATGTATATATGTATATATGTATGTATGTATGTGTGTATATATGTATATATGTATGTCGTTAGTACATATGCATGTACGTATGTATGTATTTAATACAGGGGTTTTAAAAACAAATTAAAGAAGCCAAAGTTTGGTGCCAGATGATGAAGGAATGTTCTAATAGGCATTGATTTCAGAAGATAGAGGAAGTGAGTTTCTACCTGTAGAGGTATCCTAGGACAGGCTGGGCAATAGCTTGGAGGGATGCTACAGACTGTGAGGTATAGAGGAAACCACACTGCCTGAAATGAGGGTGGATAACCTTTGCAATCTTTACCACAGTGAATTTCTTAGTAATTCGTTTACCCAAGGTCTGCACATTTGATCATATACTCAACTGAATAGAAGCTAAGAGTCTCAGAATTGATTGAAACTAAGGTGTGTATTTCGGGTAGCTAGCTACCTAAGAAGGTGAAAAAGATTTTAAAAAGGACAGAAAAGGCAAGGAGAAGGGGGGGATAAAAATAAAAGGTCATTTACTCTAAGAATCCAGCTTTGTGTTTAGGGCCGTATGAGGTCTAAGTTGCATCCATGGTGAAATCCACCAAACTCACAAGCTTTCTTGAAGGAGAGCATGGGAGTGGTTTAGGATGTCATCCCTGAGCAATTTCAGCTGTGTGGTGTTTCTAGTATCTACATTCTTATCTGGGTAAAAGAATTTTCAGCCTAAAAGAACTTTCAAAAGAGTTTTCATCTCTTCTTTGCTGAATATTTAGCTGTGATCTACCCAGTTCAGGTTATCATCTGTATGAAGGTTGGCCTTCAGCTTCTCTTGCTTCTTCTCTTCTCATAACAATGTCCTGGGTTTTTTGAGTCTACTCACCTCTTCCTCTTTCTGCTTTACCATTCTTCCCTGCCACAGGCCATACAATCCTCATGTGAGAGGTGCCCTCCCCATACCTGGAGGAAAGAAGCATTCATCTCTGAAGACAAAGAAATGCCAAGAAGAACCCTAACAGGCTTTGCTGAATTCTCCCCAATTTACAATTACCCGTGAAAATGAATGAAGTAAAGGTCGTTGAAAATGACTTCAGACAGCGCTGAAAGAGGCGCTCTCAAGCACATACCGCTTGTTTCAGCCTGTGTAACCAGCAGGAAGAAGGTAGGTAAGAATTTTTCGATAAAGGATGATATTTTCACATAGGAATTTTATCTCCCACTTTTAAGAAAAAATGGGAAGATCACTAGCTCCCCCTGCGACAACATACCAACCAGTAGTGACCGCCAATGAGAAACCCCACAACCTTTAATTCTTGTTCTTCTCCAATGAACTTTGTTCAGAACAACCCTCCCCAATTTTTTCCTAAAACCCAGTAAAAGCTTACCTTCCCTTTGTCTCTTCAGACTTATCTATGGTTTGCCGTAGTTAGCCTGTCTCAAATAACAATTCCTCTGCTATTCCTGGATGAACTCATTTTCCCGGTAAATTAACTCCCCATTTTATTTTTAATGTCGACCTACCTCATACTTATTGACCTATCATATCCTTTCACAATTGCTCACTCTTTTTCAACCCAGCATAAAGTACATAGGTCTGTTTCTCTGGATCTTTACTTCTTTATGAAGTTTCTCATTCATGTAATCTCTTAATCTACAATTTTCTATTAATCTGTCTTTTCCTTTGGCAGTTTGATTTGCAGACTGGAGACCCTAAGTGGGTTGAGGAAAACTTTTTCCTTCCCTACAAACTCATCACATCTCCCTTTCCCCAACCCCTCCCAAACTTGGTACCTCTCCTATACCTCTGATCTCAGCAGCACCACCAACCAATTGCCAAAAACAGACATGAAAGAATTGTCCTTGACTTGGCCCTCTTCCCCATACCCCCATGTCCAATCACCCAAATCCTGACATGTTTAACTTCTGAACGTCTCTCAAAGCTATACTCTTCTCCTACTCAAAGCTATCTTCCTGTTTTGTCCAAGTTACAGCAACAGCTTTCCAAATGGTTTTCCCAAGAAGGTCTTCTGACTACTCAATACACTTTCCACATTTCTGCTCATTGATTATTTTTCACATGTTGCATGATGAAAGGGAAAGTACACATAAAGCACTTCTACATATAGTGGTTGTCTCAAGGAAAAGCACACATGCAATTGTTTGAGTTGCAAACTAATCTAGCCACCATTTCATGGAATATCATCTTTATTTGAAAGAACTGATAAACTATAGCTATCCAAACTAGGATATTTAGCAGACTTATTTTTTGAAAAGAAGCCCATCACTCTAAGTGGAACAATTGATGGTACTTTTTTGTCACTTTTTTTCCAATTTTTGCCAAAATGTGAAATTTGTAACAAAAATTATAATTTTGGAGCACTTGTATGCAGGGATGTGAATTTGACAACTTTCTGATATTAAAGGCATTTCTGATGAGATTTGTATGATAGTAGCAAATGTGATTTTTTGTTGTTGTTGTTATCTTATAAAGCAACGTGTCAACATTTGGAAGATAGGCAATCTTCCTTAAATGATCAATGCATGATATTATAAAACTTGTTCAAAGTGAAGATAAAACAGTGGATCTAACAAATCAGAGTATGACAAATTATTTCTTTTATATGGTTTTAGATTTCAAATTGCAACTTACATTTAAGAAACTGTGTTGAGTTTAGTATACGAATAGACCACCCACAATTACTTACATACTTTTCCTTTTTCAACTATATATTATGCAAAGTTGGATTTCTTACATTTTCAACCAAAATTTCACAACAGACTGAAAGCAGATGCAGTTAGGAGAATCCAGATATATTATATTAAGTTAGGTATCAAGTATTTAGATAATTGTAAAGCAAAGCAATTCTTAAAATTAATTATTTTTTTTTATTTTGGAAAATATAATTTTACTTTAAAAATGTTATTTATATTAGCATACAATGCAATGGCTAATTTTATTTTGAAATGAATTAATGTAATGTATTACATTATTAATGAAATGTTAATAATTTAAATCTTCTCAGTTTTCATTTTTAATCTGATAAATATTGGCAGGATATTGTTCACATTACTTTGGTGCTCTCAATAACTTGAGAATATAAAGAAATTCTGGGAAAAGCAAAAGTTTCAAAACTATTTTCTTATAATACGTAGAACATATAATGCAGTGCTGAGCAAACACTTTTGTTAATTGATTAATTGAGTGGATAACAGTAGTTTAATTTTGTCTGAGATTGAATTCTAAATAATGATTTAGTTATACGGAAATGAGTTTTTCTAAATTTTATTTTCCAGTCTTAGTGATAAAATGGTGTTTATGAAAACTTTTTCTACATATTTTTTTCCCAATCTCAAAGATATGTACCTTTAATCCACAAATTCTGCCTCTAGGAATTTGTCTTAAGAAAATAATAGATCAAATGTATAACAGATATATATATTGGAAAGTCTTCATTGCAGTGTTTTACAGTGACAAAAACGCAGAAAAAAATATCAATGTATAGTGAATGATTTAAGTACAACATGGTACATCCACATGAAGGTCTATTACAGAGTCACTGAAGAATAATATAATTGTAGGTGTACTGAAACATGTGTGTATTTGTGACATATAAACTACAAAATAGGTATCATAATCATATAAACTCAAGACAGTATTGTAAATATATGATTTTCCTTCTCTTTCATCTCCCACTCCAAGGTTTAGGACTTGGAGGGAAATTATAAAAATAGAAATTTAAGAAGATACCACTGAACTCAAAAAGAAGAGAGCTACTTGAATATACCAAAACAAAAATGTCAAGTAGTGAACAAGCCTGAAGCTATGGATTTACTGGGTCCTAGTTCATGTTGAGGTAAAGGAAATGAAAGTGTCCCATGCTAGATAAGAAGACCCAAGCAAGGCTTAGTGCTTGAAACTAGGATCTGTCTAAGGTTCTTCCACTTATAAAAGGAGTCTGGAAAAGGAGGATTGAGAGAGAGAAATATATTCCAGTAGCTGCTTGGGGTTTCAAGTTAAATGAAGCTGCTTGTCTGGGGAGGCAAAAAAACAGAAATGATAACGTTGAAAAAAATTGAGCAAATCCTTTTGCAAGGTGACAGGATTCTCTGATGTCATCTCTGAATAGAAATATAAAAACTGGTTTTTTAATGACTATCCTGGAATGGGAAAATGGAGACAACTGTAGAATAGTCAACTGGGGCTGAATCTACAGAAAAAGAGAGAAGAGAGAAAATGGGGGGTGGGGGTGGGAGGAAAGAGTGGGAAGGGGAGATGATAGGAGAGAAGGAGAAGGCAGAGGGAGAGATAAGAGAGAGACAAATCATACTTCCCAATCAGAATGAGTCACTAAATGAAAGTAAACAAATAATAAATAAATAAAACTAACGTTGAAAAAGATAGTCAACAATGACAATAACTGAAAGATAGTCACAGCAGATGAATAAAAATTCTTTAAGAATCAGAAATAGAAGAAATGCTTATGTTTAGAAGAAAAGAAAAAAATCAGAAGTACAAATGCATATGTTTGGGATTCTACAAGAAACAAGTGTTAAGAAACTGGTAGTTTTGTAAATTTATTTTGGTTATGTAAAATATATAGAATAAGCTTCTTAGTTTTGTATTATCTAATAAATTGACATAATCTATCTTCTATAATTGCCCTTTTAGGTATATGCTCAATGTATTCAAGAGAAAATTTTGCATGCGTATACCATATATGGGATGGTCTATAGTAATTGTTAAACACACAGACACTCCAAACAATAACAAAGCTAATACAAGAAATTATCCTAGGAGAGCAGTTAAATGGTAGCGTATTTATACAATGAAACACAGTTAACATTAAATTAAATGTAATAGGTATTACATGCACTACAAGAAATGAAATCCAAAAACAAAACAGTAAAAGACAAAAAGGAAGTTGCATAATGATGCTTATAATGTGAAAGCACTGGTGTGAAACATGAAAATACACAAAATGTTACTGCATTTCATTTACAGATATGTAGCTATATAGTAAACGTAAACAAAAAAGACACACACTGCCTTTAGAATAATGATTAACACTAGGAAGGAAGGAAAGATGAAAAATAGGAAAGGTAACATTTTTTTGTTTCATCGTTCAAAAATATCTGAATGTAATAGGGCAAAATGTTATAATTTTTGCTTTGCGTATATCTTTCTTTATATGTCAAATATTTCATCATAGAATTTTAAAAATTATTTAACGTAATTCCATTTTATGATAGTTCAACAGGTAAATGTTATTTATCTTTATTTGCTATTATTTCTACAAGGGACATGTATTAATTGACTAATAAAAGTACAAAAAATGTAATTGTTTAAAGATACTATAGTCAGAGACATATTGAA
Source organism: Neofelis nebulosa (assembly GCF_028018385.1). NCBI lineage: Eukaryota > Metazoa > Chordata > Mammalia > Carnivora > Felidae > Neofelis > Neofelis nebulosa. Next base: position 126,661,290 of record NC_080784.1, read on the forward strand.
GTTGCCAGCAACCTGGCATGTATTGTGAAATAATATAGATAAATAACCTTTACATCCTTTTCAGTGGTTATTTCTTGCATGAAAATATGTTAGAATTGTACTAATTTTTCCCAACTAATCAATATTTGTCAAGAATGTTTTAAGCTTGTAATGGAAAATTCTTTAAATTGATGGATAAACTCTGAGCAAACATCTTAAATACTAGAAATTAAAAATGTATGTAATATCTTAAACTGAAAGTGTCAAAATTATGTTCTTTAAAATTTTCTCCCAAAGTGGATGGTAGAAACAGCATAATTTCTGTTGTGACATGGATACATTATTCATTTTAGATAAATTTGCTTCATGCCACACTTTGCTAAAACATGCAAAGTCCATTTAGGAGAAATAATTTTACTCATCAATTGTAAACATTAACTAATGGCTAAGCTGTCACTTTAAAGATTGCTCTGGGACTAGAAGTATAAACGAAAGTGTAATTTCTTAAATTTATAATCAGTTTTCCTGCCTCAAAGACTAATATAATGCTATGACATATACATTTCCTTAACAGAAGAAATTTATGTGTATTCAGAAAATTATCTTTTCCTCAATTTTATAAAAAGTTAATAGTAGCCACTCTCCATCTTCCCACATCAGTACCCAGTCGTAGTGACGTTGTTGTTTGGCTTTAAAGGGCCAGCCAAAACAAACAAAATACTCAAAATGATTTCTAGTATCTTCTTACATTCTATATAAATCTTGAAAAATGCTTTGAAAAATGCTTTGAAATTAAAAGATTGATAGAAATTTTGCATAACAGTTTGGTTAAGCTCATTTAATACGTCCACAGTACTATTTGGCTATTTGGTAAAAGAACATGCTGAATTAGAAAAAGTAATACCATTCACCAGCTGAGTTGACTCATCGGTATTGTGTTTAGACCTGTCATTGTCTAAGAAAGGCTCCTCATGTCTAAAAAGAAAAAAAAAATCAACAAAAAGCATAAGCAAAAGAAACTGATTGAGATGGTGACTTAGGTTGGGCTTCCTGGCAACAGACTTTGAAATGGGAGGTTTTGTGTAGGTTTATCTAGCAGTACTGGGGAGATTCCCCTGTGTGAAGTTCATACGAGAGGATAGACTAGAGAAAAAAGCTGATTTGCAATGTGACTGCAAGTGGGGACTCATCTGATTGTACGTGGATCTCTGAAGCTAAAATGGCTCATCATTTCTCCAAATTGAAAAATATGGTAGAGCCTTAAGTCCTTGCAGCAAGCTGTGATTGACCATGAATGCTCCTCTAGGAAGGACAGAGCTTTAGGCATTGTAATCCTGATATTGAGAGCAATCTTCCAGGAGGGACAGACCTGTGAACTGGCAGCAGTCTATATTCTCAACAGTTGGATTATGGCTACAGCAGCCTAGACAAGAAAATAGAAATGGAGCACCATGTATCCTTCACAATGAATGGTACCCATTACAGGTATCCACAAAGCAAAGTACATATATGAACTTATTAATTTCTAATATGCATATGCCTACATCTATGTATGTTGAAGATGTCTGAAATAAAACTCATATTTTTCACATAATATCTGAAAAAAGTCATAATCAATATAGGCAAGTAGCCAGCAGGAAAGGTGAGAGAAAAATTATAAAATATAAAGAAGATTTTTGCTAAAACTTAAATTTAAGTTTGAAATTTGTGGCTGCCAAAGTAAGAAACACATGAAATAACATGGCTTCTTGTCATCTAAAAGGAAAAGAATTAGCCTTCTGGAGAAATAAACATTTTCTAGTTTTTAACCTTAGAAATAATTTACCATATATACAAAATACTGAATAACAAGGTCTTTAATACCTGTGGAAAATGCAGGAAGTGCCATTGTTCAGCTATTACATACATTGGTAAAGTTGGAAAGCTGTTGAGAACATGAATTGCAACACATCAATGCTAAGGAGAAGCAAGCCCAAGTGCATTGTGTTCTAATGCTGTAACTTGAACTTACCTAAAGAAATGAAATAGTACCATGTCTTTTAGATCCATATTGATGAGAAGCATTGGCCTCAACCATATTTTGCCTGGAGCTGAATAAGAGCCATTGCAAGACTGAGCTCTGGGGCAAATACCTGGCAGACACACATCTATGTTGATGACTAAAAAGATACCAGATGGTCTGGCAGCAAGTTTGCATTCTGTTATGGAAATTAAGAAGTCGAATTTTATTATTGCCCTCTTGGAGGATCATCTTTTGTCCACATGGAGGTGAACAGTAGGGGACCTAGATCAATTCTTAAAAAGCACTCTTAATCCCCACTGACTGAAGACATTTCTTTATTTTATATTAAAAGCCATCTCAGCTAGATTGATACTGACTGCCCAGTATTCTAACTTGACAAGAATTTTGAGGTAGTCTCTGAATTCTGTGGTGAAAATGGTCATGACTCATTAGCAAACTTTGCCATGGACAAGGGAGCAGGCATGCTGTTCATCTGCTAACCAGGATTTAGTCTCAAGGAGATCTGCACCATACAGCTTGGGAAGGCTCCAGCTGAGATCATTTTTGGAAGAAGTGAAATCTCAATTGACTTCTCTAGAACATATGATTGTGAGTAGCACTGCCTCATTTTTGAGCTCATGCTGTAAAATGTACTCCTTCGGGACTCTCGATGGATTTATTTCCTGTGGCTCATGTAAAGTTAGATTATTCCATATGCAAATTTAGTTTCAGCTTAGCTGCAATGGCATTAAGAGCCTCTGGGAGTCACATCCAACTTGTTTGGCTGCTTAAGAAGCATTCTGATTTCTGATAGTGCATGGATGTCATTTGGAAAGAAGAAAATCTCTGCTTTTCCTTCTTTTAATGGCAGGAGGGTAGAGCGTGTGGCTTCCACCAAATTACTTTAAAAAGAACATTCAGGTATATATTCATTTGTACTAGAAAAAATACATATGTTCTCATTTCATTTGATTTATTACAAGCATTTCATATTCTCAGTGAGAACTTTTCTGAATAACTCCTGCTCCATTTTTTTTTTATTTTTAAAAATTTTTTTTCAACGTTTTTTATTTATTTTTGGGACAGAGAGAGACAGAGCATGAACGGGGGAGGTGCAGAGAGAGGGAGACACAGAATCGGAAACAGGCTCCAGGCTCCGAGCCATCAGCCCAGAGCCTGACGCGGGGCTCAACCTCACGGACCGCGAGATCGTGACCTGGCTGAAGTCGGACGCTTAACCGACTGCGCCACCCAGGCGCCCCAACTCCTGCTCCATTTAAAATGGTAACTCTCCATCACTACCACTAGGGTTTCCATATTCAATTCTTTACTTAATTTTTCCAAATAACACTAATCATCATTTTTAATACACTGTATCATTTACACCTATACTTTGTGTATTGATTTTTCTCTCCCCATGAGAATTTCCACCCCATAATGGCAGGAATTTAGCCTGTTTAGTTCAGTCGTATGTAACACAGTAGGGAGTCAAATAAATATCTGTTGACTAAGTTAATGAATACACCCAACAGTAGATGGTGACTGCTCCTTCTTAGTTTATAATTATACTGATTTATATTGACTTAAAGAATAAATAAGATTTGACTTCATGTGGGAATCTCATGGTTTGACCAGTACAGAGTTCCTAACAAGGCTAGTACGGGATAGAACCTGTGTTTTAACCACGGTAAACCACATGGTCTCACAAGCTGGCAGTCTTTGTTAAAATCAGTAGAAGATTGATGTCCTTGTAGTGATCTACATCTTTAGTCCTATCATTTTGTTTCTATGTCTATCTCTGCAAATAAGGTGGATAGACTGATTGATGTGGTGTTTGTTAAAGTGGCCCAGAGTCCATCTACCTCAGAATCACCTGAGAATTGCAAATTTCTGAACTCTGTCCCTTATCTACCAAATCAAAACACATCTGGGTGGTTTAATATGAAAGTCAACTCCAGAAAATCTAATAATGGATATATGTACCTTTATTCTTTCATTCAGTAAATATTGAGTGCCTACTATGTACATTCATATTAGGTAAACTTTCAAGAAAAGCTGTGGGATGATTACACAGAGCTCCAGAGAGTCGCTAACCTGTTGATCATGCCATATGGTGGATACACAAAAGGGCTACAAAGTAATGAACTGTACCTCAAGCTGGGTATGGATAATCAGGTATTTGTTTCATTTTTGTAAAATCATTTATAGTTAAAAATTATATATATGTGTGTATATATATATATACATATATATGTATATGTATACATATATATGTATATGTATACATATATACATACATATACATATATATATACATACATATATACATATACATACATATATACATACATATATATATGTATGTATATATATATACATACTTACATATATATGTATACACACACACACACACACACACACACATATATATGAATAAATAAATTCCTAGGCAATTTTTATGAAGACTAAAGTTTGAGAGCGCCTGTTTTGGTCAATGCAGAGAATTTTTTCTTAAAAGAAAAACATGTTTGGCTTGTCCTTAAAGAAGAAGTTAAGAAAAAATTCTTACACTTTATCTCTGTTTCGATGATTAGCATATTCAATTGACAAATACACACATTTGTGTAGGCAATTTTAATCTGAAAGCAGTTATTTTCCCCCTAAAATGGATAACCCTGGATAATACCATGACAGTTCATTTGTTCATTCATTCAAAAATATTGGGGCGCCTGGGTGGCTCAGTCGGTTAAGCGTCCGACTTCAGCTCAGGTCACGATCTCTCTGTCCGTGAGTTCGAGCCTTGCTTCAGGCTCTGGGCTGACAGCTCAGAGCCTGGAAACTGCTTCTGATTCTGTGTCTCCCTCTTTCTCTGCCCCTCCCCCCATTCATGCTCTGTCTCTCTCTGTCTCAAAAATAAATAAACGTTAAAAAAAATAAAAAAAAATAATATCAATAAGGTGTTGCTATATTCCAGGCACTGGATAAGGCAATGAAAACAGTATTAACAAGACACATCTTTGAGATAACTTTTAAGTCATATTTATATACAATGCATGGAGGCAAGTGAATTATTTATTAAAGAACACATGAGATATTATCCTTAAATAAATGTATAGGTTGTATATATTATTCTACAGTTATTATTCTATACAATAAAAGTATCTTGTTTCCTGAAATTATTATATTTCTTATGTAATTTTTAAAGTTTTTTTTTTATTTATTTATTTGTTTTGAGACAGAGAGAGAGCAGAGAGAGAGAGAGAGAGAGAGAGAGTCCTAAGCAGGCTCCGCACTGTCAGTGGAGAGTCCAATGCGGGGCTTGAACTCACGAATCATGAGATCATGACTGAGCTGAAATGAAGAGTCATAAGCTTAACCGACTGAGCCACCCAGGTGCCCCTATTTCTTATGTAATTTTATTTGCACAGTGCTATTTTTTCTGTATCTCACAAGCCATATTTTTAGAAGTCACTTCAATCTTCTTTGAAGTGAGACTTTACCTCAAATGAAATATGGCTGCTTTTTCACAGAATCATCGTAGCATAAGACAAGAAACCAAGGAGATCTTTATTTCAAATAAACACATACTACATTCATTGAAATGGGTGATGTGCTACATGGAGCATCTTTTTATGGGAACATTTGTCTTGTTGCTGCCAAATGCAAACGACCAGGAGAAACAGCAATGATCTACAAGACCTATAGCAAGTAGATTTGAAACTTCTTATGTCAGTGCATTTAAAGTCTTAACTAGACTTGACATTAAAAATGTCTACGCATTATTTCTAGAGAGAATCAATACTACCATAAAACATGTGGCAATGCATCTAAATAAAAAAGGGACAAGAAAGGAGAAAAAGTATATAAAAACTCATTAAAATAATTCTACTTACGTATAAACTTTTATGGCATTGGATAGGAAACATGTCACTTCTCAAATTCATCACTAATCGAGAGCACTTATAATGAACCATTTGTTAGGTGTTTGGGTTGTATCATTAATTTTCATGAAATGCACATGTATGCCTTCTGTATTCTCTGGCATTGAAATCTGCACACTTGCGTGTGCTGGTAAATGATAAAGTCTGCATTCTACCTGTATGATACGGAATTCTGACTTGGAATTTACTTACATATTAACTGTGAGCACAATTGTTCACAAAATTCAATAGTGTGTAAAATCAATATACAACTTTCTTTAAATCTTTTTGTGCATGGAGTAATTTACAGCAAAATCAGAAGAAGATGTGTAAATAAATTTTAAAAAGTTCTTTTTTTTTTAGAGGAAGTGTTCTTTAAAACAATAAATTGGTGTCTATGTAGGTACATGTTTATGTATATTTTTTATTTGTTAATTCTTCCAAAAATTTAGAGGCACTTAAAAAATGGGAAAAATGCTAGCAATTTTACTGATGCTTGGAATGGAAACAACTCATTTTAAATGAGAATATAGAGTTGATTTATCAAAAAATTTATGAATATTGCATCATTTTAAAAGAAATATTACTGATTACATTATACATTATACATATATACATTACATATATGTGTATATGTATGACATGCTAATCACTTTCACATATAGCATTTCATTTGTCATCACAATAATTCATATTCTTCCTATATTCATTTTATATATGAAGAAACCAAGGCCAATCACAGAAAGGTTACAGAGTTAGCTAATAAACCTTTCCATATATAAACACAAAACTTTGTTCCCTAAAAGCATTTAGATCTAGAATGAAGACCATCAGACCATCAGAATGAAGACATTATTTAAAAAAAGAAACTAATTTCCCCATAAAATGATTCAATTATTATAACTAATATTAAATTTTCAAATTCATCATTTGACATTTCATAGAAGAGTGATATATATTTTTTAATGTTTATTTATTTATTTTGAGACATAGAGCGAGCAAGCGGGAGAAGGGCAGAGAGAGAGAGGGAGAGAGAGAGAGAATTCCAAGCAGGTTTTCATGCTTTCAGTGCAGAGCCCAATGCAGGGTTCAATCTCACAGACCATAAGATCATGACCTGAGCCAATTTCAAGAGTTGGACGCTTAACTGACTGAGCCACCCAGGTGCCCCAGTAGAAGAGTGATATTATACAGATAGAAGGTTTATATAATATCTGGCAAAATATGCCAGAGAGATCTCCACTTTGCCTTTTGTCCCTGGTGGTCATCTAGAACTCTGCAATGAGATGACAATCCTGTCAGATCAAAAACAGAAAAAAAAAAAAAAGAGGAAGCAATCCTCTCTATGGAGATTCTCTTATATGATATGAGTTATAGTCCCCAAGACTAGAGCGGGTATCATATTGAGGACAACAAGCCAGTGTTAAGATAAATAATTCAAAAAAGCACGTCATTTTAAAATTATTTTTCCAAAGACAGTCATTGGTCAAATCAGTACAGGAAAATCTCAAACCTATTTGCAAAACATAAACCCTTAAGAGTCATCTACCCAGGTATTACCATTATTCTCCTGATTAGATGATATGCCTTAATTATCCTCTCACAATAAAAATTTTCAACCTTTTATATATTATAAGCATATTCCATAGTAGATGAAAAGTATTATAGCTATTAAGCCCTTCAAAAGCATTATGCAAATTCTTCTTAAACTATAATAGTATTTCACACAGCCAGGAGCAATGAAAGATGGGATTGTTTTATTTTAAGGAAAGAACGCAACATTATTGTTACTCCTTTTTTACAGATAGATGAAAGTAAGATGTGAATGCCATTCCATTTTGTAGTCAAGGTTAACAGGATTATAACCAGTGAGCACCCCATAGGGCTGTTCACTTGGCACTTTTGCAAACCAAAAGTATGCCTAAGTGTCAACTAACACTGATTCATTATCTAAGTGACTTTAACACTGTAAGAAAGCACACAAGTGAGCCTTTTGTTCCCAACCACTACTTCTCTCAGACTTTTAATGTAATAATATACCCTGCAAACACTAGATTTTTCATCTGAAATGACCAGATGTTCAGATGAATGTTTACTATTTTTAGGACTTTGAAGTATGTTTTTCTTCCATCTGAAAAGTCATTATGATATTACTCTTTCCTAATATTTAGCTATAGAACCACTTATCTAAAAACGGATTTGTGATCTTTGAATAAGAATTCAGAGTACACATTCTTTCTTCAGGTGCTATTGAAATGCAAAATGGCTTCTGTACAGAAACACCCATTTACACATTTTTTTCTTTCTTTTGTACTCTCCTGTCTCCCTGACCTCCTTCTCTATTTTAGATATCTTTAAGTTCTAGAATATGTGTGTTTATCCTGGAATATGCCATTTTGTTCCTATTTGTTTTTAATCTAGTCCCAACAGAGTTGTTGTCAATTTGTTCTTGGAGTCCCCATCCCGAGAAAGATTATCTGAATATGGTAGGTCTGCTCTGATAATAAAGCCTAATCAAAATACTGACAATGCTTTGCAGTTAAAAAATTTCCTCCAGGAAATGGGAATCTTGAAGTCCTCCGCTAAATCTTTTAAAAACTGGAAACAATTGTTAAGTATTCTCTTGTTTTACTTTTTTCAGTTTATTTATTCTGAGAGAAAGATAGAGTGAGAGAGAGAGAAAGTGTGCATGCACGTGAGCAGGGGAGGGGCAGACAGAGAGAGAGAAAGAGAGAGAGAGAGAGAGAAAATTGCAAGCAAGCTCCATGCTGTCAGCAAAGAACCTGGCAAGGGGCTCGAACCCCTGAACTACAAGATCATGACCTGAACCAAAATCAAGAATCAGCCTCTTAACCAACTGAGACACCCAGGTGCCCCACATATTCTTTTCTATTAAAAAAAGATTAAATTCAACATTATTCTTGAATATTTACATAATGAATAATACACAGAAATATTAAATATGTTCCAATTTTTTAAATGATTATTTATTTTTAGAGAGAGAGCACACACAAGCAAGTGGGGGAGGGACAGAGAGAGAGGGAGAAAGAGAATCTCAAGCAGGATTCACACTATCAGCACAGAGCCTGTCATGCGGCTTGATCTCATAAGCTGTGGGATCATGACCTGAGCCGAAATCAAGAGTCAGAAGTGTAACCAACTGAGCCACCCAGGTGCCCCGAAATATTAAATATCTTCCTTTTATGTCTGTTTGGGGAGTGCAGGATGCTATGTATTGCCTTCTCTGTTGAATGTCTTTAGACTGAGGCCCAGCCTGTGTTTGGGGGTTTTGTTTTAACAAGAACAGATGATTTTAGAGTCTTGCACAGATCCTATCAAAATGCGTATCTATTCACGGTGGTCTGAAGTAGGTTCAAAGAAGGTGTTTCATTAGTTTACAATTAGCAGACAACTCTGTCCCAACTGATGTGAGAAATAAGGACTGTTTTCTTTAAAAATATGCCGGAGAATTTTTCACTTTTCAGTTTACTTCTATTCAGTTGGCCTTCAGGTTCAGAGGTATGGACAGGCACCATCAGAGGGCTCAGAGATTTTTTCAAGGACACAGTTTCTTCTATCTCTTTGCCCTATGGCATTGTTTTAGCCTCATCCTGAGCTTTTTTTTTTTTTTTTTTTTTCCTATGTTGGTGGCAAGATGGTTATTGCAGTTAGAGGTTTATACACTCTGTGGTCAAAGAAAGGTTGTTTCTTTCTCGTGCCCTGCTTCATCAGTGAGTAAAAATCTTGCCAAGGTCCTGTCCCAAAAGTAAACTAATCTCTGAGTAGAGGAATGAGACCACCAGGACTTGCTTCAAGCCATGAGGTTACCTGATGCACAAAATCAGGGTTCAGATTTTGACATTGAAAAATTTTGGACACTGAACAAAATCAAGGCTTTCACAGCATGGCAGGTGGGGAACACTGTCAAGTAGTCAAAGAACTGACACTATAGGCCAGTATCCTCAAGCTATTCCTACTCTTCATCACACACACACACACACACACACACACACACACACATCTAAAAATTGGTCTAGATGAGGGCAAAGCAAAGAACACCAAGGAGAGGAAAGTCTCACAACACTCAGCAAAATGGCAAGCCAGGAAGAAGGCACAGACTATCTTCCCAAGACATTTTCAAAAACTGCAGCCTATAGTTTGGCATGCCCTGGGAAATGATTAATTGGCAATTTGATTCATTTTTGTACCATAGAAGAAATAATTTACCATTAACTCCCTGGTGCTCTGAAGGAGTTAATTTTCATCACATGGATGAGCACTTTATTCCCAGAGAATATCTTACTCACTCTGCCTGATCATGGGAAGAGGCTCAATTCAAGGAAATATTGAACCATTTGGAAAGAACATTAAACTGAATTAAACACTCTCTGTGCTCACCCATGTGATGCAAATTAGCTCATTGTATTCTTTTAGTCTGTTTCCAAGAAGCACAAGAAATAGGAATATGTACTACCAATTTAATTACATAGTTAACCAGCAATATTTATTAAGCACCTACTGTTTGCAGAAAACTAGCTTGAGAACGGTGATAGTCACAAAAGAAACAGATAATATTCATGCAGAGACAAGTCAATAGAAGTCTATTAAACTCTGGCTTTCTCAGATCTGTAAAATTAAAACTAAAACCTTTGAAGGGGTTCAGGGCAGGCTGCCCCAAATATGCCACTCTGCCATGTTGATTATTTTGAATTAAAGTTATTTTAGAAACAGTCAGCACAAGAAGGATATTCTGACAGCCCTTTGTCCCCCTGAGAGCAGGAAATAAATTCCCCATGCTAAGAATACTTTCCCCACATCTGAAGAGTAGGTGGCATCCTTATTGCCAGAGATAAGGGATTCAGGGCCAAGAAGGTTGTATAAACAAACTTTGTTACTTCTTCACTAATTTGCTATTCCAAGGCAAACTCCTGTGTCAATTCCTCAAAAATAATTGTTTCTTTGTTTTAAAGGTATAAAAGCTGCCTGCTTTGGTCGCTTTGGGGTGTCTCACATTTGCACACTCTCCTGAATGTGTGACATTAAAATTCGTTTTTCTTCCGTTCATGTGTCTTGTGTAAATTTAACTATTAAACTAGCCAAAGAACCTAGATGGGGAAAAGAGAAAATTTTTTCCTTCCTACATCTTACATGTATTTATTTCACAGAAAAACTGGTAGACAGGGCATGCGGTAAAGAACGAAGCAAATAGCTACCATGCCGTCTCTTGTAAACCTTACTGAGTAAATTCCTTAAAGTTTTTTCTTTTAACACTTTTTGCATCCTGGTTCACCCTAGCTAGTTCACTCCTTTGAAAGCTGGATACTATGCATTTTGTAACTTAAAGTTGATAATTGTCATTTGCATATATAACATAATATACTTATTCTGTTTTTTTATATAGTAACAGCTTAAATATTAAGACTTATTAATATTTTATTTTCAATTTTGTAAAAGAGGGCATTAGTAAATGAAGTGTAAAAAATGTTGATATGACAAAAACTGTGTACATTAAAAACATTATTTTCTTTCCATATAGATAAATGCATCAGATGGGGTATTATAGAAAATACATTGAATATTTTAAGTAGAATGACATCAATTTCACCCATGATTTTATAAAAAATAATCAAAATCATTTTATGACCTATATGAAGAAAACATAATTGCCTTTGGTCAAGTCAACTATCTTTGATTCAAATATTACCACTGTCCATCAACAAGAGGTGGCAAATTTGGTGTAAATAAAAATTCTGTTTACTTTTCAGGTTAGATCAACATAGCAAAGCTAGTTTCATATGGCAGACCCCCATACTGTAGGATTGCTAAATGCTCTACAAAATGCCATTGTCTGATGCCATTAGACATTCCTGGGAATTGGCACACACCCATTTGCATTCTACAGAGTAAAGCACTGAGGAAGAATTTATGGAGATTGAAATGTGAGCTAAATTGAGAGCATAATTCCAAGCAGATGATTTCAGTTAATTAAAACTAGTAGTACAGGTTCCATATAAATGGGTGCTGGTAATTTCCAGAATATATGAGGACATCTCCTGAACTATACATTTTATCACAGTCTAATAAGCTGTGATAAAATGCTTTAACTACTATGAGGATTTATGGAACCAAATGTGTTTATCAGACTGCTGTTCAGTCAACTCTGACATATTAAAAGAGAGCCCAGTTTGGTTTACCCATGCTCTTGCTTTAGCCTTCCACCTACCCCTAACCTCATCATATCTGCCATCAGAGGAATACTTAATTGCTTTCAATGTTTTTGTTAAAATTTGTGTTGGGTGAGTGGGAGCCTAAAAAATATTACACCTAAAACTGGAGAATATTACACCTAAGCTGAAGAATATGTCCATGTTTCATTCCTGGACATACAACAAGAAACTAATCATTAATTTCTGAAGCTCAGTGAATAATGAGACAACACCAATCAACTTGCTGAGTTTTTGGCTGGATTCTTGTTTTGGTATCCATCTTATCTAGTTAGCTATTTGAAGAGACATCACTAAGAACAGCCATTTTGTATGTTGCAATATCTGCTAGATAACAATCATTTTTTTCTAGATTGAAACAATCTCTTTTGAAGCTTATTAGAGTATCAACTAGTAATATGAATATAATGTCGTTGGTGATGGATATCCTCTTTGATCTATCCCTGTCATTAAATGGGATCATAAATTATCCCCATTGATGTTTAACTTTGTTCATAACAAAGCTGATGCCAAATTATATCCAGGACTAAAGAATTTGGATTATAGAGTTTATCTCTGAAACTTCCAATGCGTACTAATATAGACAATATAAGACCTCACATTTTATTTGATTATTGCTTCTTAAGGAAAAATTGACTGTCATGAAGGTCTTTCTTATGCCCCATCTCCATGCTGAAATCCAATAATGAATATTCAGTTTGCTTCCCAATCTTAATGAAATGCCAAACTTTCCATAAATATATACAGTAACCCAAATAGAGTCTTTAATTTCTAAGATCTTCCAAGGAAAGTCCTCTTTGCATGGATTGTATATAATTTGGTCATAAAGCAAGCTTTAATAAAAGTTTGCTATAATGTGGTAATTATAATAATAATTAGTAATTAAATTATATAATTATAATAATAAATATAAGTTATCAAGCTCAGCACTGTATATGTTATGTACATAAAATTTTATTTAATTATCATAACAGTATATGAGGCTAATATTAATAAATAATTTATATTAAACTCTTACTCTCTGACAGGATGCCAGTATCTGAGCTTTTGAAAAAAATTAACTTATCTAATTTTTAATAAGCTAGCATTTAATATGAAGTAAATATTCTTCATTTTCTCTTTACAAATGAGGAAACTGAAGCTTATGAAGTTATGTGCATTGCACTGCTAGTTGATCTAGAGTCTGCAGCATTTTCACTCATTGATGACAATCCAAGGTAGCACATACAAAAGCCGTACTCTCGAATGAGTTGTCTATTTACTACAAACCTCTTTCCCCTGACTTCAGTGATCAAAGTAGTAACATAAATAGCCCATCTCCACTGGTGTCTTATTCTTGGTCTCAGAGCAGGATATTCCCGGTGTCTGGATGTCTTTAGGGTGAATGTGACTATAGCTAGACATGAGGTTAACAAAATACTGATGGAGCATCAGCTGACAACAGCCAGTCCCCTAACTTTAGTAACTTAGTGGGGGAATCCAAGAGTGCTTACCCAGTCTCCATCTGCATAAGTAAAATTTTCATGGCAACAGCACAGAAATCTGGTTCAGGCTGACTCTTTTCAGTTTTCCCTTCACTGCACCTCATGACTTTTGTCTTAAGTATGAGTCTATTTTTACTGAATCATCTTCCCTAAGACTGATGTATTAAAATGTGTGACAGACAGAAGCAGCACTTCTCAGCATTGATGACTGATTTGATTTTATTAATAATATAAAGCGTTGTAGCTTTATACATGGAAAAAATAGAATATTTGCTTAACAAATTCTAGTTTCGGTGCAAACCTAAACAGTTAATTTTCTCCTAAGCCTTGCTTCCACTTGTCCAAATTAAAAAAAAAAAAAATAATAATAATAATAATTTACTTAAGAAGTTTGTTGTGGTGGGGTGGTCATAAATGTGGATTCTTCACTCAAAATAATTATTCATGGGTCTTGGTTGCATTATTTATTAATTATATGAATTTGGGCAATTCACTTAACTTATGCCTGTGCCAATCTTTTCATCTGTAGCATAGAGGAAATAATATTACTTTATGTCATAGAATTTCTGTGATGATTAAATGAGTTAAAACAAAAAAGAATCTGGAGCTGTTCTTGGCACATACAAGAAGCTCCATAAATATAAGCTAACTAATAGTAATGTTATTATTGATACAGATTGGCTTTCTCATCAGATACGATTGATTAGTCAAAGGTATAAGGTGTACTAGGAAGGAACCCGAGCCCTTGGTCCTACAGCCTCAAAGAAGTGAATTCTGCCAACAACCTGGGTGGATCTTCTGTCCACTGAGCTTCACATGAGATAGCAGGCCCTGACTGACACCTTAATTACCACATCATAAAACCCTAAAAAGGGGGCCCAGTTTAGCCACACCTAGTCATTTCCTGACTCACAGAAAATGTGAAATAATAAATATATAATCTTTTAGACAACTAAGCTTGTTACGTAGACTAATTACGAGGAGTGGAGAAGCGCAGATAATTGTAAGATCGCTAGTTTGAGAGTGTACATTTTTCACTATGTTGAAGTTGAGATATTTTGCATAGGGAAGTCTGGGAACTAAACTAGTACCATTTGACATGACGTTTGTAGTGATCTTTTATAGAGGAGGCTCTGAACCAGATTCAGTTGGTCAAATGAACCAGAGGTTAAGAACTGGTGACAGAAAATATATATAGCTTATTATTTAAAAAAAATTAGGGGCACCTGGGTGGCTCATTTGGTTAAGCACCAGACTCTTGGTTTCAGCTCAGTTCATGATCTCATGGTTTTGTGAGTGTAAGCCCCGTGTCAAGCTCTGTGCTGGCTGCCCAGGGCCTGCTTGGGATTCTTTCTCTCCCTCCCTCTCTCTCTCTCTCTCTCTCTCTCTCTGTCTCTCCCTCGCTCACGCTGTCTTTCTCTCTCTCGAGTAAATAAACTTTAATAAAATAAAATATAATAAAAAATTCATCAAAGGGGAAAAATAAGTAGGTAGACTGCAGAAGAGTAGAGTTGAAGGTATGTTACTTTATGGTGAAGTAAGAAAAGCAAGTAGATAACTTTGGAAAGTAAGAAAAGAGGAAAAGGACTTGCCCCTGTGTAATGGAGAGGAATAAATCTATGTAGAGGCACAGATTCAGGACAAGGCAAAAGAAGAGGCAGATAACCCTCCACATTTGAAAAATGGGGTAAAAGCAATACTTAAACCATATGGGTATGGGAGAAATGAAATGAGATAATAAATATAAGGCTTTTGACACCATGTCTAATCTGAAATAAGTGTTAAAAAAGTATCAGCTACTATTAATTTTATGATTATTAGAAACACAGAGAGAGCTGAGAGAACAAGGCTTGGAGGTAGAAAAAGAAGTGTATCAGTATATATATATTTTTTTACTTGAGTGAAAGAGAGAGAGAGACAGCAGGGGAGAAAGGCAGAGGGAGAGAGAGAGAGAGAGAGAGAGAGAGAGAGAGAGAGCAGGAGAGAAAGGCAGAGGGAAAGAGAGAGAGAGTGTTAGGCAGTCTCCACACTCAGCACAGAGCCCAAACGGTGGCTTGATCCCACAAACCATGAAATCATGCCCTGAGCCAAAATCAAGAGTCAGATGTTCAATTGACTGAGTCCCCCAGGTGCCCCAAAGGGTATCTGTGTATAGATTGATTTCTTTTTCATGAAAGAAAGAAGTGCAGATGAATGAAAAACCTACAGTTGGGAGTCATTGTAGGTAACTTGGACATAGGAGAATTTGGGGAAGTTTGTCTGCAGTTGAAAGTTCTGTGAGCACTCAGTAATGAAGGCATGAATTGGGAGACACATGATGAGGGCTAAGGCCATGTTCTTCTTTCCTCCTCCAATTGTTGATCAATCTTCCTGTGCTTCACCTTAACTCCAATCTTTGTTTTATGAAGGGAGAGACATCGAAATACCAGGCTCCTTCAGTAGCTTGATGAATCTGGTTCACGTTCTATTTTGAAATCTATGAAAAATTATCTTAAATTCAGATGCAAGATATGTTATCCTTCTCATCATCAAAAATTGTTTTTAACGGTGTAACTGAGTAATCGAAACCTCCTTGTCTTAAATTTTGAATCTTCGGTTTGTGTTAGCAACCTCTCACACACATCTAGGCTGAAGTGTTAATCTTGTATTGAACTCTGGGTTGGTTAATGTGCTTTTCTCATCATGTTACCTTCACACTCGGCTCCAATTTACAAATCTCACCCATGGAGGCAATTTTGCTATCTTTTCACAAGATGACAGAATTCTTGGTTCAATGATGAAGTGTGAAAAACTTGCCACTAAAATACTATATGTGATACATGATATTAGAGGCTTTATTTCTCAAATTGCTAATGTAGTTTTTGAGATGTTGGAAAGGTTTTAAAGAAAATGAACAGTTTGGTGCATCTCCAAAATTTTCAAACTCCATTTAAAAAATGAAGGAACACAGCTGAATTGGACATATGTTTAATTATTGACAGGCAGTATATCACATTTTACCTTTTCACTGTATGGGGATAATTATACCTAGAGTAGATAAATACGGCAAACAGCCTAATGAATGTAGAATGACAAGTATTTCAATACTTCAGAATAATTGAAATAATATGGTAATGGTACTAAATCTTTATTTTTTCTTAGCAAATATGAATGGTTTCCCTAAAAAATGTATACAGCAATTAATAGTACTAGCATTATATAAGCTCAGACATTCTTTCCTTTTTAAATGTTTATTTATTTTTTAGAGTTGGGGGGTGGGGAAGAGAGAGAGGAAGAAAGAGAATCCCAGGCAGTTTCCACTCTCAGTGCAGAGCCCAATGAGTGGCACAAACTCTCCACATGCTGCTCAAACTCATGAACCATGAGATCATGACCTGAACTCAAATCAAGAGTCAGATGCTTACCTGACTGAGCCCCCCAGGTGCTCCTAAACTCAGACATTCTTAAAAGTAAATACCAAAAGAACCTGTGTCTTTAAAATTGTCTATTCTTTTATTCTATTAGAAGAAAAGGAGTTCATTCTGAAAGGATAAGGATGATAAACAGAGGTGAATCTAGCATAAAGCCAAAGAAGCTCGAGGTTCAGGGCCCCTCACTTCCTTAGGTCTCTGGGAGTTGTGATTATGTGTGGAGTATTCTAGGTGGGGAAGAAAAATCAAGTTGTAATCAGGATTCCTTCTTATGAGAATGTTTCTGACAAATTTCCTTAGCAAACTTTGGAAAATAAAAAAGAACCTGCATCGACAAGACTCCAATAGTGCATTGCGATTTCTTTTCTTGATTTAAATATACACATATTTTGTACCTAATTATGTATTTGCATTCTTTTTTATTTTCAAAAAGAAATTTAATGTTTATTTATTTTTGACAGAGAGAGAGAGAGAGAGAGAGAGAGAGAGAGAGAGAGCATGGACAGGGGAGGGGCAGAGAGAGAGGGAGACACAGAATCTGAAGCAGGCTCCAGGCTCTGAACTGTCAGCACAGAGCCTGACATGCTCAACCCACAGAGCCACCCAGGCGCCCCTGCATTCTTTTTGCTTTAAAAGGGAGCATCAAACATCTCTAAGCTTCAGACTCCTGGAGTTTGCCCTTGGGCTAAGTATAATAGAGTAAGGAATTGTACTAGTGGTGCCTCTGTGTTTTGGATAGTGTCAAATTCACACCTGAGTACATGTCTAGGTTAGTTGACTGCATTTAGAAACGTTTTCCATGAAAACATTTTTTTAATGTTTATTTGTTTATTTTTGAGAGAAAGAGAAAGGGAGAGCATGTGCACACATGTGGGGGAGGGGCAGAAAGCGAGGGAGAGAGAGAATCTGTGCTGTCAGTGTGATCTCAGTAACCATGAGATCATGACCTGAGACAAAAATCAAGAGTTGGATGCTTAACCTACTGAGCCACCCAGGTGCCTCTTTCCATGGAGACATTATATGTGGTAGATTTTTAGCACAGGCAGTTGAAATCTATCAGACCCATAAATAATTAGCACTAGAATTCCTTGGTGTAGGTCTAAGTGAAGAGGTTGTAGGCACAGAAAAAGGAGCAGAGAGAAAAAGGAGGAGGAAAGGGGAAGAACGGAAGAGAAGGAGGGAGAAAGGGTGTAGTCTGCTCCCTGCTCCACGGTAAATTTTAGGCATGGTCTTGAAATAGGGAAAAAAGTATTTTGAAAATTTCCTTACTCTGTGTTCCCTAGAGCTCTCTAATAGCTCTCTAATGTTGGCTCCATTGCAGAGTGCTTGATTTTCTAATAACATCTCTATAGCCTGCTCCGTTAAACCTCTCACCTAAGGAATGTGATATATCTCTGATGTTTGGAGTGTGGGCACCTAAATGAACAAGATCACTTCAGTAAGTACAAGACCAATGATTCCTTTTTCCTTCTAAAGTGTATCTTTCCTTTGGAAAGAGGAGAATTTTTCTTTTTGAGGAAAAATCACAGTGTACCTGTGTGAAGTGGAAATCGTCTTGCAGCGTGGTGATGGTGATGGGAATTGGTGGGGGACAAGAGTAGAGGTACTTGTCCGGCAGAAGGAGCATCCAGGCAGGTCAGCATTGCCAGGTCAGCTTCTCTGAATTATTTATTTTCTGGGCCTCTTACCTACTTCCTCTTCTAAATATACAGATTACCTAATGTCGCAAGTTTGGAAGTAACAGCCATTTTTCTATGAAAATTGTAACTCAGACACTTCCAATATGCACCTTAGTGCATTCTAAGGCAATCTGTTTCATACATGGCTTTTTTCTGTTCCCTAATGTACAAGTACGATCCCTATATGATATCCATGGCCATTTCCATTAATTTTGTCGATAAGAGAAGATTAAATGAAACACAGATTCTAAGTTTGGGTTAAATTCCTTTAGACAGAACAACATACTGAAGAGAGAGCCAAGTCACTGTTTGTTTTTTTTTTTTTTCTTTTGTTTGTTTGTTTTCTGCCATTGTTTAGCTTTGTACCTTTGTGGAGCAGCAAATTAAAAAAATATATTTTCCCACAAGAAAGGCAATGGTAGCACAAACTAAATGAAATTTTGGTTCGTATTTTCCCGATCCATATGATTTTATCTTAAGTTTCTTTCCCTAAATTTTTGGATTATTTTTCTCTTTTATTATTAAGATGAAGGATTCACTTTTAACTATAGTCTCATTACTTTGTCAATTAAAAAAAAATTTACCCATGAATCAGCAAACAACATTAAACCATTCAGACTCAGATAGTTTTCTTACCCAAACTGGGACCATCTAACAGGCCAAAAGAAGAATTTTCTGATAAGAAGAAGCCATGGTGGTGATTTTCCTTTGTTCATGAACTTAAACTGCAGCAAACTGAATTTACCTTACTTTCCATTTCCTTATACAAGTTGTCATCAGATTAGAGACAAAGTGAAAATACTTAGTTCATTTAATCAAATTAAATCTAATAGGAGCTTTGTTTAATTATCTAAGAGCAGAGTCAGCCAGAGCTTGGTGTTGAGAAAATGATGGATCCAGGGAAAGCACTTTAATCCAGTGCTAACCTGCTAGCTGTAGTTTTATTTGTGTGCATATTAATTGTAAAGGGGAAATTTTATGTATCATTTAGATGGATCTTTTATAATTCGAGGCTTCTTTATGTGGAGTACAAAATGTATGCTTAGTTTTTCCAGTAACACTTGGGGAAATGCCTTGTAAATGGGTGTATAAATTTGCTTAATTAATCAAACAAAAGGAAAAGCTTTTAGAGACTAAAATCATGACGGGAACTTAAAAGAAGGAAATTAAAAAGATAAAGCTTATTACTGCCTAGTAATTTCAATTTATGCTGTAAATAAAATAGGTTTAAAAGCAAAGCCAGTGCAAATATGCCTCCACAGCAGGTTCTCCAGGATAATTGGCTGTGGCCCAAGAATTACCAATGGGCTCTGAGTCAATATTATTTTTTGAGTGTCCTTGGACTATTGAATTTATTAAGTGGTTTATTTGTAGTGAAGACATTCTCTAGGTAACCTTGCCTATACTCCCCATGCGATCTTTAAGCTAGGGGTGAGAGTTGAATTCTGATAAACAAGGGTTTTCACGTTAATCTTTGAAACTATGCTACTCTACAGTTAAAACTGACTTTAAAAGTCATGGTGACTTGGGAGTTATTGTAATATGTAAGCATACACTTGTATGTTAGTTCTCTTTTTCTGAGAAATTTGGGCAAACACATAGAGAAACAAACTTTAAGTCCTCAGCCCATGGCAAATAGACCATGTGAACCTGCAGTTCTGCTGGTTGATAGGAATGCTTTCCCTCTTTGTCTTGTGTTTTACTTGGGTCTTTTTTACAAATGCAGAAGTTTGGGTCTCATCTTGGGACTACTGAATCAGAATCTCCATTTAAACAACATCCCAGGGGCGCCTGGGTGGCTCAGTCGGTTAAGCATCCGACTTCGGCTCAGGTCATGATCTCACGGTCCGTGAGTTTGAGCCCCGCGTCGGGCTCTGTGCTGACAGCTCAGAGCCTGGAGCCTGCTTCAGATTCTGTGTCTCCCTCTCTCTCTGCCCCTTCCCTGCTCATGCTCTGTCACTCTGTGTCTCAAAAATAAATAAAAACATTAAAAAAATTAAAAATAAAATAAAAAATAAACAACATCCCAGGTTTGAGAACCATTGTTTTAGCTAATGTTGGTATGCCAAGATAGTGAGTGTTTTGTTTTTTTTTTCTTTTCACCAAGGAGATTTGTATTTGTATTTCTATTTGGTGATAGGTATTGGTTCATAATTTTATAGCAGTATATGTGCCAACATTTTTTTACATTTTATGATATATTTCTCCTTTTTCTTATGGTTTATAGTAATAATTTAAAATAATTCAAAACAGGCAATGAGTTAAGAAGTTATTTGAACCATGGATATAAAGAACTCTAAATGGGTCTCAATTTGAGTAAAGCATGTGCTCAAATATTATAGAAGGCCTAAGAGTGTAGGATGAAGCAACCCACTTGTCATTTTTGTGAATTGTTCCCTCCCATTAAAAAAAACAATTTCACCATCTTTAAGTTTCTCTATAGTTTATAATTTACAAACTATTTTGCAGTAGAAAATGGTTTTGTGCTCATTATGTACAATGATTTGATCCAGCGATTTAATTATTTCCCATTACAATTCTAATCTAGGTGTTTGTTATAACAGTTGTAAAAACCAAAAATATGAGATATGATATAAATAACTAACACTTATTAAAGCCCTTCCTATATGTGAGTAACTCTTCCAAGTATTTTATGTATATTATTTCATTGAATACACACAATAACCCTATAAATATGTACTATTGTTACACCATTTTACAATTGTGAAAACTGAAGCACAGAAACGTTAAGTTCCCCAATCACATGATTGTAAAGGAGTTGAAATATAAATTTAAGTAGTCTTTTTTCAGATATTACACTCAATTAAAAACTTAAACAACCTAAACAACCTAAATGCCCAATAATAGGCAAATGGTTTATACAAACTGGAGGTGTCAATGTTAAAATGTTAGGCAACCATTTTAAATTAAATCTGGCCAGCAAATGTGGATTTTCTGCTTAGAGTCTTACAAGGCTAAATCTAAGTGTTAGCCAAGCTGCATTCTTGTCTAGAGGATTCTGGGAAAGGGGATTCTTTTGGGTTGTTGATAGAATCCAGTCCCTTGCATTTGTAAGATGGAAACTTTTGGTTTTTTCTGGCTACGCGTAGCCATTACTCTCAGCTTCTGGAAGCTATCTTTAATCCTTTCACATGGCCCACATGTTCAAAGCCAGTCACGGAATGAAATCCTTCTCATGCTTCTAATCTCTCTGATTTGCCCTTTTGCTTATAGCTGGACAAAACCACTTTGCTTTGAAAGGCTCATGTGATAATCCTGGGA
Organism: Neofelis nebulosa; assembly: GCF_028018385.1. Classification (NCBI taxonomy): domain Eukaryota; kingdom Metazoa; phylum Chordata; class Mammalia; order Carnivora; family Felidae; genus Neofelis; species Neofelis nebulosa. The sequence goes on from NC_080784.1 coordinate 126,683,270, forward strand.
ATTATACCACATCATATTCAAAGGTTCTACTACCACTCAAAGGGGAGAGAATTTCTGGAGAACTAGGGCTAGTAGGAAGTCAACTTAAAATTTCACCCACCACACATTTCTTTCCACTTTTTTTGTTTTTCCGAATTTCTATAATGAGGGATATTTTCTTTCTTTTTTTTTTTTCAAATGAAGAATACTTTCTGATAAAAAATAGTTTATAGAATTGTTTTGAATTCTTTTTACAGTAAATTTATATGATCAAAGTAGAATTGAAATTTACTTTGTGAACTAAAAATCATTTTTTTTCTTATTTAAAAAGGAATTTAAATAAGATTGCCTTTACCTCAACCATCCGTTAATTCAAAGGCATCTCAGTGAACTGCTCTTAGGTTGACATGACAAAGCCTAAGAAAACAGGCTTTCTATTCTCACACATGAAGAGTTTAAATGCTGTTTCTGGGGAAGGGCCTGCAGAACAGAAAAAGCTGCTATTCCTGTCAAGTTACTGAATGTTTCATCTGATTGCTAGAGTCACAGGCAAAATAGCTGGAGGGTAGACAGGTATATTGCTCTTTTAAAAACAGATGGTGGAACTCACAAGAGATTCGAGAGGGAGGGAAAACAGAAACCTCAACAGAGTAACAGATTTCTATAAAACGAGCCATCTTATATAGAAGAGTAGGTATAAAATCACAAATGAAATCTGTGATCTTCTATTACCTTTCTAAATGTTATATGGTATTTACTAATGAAATGTTTACCCTAGGATCTTTTTTGTTTGTTGGTACATCAAATTTTGAAAATAAAATTTTTTATTAAACACTTTTACTGTTTGATTCACACATGAAAAATGGTAGCATAAAACTATTTTTAGATACTTAATTTATTGTCTAAACTAATATTTCATAATTGAGACTATTGATCGCCTGATAATTGCAAATATATTTATTAAATTAAATCACTGCCTTTATGTTGAGGTAACATTTAGTTGTATAGTAAAATACATCATTTCAAAAGCAAAGTTGGAGACTACAGTCCTAATTCTATCAAGGAGGTTGCTTATTGCTTGTTGGAAGAAGATATTAAATTTTCTTCAGAGCTTACCTGCAATAGGTATTGTAAAATTATGAGATAAGAGATAAATATTAATGTGGCATATACTCTAACCATAAAAAATGAAATGTCTTGTGGCAATACATTTCAAAGAAAACATTTATTTATTGACGAGGTCTTGCCCTCAGTAGATAAAGATAATGCTACTGCTCAACTTGAAAAACATTTCCAGGAATAGGGAAACATTCACAATATCTGCCATAATCCTCCTTGCAAGAATTGCCTAGTTTTAAGTGTTTAGGCTACAATGATAGAAAATAATGAAATAAATTCATCATGATGATCAAACATATGGTCATGACCTCATAGGCACAGATTTTTACCTGTGACCTAAGCTTGTCTTTATTAATGTGTGGTAGTTTTGCTTTCATTTAATATTACCACCAGTTGATTAAACAAAAACAATTTGTAATCAATCCAGAATCCATTTAAATGTATAGAGATAGAGGGTTTTCCCAAGATTTGGGAAAGAACACCATTCAATGCTACGGACTCTCAACTTTACGAAGGTAGAGAGCATGTCTGTCTTATTCATATCTATAACTTGCTGGGACATAGCACAGAACTTAGCACATAGTACCAACAAGTCTACATTTATTTAGTTAATTTGGAGCCATCGCAGAACATTGTGAGAAAAAATAATTAGTGGATGACATCATTGTGGAACATCTACAGTACAAACTATTTAAGAAGCAATTTACCTTATTTCCATGTCTTTAGAGTCATGTTTAAAAATCCAATATGAGAAGAAAAATGATACACAAAAATAACAACTAGATCCATTTAATGTGGCTGAACAAAATACAGTTAATAGTTGATTCAGTTGAATGAATTAAACCTGAGCCTGCGCTGTGACTGTACAATAAGAATATGATTTGAATCACTTAGCATTTCTGTAAAATTAGCTCATTTATTACAACCTCAGTCTTGCTTTCCTTCAAGCATCAAAGTTTAGCAATATACCTTACACAGGCTGTTTCTTATTATTAGTATCAGCATCATTCTCAGAAAAGGAAAGGGGAGAGTCATTCCAATTAAAATATAAACAAAGCATATAAACTTTAGACTTTTAAAATAAAGTTAGAGAAGCAAAAGACCTAGAAGAAACAAACTATTCAATCTCATCAGAGGTCTGAAATACTATCTGAATACATGGGAAGACCAGTATCTCTCATATACAAAGGTTTTTTTTACCGTATATATGTCAGCTCTCCAAAAGATTATATATATGTAGATCCAAAAGAATCTCAAAAGTGATGTTAGAAGAAAATTGACATTTAGTGCTGTTCTTCTATATCTTTGAATATTTTCTATTTTAAATAACAAATACTACCTGAAACTAACCAAGAAAATTTTGAGAGAAGAATCAGGGAAAGAGACCTTGAATGTAGCATACAGAAACACCTATCGAATACAGAGGATTTGGGCCTTTGTAAAATAAATGGTGCTGACACAAAGTGGCTGTCTATTTAAAAGAATATAAAATTGAATGCCTACTCCATGCCCTATATATTGGTTTCTTAAGGACAAACAAAACAGAATAGTAATTTTAAAGTATTTTCTTTGTATTTAATCTAGTGCTATGCACATATACAGTATCTGCTTAACAAATTCATGTTAATTGTTTACATTATAAAAATTGAAAATGATATTATATCTATCAGTAATTTAATTTGTATAAAATCTGAACACTACTAAAATAACAATAATGGTAATGTCAGCAATTAATGCCAACAGAATACCTTTTTACCAGGTACAATCCTAGGAATTCTATAGATATTACCTTATTTATTCCTCATAGTAACCCCATGAGGTAGATTCTGAAACCCTCTACATTTTGTAGAGGAGGAAATCGCAAGACAGGAGTGGTCAAATAACGTGCCCAAGGTCAGTCATGTAGGAAAAAAAGTGGAGCCAGGATTTGAATACAGACAGTCTGACTTCCAGGAGCCTCATCTCAAGCTATAAAATGTGTGTATCTGAATATTCATATTTACTCTCTTACTTTTTATGAAAATGTTACTGTCAGAGATTATTTTAAATGTACATGAGTGAAAGACCTATAGAAAAGATAATGGAAAAATGTCTCCACTCTAGTGAAGACAAAAAGGACCCCAGTTAAAACTTCCGCAAGAAGAATTTCTTGAATGAGAATTATTTTACTTACTTTTTTACTAATTCTATTCATTTTATTTTTTAGTTTACTTATTACAGTATTTCAGTGCTACTGAAACAACTTCATTTGGATGTAAATAAGAAGACATGATTTTCAGTGAGATATTATATAAATATTACTATTAGATATTATTCTTTCACATTTCAAGTGGTTTACCATAATGCATTTTTTATTCAAATTTTAGGAAAAAAATCTTGAAGTATCTATAATGGCATATAGCTAGAGCTGACTTTGAAGAGATATTTAGCAACCAAGAATAAAATATTGCATAAGTGTATTCTCATATATGTATGTCATGTGTACATATATATACATGTATATAATAAATGTTATTTAATTACTTATGTAATTTTAAAGAGAACTTTATTCTTTATTAAGATTCCATGGTAGAAGTTATGAAGGATTTCTGTTGGAACACATTTGGAAAACTGAGTGACTTTAGTTTAATAACTTGCACTGCAGAGAAAATTGTTAAAGAAATTCATATCAAAGTCCAAGTATTAGTTCGATGTCCTGTATTTGATTTCATGATCTCCATAGGAAGGTCTTTTGCAAAAGAATATGCCCCTATACAGCTGAGTTTTTAATGTTGCTTGATTCCCTTACCATTACTCCACTGCAAGCTTCTGGTGTAACCCACATACAATTTACAATTTTAACTGGACTTGAGATTAAAAATTCTTATACTCCAAGGAAAAACTGTTGTTTTATACTCATAGCAACAACTTGCTATCAGAATGAGTTTAAAGCCCATTCACTTGATTGACAACTACTTGCAAATGAGTAATAAGTGAAGAAAAATTTTCCTTTCTGAAATTCAGCTCTTCAGAGACAAAGCATTCCATTAAACACCACTCTGAAGCCAGTTAGTAACAGCCTCACCCAGTTTTCAAACGTACTTCTCACCCTAAACTCTAACAATCCTGGAACTAATTCCCCAAAACATTTTATATGATCCACAGTCAGCTCTCCTCAAAGAGACTGTGCCTGACCAGGATAGCTCACCCTTCCTGGCAAGGGCAATACCAGCCCTGTCTTTTCAGTCGAGATGAATTGTTACATGAGCCTTTGATAAAATCCTGCAACAAAAGGTCCCATAATGTTATTTTTAAATAATTGACAATCATTATGGATATGGAGATCCTAGTGACTATAACTGACACTTGCCATCCTTTTTAGATTTGGGTTTGTAAAATAAAATAAGCGTAGTAGAGTGAAAACACAGTGACTAAGAAAGAGAGAAGACTCTGAAGTTAGATACATGTAGATTTTATCCTGGATGTATAATTTACCAGCTGTGTGACATCACTGGATCTCTAAGGTATCAGTTTCTTCATATGTAGAGTGGGGTTAATAATAAAATAGTCTCATGGCCATTTGGTAAAGATCAAATGAAATAGCTTGTCTAAAATACAAAGATTAGTCCCTAGCACACTGCAAATGTTCAGTAATGCCAAATTTTTTGTTATTGTATTTCTAATTAACTATGTTTTCAGGTTTAACCCAGGCTTATTAATGATTATTTTTAGATGCATTTAATCATAGCACAATAAGGTTTTAAAAGAGATATGGATAGTCCAAACCTTTTATAATGCAAAATTCCATAATATTATGCCTCTTCTTTTTTTTCAGTTTAAGAAAATAGTATGTTGCTAGAGAATAACTGTTAACAGTTGGATGTAACAGACATGCTGCAAAATAATCTCTAAATATTTAGAGGTAATTACTGGTTTCTAGTAGCTGCATCAACAACCAAGAATCAATAATCAAAAATACAGGAAGATCTGCTTACATTTTCAGTACATTCTTTATATATCCGAGATTCCTTTTGTATCCTGGAGTGTGTGTAGTCTTTTCTCATTTCCCTACCAAAGATGATGCTTTTGCCCCAAAGGACTTCAAATGTATAGACTTTTTCTTTTTTTTTTGCTTTAATTTCAAATATATCTCCTACAACTAAGAAACACACAACCCAGACATGTTAAACCTGAATGAAATAAATGCAATGAGATTGTCAGAATAAATTTGTCTAGGTGAAAATTGCATAAGACAATGGACTTTTGGGGCTCAGGAGGGGGTTGTGTATTGGGGAGTAGAGGGCATGAGGGCACGGTACCTATCACAAAATAGGTATTCAGCAAGTAGCTGTTGAATGAATGAATACATGAATTTATATGAACTACTGAATCCGGAAAGCCTTGACTCAACAAGCCCTTGTAGATTTCTCGTTGATTCACTGCCAAGGCTCCTTGACACAGACCTTTCTTTTGTAGAGGTATTTTTTGAATCATTTCTTTCCCTTACCTCTTTTCCTTTCTATTCTTGTTAGTACAAAACCCAATGACACGGCATATCCACTTATTTTGAATCATCTGATTTTACTAGCTAACTATCAAGGACACACAGAAACTCTTAAGGCTTTATGCCTTCAAGTTGATTTCTACAAATAAGAGACTAGCTCACATTTTTCTGGTCCTTAATGGATGTTCACTAAGTGAAAATAATCTGTTTATGGGGTTAATAATCTGAGACACATGAAATGACTTAAAATATTAGAAATGCAGTCCTATCCATTCAAGGAATTTTTGGATGTAGAATTAGACAATTTGTTTTTCTAACTATTTTCTAACTATTTTAGTTAACAGAATAACTCATTAAAATTTAAATTCAGTGTCTATAACAGTTTTTTCCACTGAGAATATACAAGATGGTCCAATTAAGTGCAGAAAGAAAATAAGTAAACTTTTCTTTTATAACTGTTCTATTAAAACTAAAAAAGAAAATTTAGGGTAAGGGAGCAATAACATTCTATAGATCAGAGAGCAAGGACGTGTTCTAGATGACACCTAGCGTGATACTTTATAGCTCATCCTCTTTAAATTTTGTGTTATTTTATTTCTGCTAGCAACATAAATGCTATTTTAGTATGACATTATTTTATAAAAACCCTGAAACTCATAGAAAATCTAGCCGAAAGCATTATAATTTAACCTTACTGTGTGTGTGTGGGGGGGGTGTGCGCGTGCTCAGATATAGAATGGCAAAGGTCTGGTTATAGTGATTTCATATAATTATAATTTTTTAAAAGACAAGAGTGTTCCTTAAATACAGTTTAAAGACTGGATGTCATAAACCTTTTTATGCATCTGATAATGTGAGAAAATATAAACTATAACCTTAGCATTAGTCTTTACAGAATTATGTTGGAGAAATTATTTTAAGAAATGTAAAGACTTTACCATGTATGTTAACTCTTTCAGTACCTTAATATTTCCACTGAGCTTACACATTAAAATTCACAAATACCTGACAATCCTTTTACGAATGTGTATGTCATCCTTGAGCTGGGGCCCTGCTGTTCTTCTCCACGTCGTTCCAATTTTAGTATATGTGCTGCCTAAGCAAGCACCCAATAATCCTTTTAAACAGGACAAATGATTATAGTTAAGAATAATTTGACCTAAAACTGTGGTAGATGAAATGAACACTATTATAATGTCTAGAAGCTTAAGAAAACAACTGGGTTCTAAATATGAGATCAGTAAACAGTGGCTTAGTATGTCAATAAACTGTTACCTATCTGTTAACTGGCAACTTTACCAAAGAGTTCTTCACTTGATAATTACATGTATATAAACTCAATAAATATTTTATTTCAGAGACTATAAAATAAAAATTATCAAGAGACAGGACAGTGGAAAGAAGAAGAATGGGGGAAGTATAAAGGGAGCAAGAAAGTCACATGCTGCATTAATTGTTTCTAATTGTTAATTTTAAAAGGTATTTACCAGTACAGAATTGGCAACAGCTGAGGAGTAGGTAACTCTCATTCCTTATAGATCTTTTTTGGACAATTGAATATTCTAAGACTTCTTTTCTTTCACTTAAAAATAGTTTGATAAACAACTTGAGATTTTTTTTTTCTTTTGTGTGGGGAGAGAGCTTTTTCTGCTCTCAATATGTCACTTGTAGTTATATATTAAATGAACTGTGGATTTTCTCTTACTTCAGGAATTACAATAGAATAAATGGAGTGCTAAAAGGATGGTACCACATTCTTTGTCATTTACATTTAACTCCTAAGAAGATTAACTATGCTCCTTTAATTGCTCAGAATTAGAAGGCAGGTTTCAGTTAATACCTAATGGAGGAAAGAGGGACAAGAATTGAGGGCAAGTGAAGAAGTGTGGTGACACACTGAGATTAATAGAACACAATGTTGGGATAGTGATTTACACATCTAATGGAAAGAAGGAACACCAAAAAAATACTTCTTTTACAAAATGCCATGTCAGGAGACTCTGGCTCAACACACACACACACACACACACACACACACACACACACACACATAGACACACACACACAGGAAGTTCATAAGCCCCCAACCCCCTCAAATAAGCCTAGATATTTAAAAAGAAGTAATATCTTCATATGAATATTATTTCTAAACATATAGAAAGTGTAGTTTTCTTTGAAAACATTCCTACATATTGCACCTGAAATAAAGTAGAAGGAATTTTGAGTTATATTAACTTTTACCAGGAATGTCATGACAGGGAGGAGAGAAAGCCCCACAGAAGCCTTATGATTATAAACATGCTGGGAAAACTCTTCTGCACACTGCATCAGCATCTGAAGACATCCTTGCTTCAACACTTTCATAAGTATGTTTTATTTTATAGCTCACTTTATAGTATGTATTTTATAGCTCACTTTATAGTATGTATTATTTCATAGCTCGTTGTGTGGTGTGTGATTTGATACAAAGGCAAAGGGTGGTGGGCAATAAAACAACGCTGTGTCATCGGTATGTGTGTGCGTGTGTGTGTGTATGTGTGTGTGTGAGTGTGTGTGTGTGTGCATGGTTTTAAAAGATGTGATTTCAAAATTTACATGGTAATTCAAACTTAAAACCTTGTCAAGTGACAGGCATGATGTTAGTTAGGCTCAAGGTAGAATGAAACAGAGCCAGTATTTCCATTTTGTGTGACTTCATGTCCCAGATAAGAATCATAACAACAATAACTGTTATTTGGACAATATTTTGCAATGTAAGCTGTGGTACCTCTGATGATAATGGGTGTATAACTGGCCAACTTGTCTATCTTTACCAAAAGACTGAAACAACACAGAAAAGATAAACTAAATTAATCTAAGAAACATTACACCTTTGAATTCATAGAAGTGAATTTATAGGAATTTTAAAGTCAAATTTAAAATTTTTGAATGAAAAGTACCATTAGTGACCCACCATATGACCAGCAGGATTGAGGGGAGCCATTTCCTTACCTCCTTGCTGTCGCTGAAGGTTTCCATTTCATTTTTCCATCAATCTGATAAGAGTAGCATGGTATGTCACTGTTTTAAATCCCTTACCCTGACTACTAGTGAACACAACCAACTGCATCACTTGGGGGCCCAGTACAAAATGAAAATGTAGAGCCCTGGCCCAGATTCAGAAAGCAGTCTCCCTTTCTCATAGCCCAGCCCTGCAACTCATGATGGATAGAGGTCTTCCAAGGGATTAAAGCCTTTGTACCTGGACACACTTGATACCTGGCTACAGGTAGGCAAAAGAAGCCTGCTGGGTAACTCATTGAGCAAGCAGTGAAACAATCCAGGATCACCTGGGGCATGTGCCTGACCGTCTCTTTCACACCCTGCCTAGACCCACTGCTTTCATAGGGCAACAGCAAAATGGAGGCCTTCTCCAGCCATCCAAGCTGTTTTCCATTCCCTGCAGGGAAGGGAACAAGCCATCCCAAGAAGGAAGGACACAGGAAGGTGGGAAGAGGCTAGACCTCACATGAGCCAGAGCACATGCTCCAAATTCCACTCAGAGTTCACTTACAAAACCCAAATTCAAAAATAAAGTTTTTAAGAATTTTAAGATGATGACAAGAGAGAGTTAGACCCCAAACATGGGGGCCTTTTCAGTGCAGCAACCTGTATTATCTGCCCATGAAACAGAACTTGCTAGTGAGAGTGAATATTTATTCACAAGTTTTTTGGGTTTGTATATGTCTTTTTCTCCAAATTTCTTGAGCATAGCCTTTGCCCACTATGTTTGTTTATATTTTTACACATTTTAGAATCATGTTCAAGAGAGATATGAACATATTTTCTGCTCAATACATATTTAATATCGCCTAGTCTATTTTTGTCCTTATAAAGACTTCAAAATTTTTGTGCAGATGGGGCGCCTGGGTGGCTCAGTCAGTTGGGCCTCCGACTCCAGCTCAGGTCATGATCTCGCCACCCATGAGTTCAAGCCCCGCGTCAGGCTCTGTGCTGACAGCTCAGAGCCTGGAGCCTGTTTCAGATTCTGTGTCTTCGTCTCTCTCTGACCCTCCCCCGTTCCTGCTTTGTCTCTCCCTGTCTCAAAAATAAATAAGCATTAAAAAAAAATTCAAAATTTTTGTGCAGAAAAGTAGTTTGATTTCTTTTCCTTCATGGATTCTGGCGAGAAGATTTTATCCACTTCCAAATTATGAAAATATCCTCATGTTTCCCATCAATCTTTTTTATTTAACTTCTTTTTTTATTTTTATTTTTTTCATTTTGAGCTCTAATTCAATGGAAATACACTTATGTGTATGATGGGATGTTTCAGTATAATTTTATATTCTTTCACATGGTTTCAGTGGCCAAATACCATTATTAAACTGTTCAGCTCTTTTTCTGGGGTGGGGCATATAATCCCATCTATATCACACACAAAATTTCCATTTGTATTTGAATAAGTTTTGGTTCTCTTTATTCTACTGTGTTGAACCACTATGTTGTTATGACAACACTCTGATTACAATAGCTTCTCTGTGATTGTTAGCTATCTTATACTGCTGATTTTTTAAAGATTAGAAATAGGGAGTCAACTCTATTCATAACATGCAGTTTAGCTGTTATTAAGTATGTGGAAGTGCTTAACCATACATTTTATGTTCTCTTGGGTAATGAAGTTTGGTGTAAAGGTTTACATAAAGACATGTGAGTCAAATCTTATATTAAAATCCTATTCATTTGAGTACTAGTCAACATGTAAATTGTCTATACTTCCAATGCCTTATATTTTTTTTATCTCTAGAACAAGGATAATGAAACTTTTTCACAAAACACGTTTCTTGCAACATTACAAACACTCAGTAAGTATTAATCCTCTCCCATCGTAACATCAGTGCATTTAACTTTAATATTAGTGTATCTCTGGCCATATCTTTCTCTTCTACCTTGTAACTTTCAAGTGGGTGTCATTTATCTGGCAATGAAGATAGAGCTATAAAATTTTAATCCTATTGGAGGTACTATTTTTCAGTATCAATTTTAGTTTCTTTGCAGTTATTGTAATAATACATACATTTAAGCTTTTTCTTCTGTCCCTTTTGACTTTTGTTATTCTATATCATTTCACTTGCCTTTTACTGGGTTGAATAATTTGCATGTTTTCCTCGAGTCAGCAACCTCATGTCTCATGTAAATACATATATATTTTCATCAGTGTTTGTCCTCATTTTAATGGCTGCACTAACCCATGGGCTTATTTATTAATATGCCCAAACCAAATAATTTATGTCATTCCTCCAGGTTACACAAAATATTCAGGACACATTTATTTCCTCACCTCTTTTCCAACTTACATGAACTCAAGTTTTCTAAATAAACTTTTGAATTTTAAGTCCAAGTTAGCCGCCCCCCCCTCCCAGAATGCTTCTTATACCAACAATATTGTTCACAATCATACTATCATCATCAATTTTGGAGGAACAATGAATTCTCCTGGATTTATTTATTGACTAACTTGCCAGCTATTTTGAGATATTATGATATGGTTTTTATTCAACTATAATACTTTTCAGTAATTTTCTCAGAATGTATATTTTCTTTTTTAAAATTGTCTCAGAGAGTGTATAATTGATGTGTGTGTGTGTGTGTGTGTGTGTGTGTGTGTGTGTGTGTAACTACTAACTGGCTTACTTTCCTTCCTTCTTGTCTTTTTTTAACTTAAATGTTCTTTTCTTTTCTTTTTCTTTTTCTTTTTCTTGGCATAGTAAAGAAGTTCTTGGCTCAGAGAACTGTGCTGTCCTCTATACTTCATTGGTGCAGATGAGATGCATGATACAAGATTGACTCTCTTTCCTTCACTCTCATGAATTTATATATATATATTTTTTTTTTCCCATTAATCCTTGCAGGTGAGAAAACTTCACCAGGCTAAGTATGGGTGTGTTATCTTCTTTTCATTGATCACACTTGGTATCAAGTATTGACTTAAAAACTCAACTCTTTTTCAGCCAGTGTGAATACTCTATTCATAGTTTGTGTTTTTTCTAGTGGTTTTGGTGCTGTTGTTGCCTTCCAGAATACCAATTGTTCCAATAGATTCCCTGGATTTGTTCTCCATTTGTTTTGTTGCTCTCACTCTTGATTTCCAATTCTTCATAGGGTTCTTTTGTGGGGGAATTTGGCCATTTGATTTTCCAAACCATTAATTTTGCTTTTAGCATTTTATTTACCACTTTTTGTATAGAATATTTTAAACATAAAAATCACATTTCAAATGAGTTGTTAAAAACCCTATTCTAAGATTGTTATTCTACAGTATCTCCATGTCCTTAACAACTCTTTTCTGTATTATATATATATGTTGAAAAAAACTTTACTGAATAAGCTGAAGCATTTGAAAGAAGTTTCTGAAATCAAATCTGGTTTACCAATTACTAACTTTTTACATTGCATTTCTTAGACCAAAAGTTTCACCTCTTAAATCTCAGCTTCAGGAAATTGTTTTGAGAATTAAATGAAAGACTCTGAGAAGCAAAGCCTAGCACATGGTAGGCACTTGATCAATGGGATTAACGGCATTAAAGAAACTGAAAACTATGAGAAAATGTGCTTTACATAAACATCCTTTAGCTAAGAACAATCTTGTGTATTCAGTATCATTCATTATTATTATTTTTAGTTTTAATGTTTATTTGTTTTTGAGAGAGAGAGAGAGAGAGAGAGTGAGCAGGGGAGGGGCAGAGAAGGGGCTTCATCCGAAGCAGGCTCCAGGCTCCAAGCTGTCAGCACACAGCCGGACACAGGGCTTGAGAAGCAGACTTACCAGCTGGTAAGATCATGACCTGAGGAGAAGTGAGAGGTTTAACCGACTGAGCCACCTAGGTGCCCCAGTATCATTTATTATTATTAATCACAATGTCTCAACTTAAAAAATATTGAATGCATCTAATTCAGATACTATTTACTAATTTACAATCTCCAAGAACCATGAATGAGCTCATGAAACTTATTAGCACTATTTTTTTGTATTTAGACTTTTTAGCTTATTATTACATAAGCCATCCAATATGTAGTGGAAAGAAATACAACGTCGTTAAACCCTTACTTTGATATGTTTTTAAAAGTTTTCATTCTTGGGGCACTTGGGTGGCTCAGTCAGTTAAGTGTCTGACTTTGGCTCAGGTCATGATTTCATGGCCCTTGGATTCGAGCCTGAGTCCGGTTCTGTGCTGACAACTCAGAGTCTGGAGCTTGCTTCAGATTCTGTGTCTCCTTCTTTCTCTGCCCCTCTCCCATTTGCACTCTGTATCTCTCTCTCAAAAGTAAATAAACATTAAAAAAAATTAAGGGGGCACCTGGGTGGCTCAGTCTGTTGAGCGTCCGACTTCGGCTCAGGTCATGATCTCGCAGTCTGTGGGTTCGAGCCCCTCGTCGGGCTCTGTGCTGACAGCTCAGAGCCTGGGGCCTGCTTGGGATTCTGTGTCTCCCTCTCTTTCTGCCCCTCCCCGCTCATGCTCTGTCTCTCTCTGTCAAAAATAAATAAATATTAAAAAAAATTTTAAATAAATAACTAAAAATAAAAAAAATGAGTTTTTATTTTTCATTATATTTTTAAATGAAAAGAATAGGACTCTGATTCATTTTGCTATTCATCTGCAATACTGGTTATATTTTTGGTTATTTTTAAGAAGTAAAGGAGGCCAGATATAGTGAGAATCCTTGAGATCTGGTTAGAGTTGTAGCACCAGCTACCAGACAGCAGCTCCCTGATTATATGCTGCCCCTTTAAACATTTCTGGAATTGGAGCCCACTTACAACAGATGTATGCAACTAAGTAAAACTTTCTTCTCTCATTCCCAATCCTCTGAAAAACTGTTATGAAGCAAGGACCGAGTTTCACAATTGATGTATAAGAGGGACTTTTATGGCCTTGTAGGTCACAAGTAAATGACCTACTGTTATACCTTGAATGATTTTTGTGTTTGCTTCTTTATTTACATATGGAGATAAAAAAATATGTGCCCTTTCTACCTAACAGGTGTATTTCAAGGCAAACGATACATTTCAATAGTATTCTATACTTACAAGATGTGTTTCTTTATGAAAATCATTACATGCAAATTCCTCTGACACCGCCACCAAGGATGCTGTCACTGCTATTGTCCAGGTGCCTGCCTTTGGGAAAGCAACGTAAAGAGCAGCGGCCACTAGTGGTCTCACATTCTCATTACACCTGATATCTCTGAACTGTGACTGCTGCCCCGGAATTGCCCATGGCACACAACATGGCAAGATTATAGACTTCATGGAGTTATAGAAAGCAGGTGTCCCAAACAAATACACCAGAAGAAATGTGTGATAAACTGTAATGACAAGACAGGATTTTTAGATGGAGGTGGAAGGTGGAATGTTTCACTATGTTGCTGTGCAATGGAATAAAATACATATCCCATGTTTGAGACTTCAATAGAACATTTGCTATTTCAGAGTATTCATATTCCGTGATTTTTTTCTTCACATTGAATGGAAGAGATTAATGACTCAGCTGTCAGTACAGCTTGTAATTTTAAAGTTGAAATGAGGCTAAAATCTGTCCTTGACATTCTTAAAATGCTTTCTCTGTAAAGTCGTGTCTAGGAGAGGTACAGTCATGGGTTCTCCACATATTCCTTGATAGTTTTGGTTCACCACTGGCAAACTGTGCAACCAGCAAGGAACCTGAGATTTATTTTTCCTTGCTACCAAATAATCTCAAGTTTCTAAACACTTCAATGAACAACTAGAATCGTAACTAAGAATACTGACTTTGAAAAAAAAAAAAAAAGAGCCTACATTTTTATGTTTTTCAGTATGCCAGGGAATAGGAGTCCTGCTGTCACCCTGCAGGAAACCTTTTAAAAGCAACATGTTTTAAACGATGATTAGGTTGGTGCAGTGTGCTGCAGCCATGATGCACTACCAAACAAGCACCATGATAACAGACAACCCAACAGCATAAATGCATGCTTCACAATTTGATGTGGTGAAAGCTTCTATTTCCATTTGACCAACAATCAAAGTGTACAGTGACAATGAGAAAATGATGCAAAATAAAATGGATCAAAAAGCATGATGGGCAGTTGGGAAGATACGTAAGGAGTTTAAAGGACAGTAAAATTAACATGAGTCTTGGGTTGACAACTAGATTTCATACACAAAGAGGAAAAAAAATCATAACAAAGAATATTGAGTGCCAGTAGGCCTCCCTGAGCACTGTTCTGGGGGAGGAAGTGGGAGAAATGGAACTTCAATCAGAGTTGTCACAATGGGGACAATGGAGAGAGAAGAAATGATTAATAAAGTTTGTTCTAGCTGCCTTGGAGGGCATAGATTGAATTCCTGGGAGGGCATAGATTACATTGGCATTGACATGAATAGACTGTTCAATTTTAGAGGTAGAACCATCGGTACCTTTAATATATACACTACTGCACTATGGTGAATGTGACTTCAAAGAAAATATAGATTTTATCAAGGTACAAATCTACCCAGATATTTTGGGGAAAAAAATCATTGCCCATTGCTAGTCCTTAAGTCATTTTATTTTTTTTTCCACTTGGGCAAATGTCTGCAAATTTCCAACTTATCTCCTCTTCCTTTAGATTAGCAATGCCACTTCTTATGCTATATGAAATCTGATAAAATTCTTTGCCATGAAATAATCTGGTTGCTCTGCAGAATAGGTTATAATAATGTTTCACTTATTACCCCTGATATAAAGCTATTTTTCTTCAACTATATTAGCATAGATATTTCCATATATGTCTATAAAATACCTCAGTATTGATCCTTATTTTATTTCTTCTTAATACATATTTCTCCTCCCCTTAGGCTTTTTGTTGGAGATTGCCTAAATTAAAATTTCTGTGGACTATAAATCCTCCAAATAATGTCTTCAGGATTGGGATGACTTGCTGAGTAATAATAAAGAGATCTGATCTTAAGTGCATCTTACATAAGATGCTACATCATTGGTTCTTTTTTCTCTCTCCATCTTCTGAAGAAAGCACCATCAAAAAACACTTAAGCTTTCCAGGGCTTCCTTCGCATTTACTTAACCTTTGATAAAAGAGGACATATTTAATGCTTCTAACAAAGCCTCACCCCCTCCCCATCCCTGCCTCCCACTCCAGATCTTTTTACTAAACACTGATGCTTCTATCAGTGCTGGCTGTGGAAACTCAGGGCAGACCATTTAATGGCAGTACCTAATAGGAAAATTTCAATGGTTTTCTGTGAATAAAAGAAGGAAGGAGAAGTAAGAGTACAAGAATGGAGAAGAGTGAGCATAGGACAATACATGGGGACCAAAAAGGCTTTGCAAAAACAAGGAGAAAGTCACTCACTGGTGAGTTCTCCAATGCCAGGAACAATGTCTTATTCCTCCAGCAAATTGCCTTAATGCAAATTTCCAAATGAATAAAATTAATTCGACATGTAGAAATTCACTAAAGAAAAAGAGACAAAATTGTGACATACTTAACTAAATTTGGGATCCTTCAATGTTTGGGGTTAGAGTATGCAAACGATGATCATTGAAATGTTTCTTATGAGAGAAACTAAAGAGAACATACAAGCTGTTTACAAAGTGTGAGAAGGGTTGTGTGTGAGGAGGGTGGGCTAACTGAACAGAGTGGTGAGGACAGAGTAGGAGGAGGAGAACAGAGGGGAGGCAGGAAGACGGTGTGAACCTGAGGACTGGATGAGATGAAATAATAGGGAGGGCTTCCTAGTAATGGAATGTCTCTCCCCGAACCACCCCTCCCATAAGTTGAGTATTCTGTAACGTCTACTAAAATAACATGTTTTATGCCCATGTGTGGCTTTATCTGCCAAATGAGGAAAACATTGAGTTTTATGTCTAAATCACTGCACAGATGGAAGAGTATGCTCTAAGCAAGAGAAGGGAGAGTGGAAGGGAAGTTTTCCCAATCCCAGGGCTCATGGCATGGTATTAGATTACTAAGGTCTGGGAAACAATCATGGTATCTGAGATAAGCATAATGAAGTTAGAATTACAACTCTCTCTCTTTCTCTCTCTCTCTCTCTCTCTCTCTCTCTCTCTCGTTCCCTTTCTCTGTTTTCTCTCTCTCTTATTCTATTGAAGACTTTCGTGATCACATAGTAGTAGTGTCTTCAACCTTATAACAGCTGTAGAGTAGAACACCTGTATTCTTTCATTCTTTGCCATATACTTCCTTGTTCATGATAGTTGAGTATATCTATATTCACATTACAGAATTTTTTAAATGAATTGTAAGATATTACTAACGAATCAGATTTTTACTTCTTTGGAACTGTTAGTTTCCAAAGTATTAATAAACACCTTATTAAGACTTCTTTGTTTTATTGATTAAAAAGCATAGTCAAATGACTTATGAAATGAAAAAAGGAGGAATGAACCTACTTCTCCAAAGGAATCTCTTCCCAGAGCCCACAGCTGTAGACTTCCAAAGTCATCTGACAGCACTTGTGATGGCTGCATTATTCCCAGATGCTGCTTTTCAGTCATGCATATATAAATTGTTGGCTAACTCCTTCAAAAGAACCTATAAGATTATGTGTTTTTTCCTTCTATGATACTACTATTATAGTATTACACTTCTATTATACTAAAAAATTAATATCACAATTTTCGGGAGCAAATAAAACAATTTGAAATTTTGTATTTGTTTAGATTCAGTAATATTTTAGGCATTCAATTCAAATAAGAATGAGACCTAGGTCAGGTTAGATGTTATGGGAAATGCACTAATAAATAATTGCGTTTTCTACAGTTTTTCTTTCGAAAACCTGTTCAATCGCGCAAAGCAGCAATCTGTATACTTTTCCGTAAGTGTGAAATATCTAGGGATTTTTATCCTGGTTTTTCACCTCTCTGTTGCATACCTCGGGTCAGTTTCTTCTTTTTGCTGCTGTTTCTTCACCTATAAAATGATGATGATGATGATGATGATGATGATGATGATGATAGTTACTATGTTATAAAGTTATAAAATTAATAATAATGAAAGGTGCATGAAATAGTGACTGTCACCTAGTATATACTGTATAAATGTTTGCTATTACTATTCTCATTATTATATTAGGTTTCAATTTTAAGCAAAAAAAATGATATCAGCATATATCATAAAGGACCTCATGGTTACTAGAGTGTATTAGTAATTCCTATCCTAAGGGCTAACGGTAAAAACAGAAATTTGTTTTATTATTTATTTATTTACATCCAAGTTAGTTAGCATATAATGCAATAATGATTTTAGGAGTAGAATCCGATGATTCATCCTCTACATATAACACCCAGTGCTCATCCCAAGTGTCCTCCTTAATGCCCCCTGCACATTTAGCCCATCCCCCACCAGAAATTTGTTTTACAAGTAGAGCATTGCAATTTACAAAAATGGGGCAATAGTATTTTTGTCACTAAGTGTAGTCATTTGGGCTATTTTAAAAAAAAAAACAAACAAAAAGATCTCATCCTGGTGATTTGTGCCTCTCCTCCTTTATTTAAAATATGACATATTGGGGCGCCTGGGTGGCGCAGTCGGTTAAGCATCCAACTTCAGCCAGGTCACGATCTCGCCGTCCGTGAGTTTGAGCCCCGCGTCAGGCTCTGGGCTGATGGCTCGGAGCCTGGAGACTGTTTCCGATTCTGTGTCTCCCTCTCTCTCTGCCCCTCCCCCGTTCATGCTCTGTCTCTCTCTGTCCCAAAAATAAATAAAAAACGTTGAAAAAAAAATTAAAAAAAATAAAATAAAATATGACATATTATTATTTTCTGATGGAAGAGGGAACTACGTATCAAAGATCTTCCTGGAGTAATATATGGCAATATTATGTTTAGAAACTGTGTTCTGAATTTAATTATAAGATTATATTAAAAACAATTCGGGCTGGAAAGTAATGTCCATAAAATATCCCTGCCCCCTTTTATAATATTTGTTATCAGTACATATAAAATCCTTCACAAGTTGATCTCAGATAATTAGCAACCCCCAATTTCTGTTTATATCTTCTGCACAATCTTCTTCCAGCCACTTAAAAATTTTTATTAATGTTTATTTATTTTTGAGAGAGAGAGAGAATGGGGAGGGGCAGAGAGACTGGGAAACACAGAATGAGAAGCAGGCTCCAGGCTCTGAGCTGTCAGCACAGAGCCCGACAAGTGGATCGCGGGGCTCTGGGGGCTTATAAACCTTGCAATCATGACCTGACCTGAGCTGAAGTCAGATGCTTAACCGACTGAGCCATCAAAGAGCCCCTCCATCCAGCCACTTGTTTCTTGTCTTAATTCCTCAAACACACCAATTCTTTCAGTTTCCAGAATGGAATAGCTTCTTACATCTTCACTTAGGTAACTCCTACGAATTCCTTGAAACTCAACTTAAAAATCACATGCTTTGTGATACCTTTGTGAACTTCTTCAGGTAAAGTTAACTGCTCTCCTCAATCTCTTGCAAAACTCAAGCAAGTTCCTATCTTCAAGGAAGATTGGAGAGAGCCCCTCCCATCAGCTAGTAGATGCATACGTGTGCATGTAAGTGTGTATTGGGACACTGTGACATATCTGTGCAATTCTTTCAGCCTTCCTATATCACTTGCAATAACGCAAAATAGTTGGCCCCTCCTTTGGCTCCTGCTCTGATCAATGCCACTAACTGGAGGTCCTTCTTTCTGCACAAATCTTCCTGTGGCTGACTTGTGCTTCTCATTCGGGTAACTGCTCAAATGTCACCTCAAAAATAATTCTGACAAGGCAAATAATTTTACTCCTCATGGTCCTCATCTCAAACATTTTCCAGTCCTTCTCTATTACCTTGGGTTTTTATTTCTTTTATATCCTCTGTCTTTCTCTCTCTTTTTTTACTCCTCAGCAGAGTTAAAGTTTTATTAAATACAGAAAGGGAATACATTTCTAGGAGTGGGATTGATAGATCAGAGTCTATATATTAAGACCCCTGGTACATTTTGCCAAGTTTCTATCCAGAGATACTTTATTGCTATTGCTATCATTATATAGCATGTATAATTTTAATACAGATCTATAATTACACCATTCATTATAACTATCATTTGTGTTCTTACAATATACCAATCACTGTGCTAAGTGCCATAATACATTAAGTGTATCTTTACATGTATTTAAGTCTGATTATTTGCACTTCCACTGGCAGTATAAGAGCGCCAATTTTAACATCCTCTCACCATTAGTTTTTTAAATTTTTGATCATTAAAAGTCATATTTTACTTTCCAAATTTGAATTTCCTCAATGGCAAGTATGATAGAACATGTTCTCGTATTTTAGTAGTTATTTGTGTTGCTTTTTTCTTTTTGTAAGCCCAGTGTAGTAATTTGTTAAGACTGACATAGCAACCACCAACGGTGTAGCTTAAACAACAGAAATTTATCACCTCACAGTGCCAGAGGCCAGAAGCCCAAGGTCAATATGTCAGCAAGGTCATACTCTTTCTGAAGGCACTAGGGAAGAATTGATTCCAAGTCTCTCTCTCAGCTTCTGGAAGATTTTTGGTTTGTGGCAGCATGGTTCTAATCTGTACTTGGCGTTCACCCTGCGTCTTCACATTGTCTTCCCTCTGCACAAAGATCTCTGTCCAAATTTTCTCTTTTAATAAGGACACTGATTAATTGGATTTTAGGGCCCACCCACCCTAATAATCTCATCCTAACTTGACCATTTGGAAAGACTCTATTTTCAAATAAGGTCACATTCTGAGGTATGGGATAAAAGCGTTTCGAAGCATGAAATGACATCCAGTTCATGATCTTTGCTAATTTTTCCTTGGTATACTCAAATATTTTCATCAATTTTAAGAAAAGTTGAGGGGCGCCTGGGTGGCACAGTCGGTTAAGCGTCCGACTTCAGCCAGGTCACGATCTCGCGGTCCGTGAGTTCGAGCCCCGCCTCGGGCTCTGGGCTGATGGCTCGGAGCCTGGAGCCTGTTTCCGATTCTGTATCTCCCTCTCTCTGCCCCTCCCCCGTTCATGCTCTGTCTGTCTCTCTCTTTCCCAAAAATAAATAAAAAACGTTGGAAAAAAAAATTAAAAAAAAAAAAAAAAAAAAAGAAAAGTTGAAATATAAGCTTGGACCACATGTCTGACAATTATATTTTCGGTTTGTGTTTATCTTTCAGTTTTGTTTATGTACTATTGACATACTAAATTTCATATTTGTATGTAGAAGAATGATGATTTCTTTAGCAATTACCTTTAGACATGTGCTTACCATATAAAAATTAGGTAAAGGACCCTTAAATTATTTATAATTTTAACTTTTCATTTAATTATTGAGTATAAGCCATATAATTTAGCTTTCCAGAATCACCCATCTGCAAATATTCTTCTAACTGTGAGAAGAATTTATTTAACATATGCCTTTGATTTGTTAACTCATTACTTAAGTCCTTGAAAGGCTCCTCATACCCTCAATTGAAAAACCTTATTGCAGGGGTGCCTGGGTGGCTCAGTCAGTAGAGTGTCCAACTTCGGATCTGGTCATGATCTCATGGTCTGTGATTTCAAGCCCCGCCTCGGGCTCTGTGCTGACAGCTCAGAGCCTGGAGCTTGCTTGGGATTCTGTGTCTGCCTCTCTTTCTCTGCCTCTCCCTTATTCGCTCTGTCTCTTTCTGTCTCTCAAAAATAAATAAAAACATCTAAAAAATCAAAAAAAAGAAAGAAAAAGAAAAACTTTATTGCAGAGTTTGGATTCCAGCTTCTTCAAGATTTGGTCCCACCATGTTTTCCCAGCCACATCTTCTGCCCACTCATATACACAGACCTATACTTCTTGCTCATCAAACTACCCCAAATCTGGATAATGCCACATCCTCCCAAGCCTCAATATCTTTGCAAACACACTCCCTAATGAACATGCATAGTGCCCATTTCAGAACGAAGTCCAACAATTGCATCATATAGGTTGGCTTTTCTCTCTGAATTTCAGGTATTATACACAACATCTACTTTACAAAAGATCAGCAAAAATGAATAAATAACTATTTGCAATTTTTAAAAAGCATCTCTAGCACAGAGAAGTGATTATTCTGAGAGAAGTCATCATAAAACTTCGGGGATTGGACAAAGAAGACAGATTGTGAAAAACTGATGGGACAATAAAACCAGACGCCCAGAACAAATCTGGAAGAAACACTTCCCTGGCCATTCCCTAATTAGACCAGCCATTCTAAATGTTCAGAAAATAATTCCATAGATATTTTTTAAACTTTGAATTTTGAAGTAATTTTAGATTTTTTAAAAGTTATAAAGACAGTATAGAAAGTTCCCCTGTACCCTTTATCCTAGTGACTTTGATGATAACATCTTATGCAACCATGGTGTATTTATCAAAACTAAGAAATTAACATTGGCACAAAAATACTGATTAAACTACAGACTTTATTCAGATTCCAAATATTTTTCCACTTATGTTAATTTCCTGTTCGGGAATCCAAACCCAGGATTTTACACTGTACTCAGTCTTCTGTTTCCTTAGTCTCCTTCATTCTGTGACAGTTTTTCAGCTGTTCCTTGTTTTTCATAACCTTGACACTTCCAAATAGAATGTCCCTGTGTATTTGTGGGATGATTCTCATGATTATATTGATGCCATAGGTTTGGGGAAGAATACAACAAAGGTGAAATGCCCTTTTCATCACCCCATATCGGGGGTATATGATATCAACATTGTTTATTACTGATGATTTAACCTTGGTCACTTGATGATAGTGGTGTTTGCCAAGTTTCTCCGCCTTAAAGTTACTATTTTTCCCACTCTGTACTTTATATGTAGGAAACACATCACTAAATACAGCCCACATTTAAGGGAAGGGGAAATAAGCTCCACTTCCTGGAAGGAGGAGTATCAAAGAATTCGTGGACGTATGTTCATACCACAACAGCAATTATT
The DNA here is from genome assembly GCF_028018385.1 of Neofelis nebulosa. NCBI lineage: Eukaryota > Metazoa > Chordata > Mammalia > Carnivora > Felidae > Neofelis > Neofelis nebulosa. The sequence continues at coordinate 126,705,798 of NC_080784.1, forward strand.
TTGTGGGAAGTACTTTGTGGATATGTAGGTACCCAGTGTCTCCTTTTTTATTCTATAATTTTAGCATTCATCTGTGATTTTTTATTACTCTCATTCTTCTTACATTTATTATTTTCAATTTTTCTGAAGGGAATATTTGTCTCTCCCTCATCTATTTATTTACTCAATCATTCACTTTTACCAGTATGGACTCATGGATATTTATGTTATCCTCGGGATAGACTTGGGTTATTATCATTATCTTTTCTTATTCAAATTGTTCTACTTTTAGCTAGTGGAAACACTCTCAGGTTAACCTTCAGGTGTCCTTTTGATATGGTTCATTTTTTTTTTTTTTTTGGATACGGTTCTTCTTTTGAAAATTTTCAACTTTCTTACAGGAACTGCAAGATGCTGTAAGGCTCATATTTTATAATGAGCCATTTTTGGAGTGACCCTTGTTTTCTTTTATTAGAGACTGATATTTAGAAACTAAGATCTGAGTGCTAGGTGTGATCTTTTCTCTCTTTTTTAATTTTTTTTTAATGTTTTTATTTATTTTTGAGACAGAGAGAGACAGAGCATGAGCAGGGGAGGGAGACACAGAATCCGAAGCAGGCTCCAGGCTCTGAGCTGTCAGCACAGAGCCCGATGCGGGGCTTGAACTCACAGACCATGAGATCATGACCTTAGCCGAAGTCGGATGCTTAACTGACTGAACCACCCAGGTACCCAGTGTGATCTTTTTTTTTTTTTTTTTGAGATTTTACTGAAGCTGAACCCTTTCAATGGGTAGAGTTAGGAAATACACTTCTATATTTCGGTCTTTCACCTATCACCAATTACATTACAATAAGAATGTGTTCGTATTTAAATCTCCAACTCCAGTTCAGCACCACAAAATTTATCCTAGTGTTCCTCTCCTCTCTTTTTATGTCATTTTGCTTCTTACAGTAAGAAACCTGGGTCCCTTTATTTACAATTTATTTATGTATCTGTTCAAACCTAGTGGATATGTGAAGCTGGTTCAGAACTGCTAATTCATAGACCCATTAAAATAAAGGTATCAACTAGAGTACAGTATTTCTTGGGTACAGATGGTCCCCAAATTACAATGGTTCAACTTAATAATTTTTCAACTTTATGATGTGAAAGTGATACACATGTAGTGGAACCCATACTTTGATGTTTGAATTTAGATCTTTTCTTGGGTTACTAATATGCGGTAGGATACTCTCCTCATTCTGAGCAGTGACAGCAGCCACAGCTCCCAGCCAGCCATGTGATCAGGGAGGTAAACAACTGATACACTTACACCCATTCTGTACCCATACAACCATTCTGCTTTTCATTTTCAATACAGTAGTCAATAGATTACACAAGATAGTCAATACTTGATTACCAAATAGGCTTTGTGTGAGATGATTTCATTCAACCGTAAGCTAATGTAAGTGTCCTTGGTATGTTTAAGGTAGGTCAAGCTAAGCTATGATATTTGGTAGGTTAGGTGTATTAAATACATTTCAACTTACAATATCATCAACTTATAACAGGTTTTCCAGGATATAACCCTATTGTAAGTTGAAGAAGATCTGTACAGTTCAATTTTTGGGGTAGCCTTTAGTATCCAATCAAAACACTGTTTTCCAAAGTTACTTACTTCAGTATCTTTGCCCCCATTTCTTTCAGTGAGACTATGCCATTCATTAGAAATTAAGTTTATTGTAAAAGTCTGCATTACATCCTGGGATTCCTCAGCATCCTGACTGATTTTCTTGAAATTTGAATACATTAAAGTTCTCATTTTGCAATGTACTACAATTCTAATGATTTTGATACATGCATATCATCATGTATCCACCACCAAAGTTTCTTTCATTACAGTTCCATCACCTTAAAAATTCACTTGTGCTGGTCATATGTAGCCAACTTCTCCCTCCACACCAACTCTTCATAAATAATTAGTTATTTTTCATTCCCATAGTTTTAGCTTTTCAGAGGGTCAAATGAATGAAACCATACAATATATAATCTTTGGGATCCATCATGTTTCACTTAGCAGTTCCTCCTTACTGTATGAATCACTTCCTCAATACTTTTATTATAAAATATTATCTACTGTATGGATGTACCATTTGTTTGTCCATCCAGGGGTTGAAGATGCCTTGGTTTCCTCCACTTTTTAAATAAAGTTGTTATAAACATTTCCATACAGATTTTGGTATGAACATATTTTTTAATTCATTGAATAAGTAGGAACAGGATTGTGGGTTGGTATGGTAAATGTGTGTTTAACTTTATAAGAAACTGCCAAACTGGTTTCCAAAGTGACTATATCGTTTTGTATTTGCACTAATAATGAACAAAACATGTAGGTTATATAGGCTGGAAAGTATAAAATATTGATGAAATCAAATAATGTCTACATAAATGGAAATATATATAATATTAATGGATTGGAAGACTCAATATTATCGAGATGACAATTCTTCCCAATTTAATGTAGAGATTCAATACAATCCCATTCAAAAATCCAAGCAATCATTTTTATATGGAACATCAAAGTAACTAGAATAGCCAAAACAATTCTGGAAAGAAAAAAAACGGAAAACTCTTACATGATTTTAAGACTTACAGTAAGGATAGATGGTTCAGTGGAACATAGTAGTCCAGAAATGGACCCACGCAACGATAATCAATTGGCTTTTCTCAAAGTTTCAAAATCAACATAGTGAAGAATGGACAGTGTTTTGAACAAGTGGTATTGGGACATTTAGACATTCATATACTAAAAAATGAGCCTTGACTCATCCCTCACATCTTATACAAAAATGAACTTCAAATGTATCATAGACATAAATGTAAAACATCAAATGATAAAATATGTAAAATAAAACACTGGAGAAAAAAAAATGTATGTGACCTTTGATTCTATGATAAGTTTTTATATATAACACTAAAGGTGTACAATAAAAAATAGAATAAATTGGATTAAATACAAATTAAAATATTTTGATATGGAAATGGTACTCTTATGAGAATAAAATCACAACCCACAGCCTGGGAGAAAAATTTTGCAAATTGCATATCCAAAATATACAAAGAATGCTTGAAACTCCACATTAAGAAAACCAAAAACCCAGTTAAAAAATAAGCACCAGAAATTCTCATTCCACATGTTTTTTAATCCTACATTATGCATTGCATTACAAGGGTTTGTTGTTTTCAAATAACTTCTACTGTTTTTTATTATAAAGTTTGTAACAAATAACTTAGTTAGGTATGGGGGTTCCTGGGTGGCTCAGTTGGTTGGGCGTCTGACTTTGGCTCAGGTCATGATATTGCAGTCATGGGTTCAAGCCCTGCGACGGGTTCTGTGCTGACAGCTCAGAGCCTGGAGCCTGCTTCGGATTCTTTGTTTCCCTCTCTCTCTGCCCCTACCCCACTCATGCTCTGCTGCTCTCTCTCAGAAATAAATAAACATTAAAAAATATTTAGTTAGGTATGAATAGATTAAAAGGAAGCATAAGGATCAGCTTTACTAAATGTAAAATTACAGTTGTTAACCTTGGATAAAAACAGGCCAACCAGCTAAAGAATACCTTATAAGCATGATACCTGGGGTAAACCTATCCATTCCTATTTGGATCAGTCATAGGTATATCCATGTGAGGCTGGAAGATATTCACTTTTGATTGGAAGAATCAAAATATTGATAATTTTTAATAAAGATATAAGGCATCTATATTATAAAATGATTTTAATAACTCCTATGATATTTTTAGTATTTATTATAAGTCAACCAGTAGAATTCATGCCTTGCAAAACTTTTCATAAGTACAAATTACTAATATTAGGATTAAATACCCTAAAATAGAAGAATATCATTTTATTTTCTCTTTAAAAGTTCCAATAAAATTAAAATATTGAAAATCACTATTTCAACAATACAAATAAAATAAAATTGATAAATATTAGCCAAAAGAAAATTCCCATGATTCAATTAAATATAAAGAATGATGGGGCGCCTGGGTGGCTCAGTCGGTAAGCAGCCTGCTCAGGTCATGATCTTGCGGTCTGTGAGTTCGAGCCCCGCGTCGGGCTCTGTGCTGGCGGCTCAGAGCCTGGAGCCTGTTTCAGATTCCGTGTCTCCCTCTCTCTGACCCTCCCCCGTTCATGCTCTGTCTCTCTCTGTCTCAAAAATAAATAATAAAACATTAAAAAAAAAAAAAAAAGAATGGCACAGGATGATTTCCTTCAATGTTCACACCTAACTGATAGTTGCCAAGACGAAGACAATATGATCATTATAAAGTGCCTACAATTTTACCATTGTAGAAAAGTTTAGATATATTTTCAGTGGAAAAAGAAAAAGAGAGAACACTCTAAACTTCACACCACTGAGACAATTTGCCCAATTTTTGATTTGCAATCCCATTAAAATAAGAATAAACAGATGAGTATGAGGGTAAAAACAGAAAGCATTGCAAAGCGTAGCTAGAATGTGTTATCAGGAATCATGATTTGGTGTACCAGAGTCTACCAGCTGTAAAACAAAACAACAAAACAAAACAAGCAGAGTGTTTATTTTGGTGTTAATATATTTTTCTTTAATATTTTAGTTTACACCGTTGCCAAGAAAAATTAAGAATAAAATTTCCTTTATCCTGGAGAGGTAAGAGGGAACAAAAAGAAAAGGATTCTAGAGAACTGACACCAGCCAGCATAGAAGGAATTTGTTGGGAGATAAAGTTCAGTTAATAGCAGGGAGAAAAAGCATGAGACTCAAAGAGAAAAAAAAAAAAAAAAAAAAAATCTAGTCATTGATCATTTAACTCCCAGCGGTGTAAAGGCAAAGGCAACTACTGGACTCTGTGAGAGAAAACACCTCCAGAAATAAAACTATTTCTTAAAAGTTACTACGGAGAAGGCAGTTCTGGTTGTACAGTAATTAGATTTTAAGGGAGAAAGGAACAGACAGCACTGCTTCAGATATTAGGGGCAATCATACTTAATGATACATTTCAATTCTAATTTCACTTAAATGATCAAGTTGCAAGCCCCACTGTTTCTTCACACAGCCCAAGCCCCTCCTCCCTCACTCCATCAGCGTTTTGTGAAGCGTTCTCCTTAATTAAGTAAATTGTTGTCTAGCCAGACATCTTGACTTTGAGAAAATGGATGTCGGGGGATTTGCTTGACAGAGGACCTAACAGAGTCTTCACGCAGAACAGAAACATGACACTGGTTCTGAAATAAATTTATGGTCCTGCTGAACAGAGGTTCCGCTACCAGCAGAAGAAACGGCTCTAGAGGCGCAATGACTAATATGTCACCACATCAGCAATTCCTTTATGGAAGCAGAGGAAGAACACCCAAATAAATCAGATTTGTCACAGGCCTAAATACCATTAGGCTTGTCAGCTGGGATCTGATTCTGGCGTCCCAGAGCAATGGGTGGGAAAGTTTCGACTGCACTTTTCCAGAAGCCTCACCCACAGCAACCCAGCAGCCATTTCCGTGGCTCATGCCTTGCACGTTATCCCTAATGATCTTCCCTAGATGTGACTTCCACGTCACCACAGCCATTTATTTTAAATTTACTCTAAAAGGAAAACTGGGGACTGAATATGGAGAGAACAACATATGCTGCAGCTCTTCTGTGTCCTCTTTGGGCTTCCCTAGTTTTATAATTATACCCAAAAGGTACTAAAATAATAGGCAGCCATTATTTCTTGAAGCAGGTCAGGAAAATGTTATTTAAGTGATTCACCCATTCTTTTCAGTAAATATATATAAATATATATTTATTATTAAAATGACTATGTCACATACCCAGTAAGAAAGCCTTACAAATTATGAATGTTAAATACAAAATGTATTTAACTGTATTTATGTATAATTCAAATATATAATAATTAATTATATTGAGTTTTAGTGTCTAGCAAATAAGTTGACATCAAATAACTAATAAAATCTATTCATAAGGAGAGAAAATAACGTTTTGAATTTGTAATATTGATGCATCCCTTCAGAAATTTTATAAAATATACCCTACAATTGGGAAGAGTGGCACATCATAGATACAATAATATTTGTTGACACGTAATATTAATTGAATCTTTAACAAGTTACACTTTGTGGGGAAGAAGTGGTTTTGGCTTATAAAAATGTTTAAATATAAAAGTTCTGACTTTTCCAACTCAAATATAGATGGTCATATTAGGAAGTGTAAGATTCCCTCTCCACTTGCAAAGCAAATAAAGAACCCTGCCTCAACATCATCAAAAATGATGAGAAAATAAATGTGGAAATTGTTAACGAAAATGTCCTTTCTTTTCAAAAATACTATTGTCATTTAATTCACCCAATTCATTACAGCAGTTTATTAAGATAAATCAAAAATCATTGAAATAATGAGATGTTGGGGGAGAGAAAACACATATAACTTAAACTCCATTGATCTCCGAGGGAGATATTAGGCTTCTAAGACCCTGAGATGTCTCTTCTTGATATGCCATTGCTTACTATTGCAAACAACAAATAATTTATATTCCCTTAAAGAATTTGTCTAAGTGCATTAAAACTATCTGTGCATATATACATCTCCCTCATTAAATGGGATCTTATTTGTTCATTAAAGTGTATTGGAAGTATAAGGAAAAAAGCATCTATAGTTGCAAGAATATGTTTACATATATTTTATAAAAATAACTGTGGAACAACAACAACAGATAAGAGGCATGATGTGAAATATTGAAGACAGCCATACTCCAATTTATTTTCTGGTTAGCATTTAGTGATTACTTTTACTGGGCTGCTTGTTTAAATAACTAGATACTTGACAATCCCAGGAACATTTGAATCCACTTTAAAGCATCATAGAAATCTTCACAGGGCCGATCGAATATGAGAGGAAACCTAGAAGGTGAATAGGAAGGTATTTGTTAAGCAGGTGGAGACTGGGAAGGATAACACATTTAGGTGAGCAGCAGAGAGTAGAGAGACACCTTCTAAGCAGAGGAAGAAGTTGGACTAAGGTATGCAGGAATGAGATACTACAACATGCTCAGGGAGACTGCTCATTATTGATGAATCATAATGTTAGAATAGAGAAGAATTATATTAGCACTAGAAAGGAAAAGACAGTAAAGTGTAGGATTTTTATTTTTGATCCTATGTCTTGAAGATTTCCTATATATTGTAGTCATTCAAGAAAAGTTGAATGAATGAATGGTTGATTGAATTGATAATAATGTGAAAGTGTTGAATCACCCTGACAAAATATTATACCAATCTTCTGATCCTACCGTACATTTACTCTACTTCTAGTTAGCTGTCTTTCTGTGACAATAGAGTCAACTTTACTTGAGATGTGCATTAGTTTGGGTCTGCCAAGAAGGGATTAAGTACACCAAACATTGGTTGGGAACTGAATAGGAGAAGGCTCGGGGAGATTTATGCCGCAGTGCAGGTCTGATGCCTGTGAAACGAGACAGGGAAGGAAAGAGGATTGGGTGGGAAGAGTCTCAGACTCCAGTATAGTTGTGAGAAAGCTTTGGTCAAACCTACAGGGAGGCTTCCAGCCAAAGACAGTCGCTAGAATCCTGCATCTCACTTGATAAGCCTGCATTAGTACCAGTGCATATTTAGTCATTGGTTGGAAGCAGGCCATGGGAAGCAGAACTTGGCAAGAAATGAAATGGTGGATCCAGACAGGCAGCAGCTGGGACCAACAGTCAGTCCATTATACTCTTCACAGCAGGAGATCTGAGTGGCACATTTTCATGGCTGCCACAAAAATAAATCTAAATGGAATTTTCTCTGAAGACTGATTAAAAAAACAGAATTAAAAATCGTGTAGAGACCATGTTCCCAAAATATCAGAAAGAATCATCTGTCTCTTAATTGATCTTCTTCTTTGTGCAACTATAGTTCCCTGTGGTCTTATAACAGAGCACAGAAAACAAAGCTCTGAATTTCCTTGAAATCATGACTGGGGCATTAAGAGAAGAGATTCTGAGGCCCTATGACTAACTGCTGTTATATTTTTGGGAAAAAAAAAAGTTGTGATACATGTATGTGAAAACCTTAAATATATAATGCACTTAAATAAAACTTACACTAGAAACATTTTTATGGTATTAATGAACTTAAGTCAAATGCACAAGGAAAATTAAGGTATTTATGAACAGTATTCAATTATTCCACTTCCCATATACTTTTTTACTGGTTTGAAAGAAAAAAAAAGTTGTTTTTGTCATTAGATGTATTTCAAAGTTTTTACTATTTTCAAAAGCTTATCTTTGGAGAAAGTATAACTTTTTGTAGATATATGAATACTATCTAATGAACACTAGAGAAACTGGAATTTAAATAGCATTAAAAAAGAGGGAGTTTATCAAATAAGATGAATGAAATTGGTCTCATTTGCACTAAAATGTCTTCATATATTTAATTTGTATAAACTCATTATGTGTCACACACTGGAGGACGTGCAAAAAATTTAAAGTAAAATTTTTAAAAAGTATATAATGTGCCCCTGGTCTTTGAGGGCCTCGCAGACTAATGGAGGAATTTAAAGCAATAAATACAATAGGATGACCAGTGCTTGCATTGTTACAGAAGAGTAGAGAAGAAAAGTGTGTGATTGGTGTATTCTAAGTAGGCTTCATAGAATAGATACAGGGCTTGAGTCAGGAAGTAGCATTAGGCCAAAGGGAAGGAAACTGTCTTCTAAGCAGAGGGAGCAGTTTGTGCAAACACGCAGACTGGAAAAGTTTCAGGGAACCATCTATAATTTACTATGACTAGAGAGCAGAGATATAGAGAAAGGAGGTGAGGCTGAGATCCACTATGGTATGCAAACAGTTTACTTTTCCTTTCTTATGGACGGTAAAGGGCCATGGAAGAATTTTGATGAAAGAGGTGGCATGATCTGACCTATCAATCTGATATATTTGTTATATATACCAACAAGGATGGGAGTGATGTAGATAGAATGGGGTGGAGGGAACATTACAGAAACAGTTATAAAATTCTGAATAAAACATGATCAGGGCTTGAACTAAGGCAGCGGAAGTGGCAATATGAAAGGGTCAGCGTGAGAAATATTTAAGATGATGTATTGCCATTCCCCATGAGTAACCAGAAGCAGTGAAATAGAAAGAGAAAGATTCTACGTGCTTTCCTGACTGGACTGGCATTACTCACAGAGACAAGGATTCTGTATTGGACAGGTAGGGGGAAATGTTTGTTAGGCAGCTAAAACTATGAAAAACAAATGCATCTGGATTTTTTATTGAGGTCTTCAATATTTCATTCACTTATTCACCAAATATTCAGTGTTTTCTATATACCAGGCACTGTTTTAGTCTAAAAGGATATAGTAGTGAACACCACTGGCAAGAAAGTTTGTCCTTTACCAGCTAACATTCTAGTGAAGAAAATCAGAAAATAAAGAGCTGAAATATGGAATATGAGAGGTTTTGATGAGTGTTGTGTAAAAAAATTGAGCAGCAGAGCACCTGGGCGTCTCGGTAGGGTAAGTGTCCAAGTCTTTATTTCGGCTCAGGTCATGATCTTATGGTTTGTGGGTTTCAGCCCTGCATCAGGCTCCGCACTGATAGTGAGGAATCTGCTTGGCTGCTTGGTATTCTCTCTCTCTCCCTCTCTTGCTGCCCCTCTCCTACTTGCACTCTCTCTCTCTCTCTCTCTCTCTCTCTCTCTCTTCTCTCTCTCTCTTTCTCAAAATAAATAAATGAACTTAAAAAAAATAGAGCCTCAAAGACAATGGAAATGCAACAGTCTGAGAAGGCTGCACTACAGAGGGATCATTGGAGCAGAGATGTAAGTTGGTTGAGTAGGACCTGTGAGGATACTGGAAGAGAAGTGCATTGTGGACATAGGACACGGCATGTTCGAAGCCTTCAAGGTGGGAGTAAGTCCCATGTGTTCAAGGGATAGCATTTAAGCTGGGGTGACTACAGCAAAGTAATGGAAGAGGAGAGTGGTGGGAGTTGTGGTCAGATACCTACAGTGGAAGCTGAATTATGGGGGCCACAATCTTTATTTTACATATGATGAAAATATGTCATACAAAAGTAGTGCCTTCCTGGAACACTTAGAAAAACCTTTCTTTACATCTCAGAACTTTAGAATATACGTGTTCATGGTTGTATGTCCTGAATTGTGTTAATGTTCTGTTTTTCTTTTTTTTATGACAATCGGATCAGTCTACATTCATTTGAACTAACATTGAGCTTAAAATTAGCCCTCTGTGCATACCTAATATTCTGTCTTAATGATTTTAGTGTTATTTGGAACTTTTTATCATTGCAACACAAATTTTTTGTAATTTTCGTTGCATAAAAATATTTTGATTATCACTTGTTTTTTTTTAGTGAAAGCACATTGAAGAGATTAATATAATGAATCAAGCACATATATATGATTACAGCACTGACAAATTCAGAAAGTTGTCCATTAACAAGGCAACATCACAAGAGTGTGAATTATATATAAGAAAGTCAGCGTTATGAGTACCAATATAAATCTGTCAATTCCTTATTAAATAAATATCAATTGTTAGTGTATATTATATAACTAAAGTTTCCATAAGGAAAAACTTGTGGAAAATTGTTTAAATTGCTAAAAAAAAAATGGATTTTTTTTAGTATAGGACAGAGCAGATCTTTGTAGAAATGAATCTCCAAAAGATGTACATATAGTACATGTTTCTCAAGTTTATTTGTTCACAGTGCTTCCTTTAACACTGTCTCTCACTGGGACATGTGGAAATCAGTTTTGATTACCACAGAATATGTGAGTCTGTCTGGAATTATGTGCACAGGTGCCAGGAGCTACCGTTTTGGATGTCATTATGTCATATATCAGGACACTGGGTAACTACTACGGCTACTACTGCTAATCATTCATGTTATGTGCCTTTCACTATTTGCCAGATCCTACCCTGTTTGACGCATATCGACTCTTCTAATCCTAGTTACATCTCTCTAAGGTTCATGTTTTATTATTATCTTTGTGTAAGAGATCAGAAACCTAAAACATGGAGAGGTGAAATGACTGGCCGAGATCACAGAGCTCTTAAGCAGCTGGGCCAGGTAGACTGGCTCCAGAGATTATGGCTCTTTATGTAGAGCCTCTCAAATACATCAGTAGGATATCCTTTATTGGAGATTAGCTATAGCCATCCCTGTTATAATTCTAGGACATATGCTCTTCTTTTCCATCAGAAGTGTGATGTTCTATCTGCTTCTTTCTGTTTTTATCTCATTCTGTACTCCACACATTTCCACTTCTGTGTCCCATTTAGATCCTATGGCTAAGATGCAAATTCTTGATCTCTATAAGTGCCTGAAATATATTCTTTGAAAATGTAACCTTTTCTCCGAATTACACAGTCTTTATCAACTGTATTAAAATTAGTATATCTATTTTTGCTTCTAGAACTGCAATTGCACAAATGCTGAAGTTGTGATATTTCTCCTGTAGGAGAATCATCTGCAATATCCTTTTTGTTCTCTTTGCTGAAGTAGGAGAGCTTTCATAAATATACTAGTGTTCCTTCCACCTCTCCTCCTTCTGTCCAATTTTGTTCATTTAACAAATATTGATGAAGGTCTACTATGTACAAGGTACTGTTCTAGTCCCTGGATATCACTGAAAAAAATAATTTGTTTTTGGTTGGCTTATATTGTAGTGGTGGGTGACAGATGTTGAACCATAAACATCATTAGGAGGTAAATTGTACTGTGTATAAAGAAATATGGTGCTAGGGAAAAATTAAAACATAATGAGAAAAAAATCAATCTATGGGGTGATTTTAATACTGAATAACATATAAAATCAAGTTTTGAGGGAAGGTAACCTTTGGGATAAATGTGAAGGAGATGAAAGGTTGAGCCCCAAGTCAAAAAGATATCTGACAGAAAAAAATTCCAGGCTGAGGGCTGGAGGAGAGGCCTGATAGCAAAAGCTTAGCTGACATATGCCTAGCACTGTATGGGTGCTATTCTTCTAGAAAGAAGTGAGAGAGGAGAGGGAGTAGGAGCCACTCTCAGAAAAGGCAATGGTGAGCTGGACCTTGTAGGCCATCATGAAGAATCTAGCTTATACAGTGAGTAAAATGGGAGGAACCACTGTTGGGTTTTGAGTGAGGAAAAGGCATCCTCTGACCAATGCATTAAAAGATCATTCTGGCTTTTTGGGTTGATATAGAGTGGGGTCCTCAGGTTGGGTTGTGGGAGTCAAATCAAGGATAGCTGTTATAAAGCTACTATGTAATCTGGAAGAACGATAATATGCTTTGAATTAGGATGGGAGTAATAGAAGCAGGAAAATCGGTGGGTATATGAGTGTATCATTGAGGGGAGAGAGTTGAGAGGGAAAAATAAAAAGACAAATCGAGTGTCATCAACATATACAATACGATGTAAAGTTATGGAGTTAGATGAACTCATGGATGATGAGCTGAATGTAAACGGGGAAAGGGGAAAGAGCAGGACTGAGGCTTGGGTCCCTGTAGCACTGAAAGTCTGAAAGAAGAGGAAGGATAGCAAGCAGTAGGTGAGCAGGACAGTCTGATGAGTTAGAGGAAAGCCAAAGGATTGTGGCACGCTAGGAGCAAGGGAAAATCACATATTAAAAAGGAAGTGTCCATTATAAGCAAAATCCTGTGGTGCTCCTGCAACCGCTCCCCATCCCATGGTAATGAAGGAGATCCTGGCACCATGCATTGTACAGACCTCTTCCTGGCCCACATGATGGAGTTAGAAGAATAAGTGGAGGCACGGTATTCCAGTTGGTTTGTTATCTGCCAAACACTTGTGCCATTTCTCAAAATTCCTTTACTCTGTGCTTATTTTAATCATTGTCCCTACACCACACCTGGCTCCTTTGGTCAAGGTTTTGCTGCTCCATTGATTTAATCTCCTTAGCCATGATTTACATCAGGCTATGGGAAATGATCAACATGATTTTCAGATTAGCTGAAACCAAAGAAGAAAAAAATAAAACATTTAGATATCAACCTTAGATTTTTTTTTTCTTTTTAGCTCTCAAATTTGTAATAAATTACCTGAACCTGGTAGTTCAAGGTCCTTCCCTCTCCCTGAAAATGTAATTTAAAGTTTTGTTAAAATCAATAAAAGGAATTATTAGCTTTACATTGCAGCATTATAGCAATATAATTTTTTTTTAATTTTTTTTAACGTTTATTTTTGAGACAGAGAGAGACAAAGCATGAACGGGGGAGGGTCAGAGAGAGGGAGACACAGAATCTGAAACTGGCTCCAGGCTCTGAGCTGTCAGCACAGAGCCCGACGCGGGGCTGGAACTCACGGACCGCAAGATCATGACCTGAGCTGAAGTCGGCTGCTTAACCGACTGAGACACCCAGGCGCCCCTATAGCATTATAATCTTATCCCACCTTCGTCTTTTCCACAGAAAGAACTCTGTATAAATGTATAGGATGGTAAGAGATTTAGTTAGTGATGATATTGAAACACCATGGCCTCTGCTTCCTCAGGAACTCCTCAGCGTAATTCTGTATAATTGCAATGTATAAGAACAAATATAGGATAACTAATTATTATATCTTTTTTACCATTACACTTTCAGATTTTAAAGAACATTTTTTGTGCTCTCTATGTAGGTGATGGCTCTGCATATTCTTGGCTGGAAAAACACATTCTGAAGTACATACTTTTCAATTAGTTCAAGGGTGAGTCTCTAAACCTTGGTTTTTTTATTGAGGCTGTCCAGAAGGCATTTTCACCTTGTCTTTCCCCAGTATAATTACTGTTATTATCACTAGGTGAGAAATAAACTATTTTTGATTGAAGTGCAATTAGTATCAATGTTTAGCATATAGAAGACTATATAGAAACATTTTTATGATTGCATTCATGTGCTAACAACTGAAGAAAATGGAATATACCATCATAATTTAATTTTTAAAAACATGCTATGGATTTGCTTAGGGAATAAGCATTTTCAAAAGCCAAGAATATTTTAATAAAATATTTTGTATAGGCAATAATTTTTCTTCAGTATTTTTTCATAAATGGTCAGTTGAATAATATTTTCTGGATTCATCTGAGTTTATCTTCAAGTTAACTTGTATAAAGTAATGAGTTCTCATTAGAAGAGGGCAAGATTTGAGCTTTGTCAGAACTTTGGGCAGAACGACACATTTGATGAAATCTGCAACAAGTCTAACATTCAATTATTCATGTTTCAGTAAAGTTGTGAATTTGGAAATGGTATCCCTAAAGGGAAATAACAATTATTTTGTGAATAGCTTCACTTTTTAACATTAAAAATTAAAATAAACTTACACAGTGACTTCTTGGTTGAAGTAATCCTACTTCTTTTTTCACTTCAAATTTTCCTTTTACATGTTACAATAAATTTTTAAATGTATGATTTGATAAAACAGTCAATTCATTGCATTTCACATTTCTTCCTTGAAAATGTGTCTTTTAAAGAAGGTATTGCAGGGAAACATTGCTTATCTACAAAACAAAAAGGCAACAATATACGTAATAAATGATCAACTCAAATTCAGGATGCTGGCTCTTTCTTAGGGAAACTTAGGACAATTCAATTGGGAAGAGGCCCATGGTGTCTGGGGACAAGGGTCTACTTCTATCCCAATGTTTCATTTATCGAATAGACAATTCTTTCTCATTTTAAGTGATATTTGCTCTTGCTTTAGCTTTGGTGACTTTACCACCATCTGCTCTCCAGGAGAGGTAATGGTAAATATTTTCCATGATTAGATATATTTGACAAGTATTATGGTGGGACTAGGTAGTATTGCTAATCATAATTTTGAAGAGGAAAGAAACCAACACGTTCTGCACTAATAAATTTCACCATCATGTAAAAAATAAAACTTGATATCTTATGAAGCTTCAGGGACTCTGCCCCTACTAGGTGTGATGGAATTGATCAGCTCTCTGTGATTATGCCATCTTCCCAGTTACACTAACTTCCTTGTTCCCCCATGGGTCCAAATTAGCCATATCAAGCTATATTTGCTCCCTGGGTGATTCATAGTCCCCATTGATCATCAACTTTCTCACACAGTTAAGTGCACCAAAAGCCCAAGATGCCATGGCTCATCATTGGGAAATGATGCATTATTCAAAGCAAACGTTTCAATGTGCTTTGTCAACCTCAGACAATGAACTGGACTCAGAAAGCATGGCTTGAAATCCCATTTTTACCACTTATTTGTCAGGTTTCAGCAAATCATTTTAGTTGTCACTCAAAATCCTTTGTGGGATACATGGTGTCAATAGTGAAAACATAAATGTATTTCTCTGAAAGACAACTTGCTTTTACCCAAATCAGATTTAACATATAGCTGTGTTGTGAAGATTAAATGAGGTAATACATGTGAAAGTGCTTGGTAAATACCAAGGTACTCCACAAATAAGAGCTATTGTCTCTATTTTTCTTTTTTATTTTCATTTCCCACTAACCGGAGTTTCTGTCACTCACTTCAAAACATCGTATTTCCTTTCATTATCCCTTCATTATTAAATGTTATCCTTTTTGGAGATGATAAATATCTTTCAGAAAAGATGACACTTAGGTTGTAAAATAATTCTAATCACAAAATGAACCAACTTTCAGTGAAATAAGTGAACCCAGTGGCATGCTGTGGGTTAAATACCTGACACTTGTAAAGAAATAGTATTCAGTTTTTTTGCAAAGGGTTTGCCACCAGAACACTGGGGTCTTGAAAACCATCGCTAAACCTAAACCAAAATGGTAAAGGAAAAAACTCATATCAACATTGTCGTCATTGGACACGTAGATTCAGGCAAGTCTACCACTACTGGTCATCTGATCTACAAATGTGGCGGGATTGACAAAAGAACTGTCGAAAAATTTGAGAAGGAGGCTGCTGAGATGCGACAGGGCTCCTTCAAGTATGCCTGGGTCTTGGATAAACTGGAGGCCGAATGTGAACGTGGTATCACCATTGATATCTCCCTGTGGAAATTCGAGAGCAGCAAGTGCTATGTGACCATCATTGATGCCCCAGGACACAGAGACTTTATCAAAAATATGATTACAGGCACATCTCAGGCTGACTGTGCTGTCCTGATCGTTGCTGCTGGTGTTGGCGAATTTTGAAGCAGGTATCTCCAAGAATGGGCAGACCCGTGAGCGTGCCCTTCTGGCTTACACACTGGGTGTAAAACAACTTATTGTGGGTGTTAACAAAATGGATTCCACTGAGCCACCCTACAGCCAGAGGAGATACAAGGAAATCATTAAAGAAGTCAGCACCTACATTAAGAAAATTGGCTACAACCCCGACACAGTAGCATTTGTGCCAATTTCTGGTCGGAATGGTGATAACATGCTAGAGCCCAGTGCTAACATGCCTTGGTTCAAGGGATGGAAAGTCACCCGTAAAGATGGCAATTCCAGTGGAACCACACTGCTTGAAGCTCTGGATTGCATTCTGCCACCTACTCGTCCAACTGACAAGCCTTTGCATCTGCCCCCCAGGATCTCTACAAAATTGGTGGTGTTGGTACTGTCCCTGTGAGTCGAGTAGAGACCAGTGTTCTTAAGCCAGGCATGGTGGCCACTTTTGTTTCAGTCAATGTTACAACTGAAGTAGAGTCTGTTGAAATGGACCATGAAGCTTTGAGTGAGGCTCTACCTGGGGACAATGTGGGCTTCAACGTCAAGAACGTATCTGTCAAAGATGTTCGTCGTGGCAATGTGGCTGGTGAGAGGAAAAATGACCCACCAATGGAAGCAGCTGGCTTCACAGCTCAGGTGATTATTCTGAACCATCCAGGCCAAATTAGTACTGGATATGCACCTATGCTGGACTGTCACACAGCTCACATTGCCTGCAAGTTCGCTGAGCCGAAGGAGAAGATTGACTGTCATTCTGGAAAAAAGCTGGAATATGGTCCCAAGTTCTTGAAATCTGGTGATGCTGCCATCGTTGATATGGTTCCTGGCAAGTCCATGTGTGTGGGGAACTTCTCTGACTATCCTCCTCTGGACCGTTTTGCTATTCGTGACATGAGACAGATGGTTGCTGTGGGTGTCATCAAAGCAGTGGACAAGAAAGCAGCTGGAGCTGGCAAGGTCACCAAGTCTGCCCAGAAAGCTCAGAAGGCTAAATGAATATTATCCCCAATACCTGCCACCCGAGTCTTAATCAGTGGTAGAAGAACAGTCTCAGAACTGTTTGTGCCAATTGGCCATTTACGTTTAATAGTAAAAGACTGGTTAATGATAACAATGCATCGTAAAACCTTCAGAAGGAAAGGAGAATGTTTTGTGGGCCATTTGTTTTCTTGTGTGTGTGGCAGTTTTAAGTTATTAGTTTTTAAAATCAGAACTTTTTAATGGAAATAACTTTGACCAAAAATCTGTCACAGAATTTTGAGACCCATTAAAACAAAAGTTTAATGAAGAATAAAAAAATAGTATTCACAATAGATCCCCATAGGAAATAGAAATATTTATAAGTTTTGGGATCATTTATTATGGAAGATTGAGACTGCTAAGTTATTCAATGTTTTTCTTACTCTGAACCTGATTATTTTTGTATATTTAGGTTTTGATTTAGATATAAATCATATTTGTTCAGTTTACTATTAATATGCATAATATTTTTCAATTTCTCTTTAAAATCAGAAAACAAAAATGTGTAAATGAAGTCCCTCAAATGATGGAAAATAGAGATACTAACAGATTATCATAGAAATGAGGAAAGACTCAGGATTAGAGGGGTCACATGAATAAAATAAAAATGATTTTCAAGCTATAGACTTTACCAACCTTGAAAGTATGTGGTATTAGCCCATTTGATAACAAAGTCGGTCTTTTTTTAGTAGAAGTAGGTTTTAACAAGAATGTCTCAGTGACAAGGTAAAGATGTTATTCTAACAGACTAAACAAAATTAGAATATGCCATCCTCTGTATTTGAATAAAGGACACATGTATATGTGTTCCATATATGTGTTTATGTACAAAGGGATACAAAATAATAATAGTGCGTGTAACAAGGTGGTCACAAATAAGTTGTTAGATACTAAGGGAGCAAGCATACTGCATGATTTTTGCATACTCCAATTGTCTTTGCGCACTGCAATGTAAAATATGGATGCTCAATAAATACTTCTTTGCTGATGGCACAGTGCCTAAAAAACAAGAATAGGCCATTTCCCATGTGTGAAACCTGGCATAATTTAAATATGAAAATATTTTAAAGTAATTTTAACTTCTTGAGTACTAAATTATAAAGCAGTGGGAGTGTTTTTCTTTATTTCTGAAATCATCCTAATCTTATATTGAGTGTTTTGTACTTGAGAATGTATCTTATTTTTTAGTAACTTCAGCAAGATCTAATTGGCATAAAATAACTTGCATATACTAAATGTGTAAATTGTGATACATTTTGACAAATGAATATACCCATGAAATTTTATCTACATCCATGAAACAAATAGAGATAATAAATGTACCATCATTTCCAAAAGGGTTATCAAAACTTTTTGTAATCTGCTCCTTTATTCTGTTCATTTTATCCATTGGTCTATCTTTATGACAATGACACACTGTCTTATTACTGTGGTTTTGCAAGTCTTGTTGAGCTTCTTGGAACTCTGGGTTTATAGTTGTCATCAAATTTGGAAAATGTTCAGCCAATATTTCTTCAAACGCTGTGTCTGCTCCTCTACCTCTGTCCCCCATCAGGGACCCCAGCTACATATCTTCGGCCACTTAAAATCACCCACAACTCACTGATGCTCTGTTTTTTTTGTGTTTTTTTTTTAAGTTTATTTGAGAGGGGGAAGGAGGGGGGAGGGGCAGACAGAGAGGGGGAAGAGAGAAATCCAAGCAGATTCCCCACTGTCAGCTCAGAGCCTGATGTGGGGCTGGAACTCAGGCACTGTGAGATCATGACCTGAGCCAAAATCAAGAGTTGGACATTTAACCGACTGAGCCACCCAGGTGCCCCTCTCTGTTTATTTCTTAATTTTCACTTCTCTCTGTGTTTGCATTTTGAAAGATGCTACTGATATGTTTTCAGCTCACTAATTTATTCTGCAGTATATATTCTCCTTTTAATCCCAGCCCATGTATTTTTCATGCAAGACATGATAGATTTCGTTTCTAGAAGTTTGATTTGGGTCATGTTATTACTTCTGTGTCCATACTTAACTTTCTAAAAATGTGGAGCACCATTAAAAGAGCTGTTTTTTTTTTTTTGTCAGCTAATTGTAACTGACAAAACTCAGCTAATTCTAACATCTTTATCAGTTGTGGGTCTGTTTTGATTTTTCCCATTATAGATATTATTTCCCTGCTCCTTTACATGCCAGGTTATTAGAAGTCAAATATTGTAAATTTTTACCTTTTTGACTGGATATTTTTGCATTCTTATAAATATACTTGAACTTTCTCCCTTCTGCGGATACAGTTAATTTACTTAAGAGTTTGATACTTTGGGTCTTGCTTTTTTGTCTTTTAGGAGGGGCAGACCAGCATTTTGTCTATATTGATTATTCTGAGGACTCTATCCAATTTCTTATTAACTGTAAAGTTTTTTAGTCTGGCGGGGAGAATAGGCACTATTGCTGGCTGTGTGTACCTGTTGGGCACAGTCACATCTAATCCTTTCAGTTGGTTCTTGCCTGCCTGAAATTGATTCCTCATACACATGCCTTCAGCAGTATTCAGCTGAATAACGAGAAAGACCTTCTGCAGATGTCCAGTGTTCTCTTTTTGTGCATTTCCCTCTTTGGTACGCTATCTGGAGAACTTCAGTTGCCTTAGTCTTCCCAAACACTCACTCTGCCCACAAGTCTCAGCTCTTCTAGGCTCTGCCAGGGTTTCTTCTTCCTGAACAACAACTTGAAAACTCTTTCAAGACAGTAAATTGAGGCAATCATATGGTTCACTTGGTTTGTTTCTGAGCTCTCTCAGATCTCTGCACCATACTGCCCAGTGCAATTGAATTGCCAACCTTTGTTTCACTTATTTTGTGTTTTGGTTGTTTCAAGTAAGAGGATGTATCTGGTCCTTGTTATTCCATCTGGGGTGGAAATGGAAGTCAGATATGTTTTTAAACAAAATTTGCAATAAATAAAAATAGAAAAATAATAAATAAGAATAAAAATTGCATTGAAAGAGATGTTTTCTTGAAATTATAAATCACATATAGTTAAATGTAAACAATTCCTGCAGACTTCCCTGGAATTATGATACTTCTCAAAATCACTTAAGAACTACTGAGCTAATACAAAAAGCATATATTCACTATGATGCAGTTTCTCTTGAGATGGACAGCTCATCCCTTACTTGGTATTTGGGAATATAGTTGTGTTCATGTAACCAATGAAGAAACTATCTTCATATCTGAACTGACTCAAACTTGAGAAGAATGACATTTTTCAGAGAAAGAAGATAATTTACTTGAGCAGTCAATCAACTTAATATCAAGACTAAATTAAGGGTTTTTTTTTGGGGGGGGGAGGTTATTGAGGAGCTAAAATGATACTGAATTTACTTGAGAAAAAGTTTGTGTGATACATCTAAATGTTGCTATAGGGGCGCCTGGGTGGCGCAGTCGGTTAAGCGTCCGACTTCAGCCAGGTCATGATCTCGCGGTCCGTGAGTTCGAGCCCCGCGTCAGGCTCTGGGCTGATGGCTCGGAGCCTGGAGCCTGTTTCCGATTCTGTGTCTCCCTCTCTCTCTACCCCTCCCCCGTTCATGCTCTGTCTCTCTCTGTCCCAAAAATAAATAAAAATAAAAAATGTTGAGAAAAAAAAAAATTTAAAAAAAAAAATAAATGTTGCTATAAAGAAGGTAAATGAATTTTATTGAGTTTTGTTGATCCCAAATTTTTAAACACCAAAAAAGAAATGAAAAAAAAGGAAAAAAAGAAAAAAAAATATTGCATATATACAACTCAATTCAAATATAATACATATGTAGTAAATGTTTATTCAGTTTTTAAAAATATTTATTCATAATTTATTTTAAAAAATAATTTTAAACTGCTTTATTAGTAATTTTTTAGAAATTTTTTTTTACATTTTTAGGGATCTCTTTGGGTCTGTTTAAATGTCATTCATTTCATTGAAAATAAGCTTTATCGATGAATTTGATAGCATATATATCTCATTTTAAAAGCGTACACATTGCAATTTTTTAATGTTTTCTAATTTTTTAATTAAGAATTCAAAGAGAATCTCAGAAAGAATGACATAAGCAAGCTTTCAGAAAAATTTCCATTTCCAGGCAGTAGTAATCAGTAATGAGTCTTTTAATAAACATATTCTATGCCACACAACACCTGTAAAGAAAGCATACTAGAAACATTAAGTATCTGGAAACAAGAAAATTATTTCCACTGATGGGCAGTTGAAATGCACCAGGAAGACAGCGAGATTAATGGTGTAGTATTTCTGTATTTATTTTGACAAATCTATGACAGCACCATTCTATTCCTTGATAGACAAACATAATCTTTGAAATATATTTGGAGATTCCTTGCACTTCAGCTTGTTTCTTTCAAGGCTGCTTTGATCACAAGCTAAACCCAGCTGAATGAAAAACAATGTCTATTGTTCCTTGTTTATCATAGCTAACCTAGTTACTTTATCATTTATTACTGGATTTTGATTTGTATTTGAATGAACGTTAACAGAAGTTTTAAACAGGCATTGTATGGTATGGTCTGCTCATTCTGTTTTGAATCTTACCATCCATTTATTAGCACTGCAATAATTATTGTTCTTATTAAGAATAACAATGCAAATGTTCTTATCCTATTAAGTTTCAATTTTTCTAGAAGTCAAAAAATGCCCTGAGCACCATCATATCCATAAGCCCTAGTAGCACCACATTAAATGGGTCAAAATTCTCTGCTTTCATAATTCCTCCATAGGTTTTCAGTTACATTGAAAATAACACAGCATATTGTTTTCTCGCAATTGTTTGCAGCACAAAAAGAATTGTGAATGCACATCTAATGAAATCCATATATTAGAATTCTTGCCACTTCTATACAGCAAAAGTACCAAATTTACTCTAAATTTTTTTATTCAGCAGAAAGAACATTACAAAATACGGTTTCTGGGATATGATTCATGTATGCTAGCAGTATTAATTCAGGATGGGAAAGTAATTGCATCTCCTATCTCAATATTAATATTTTGTGATTTGTATTCATACCTAACCTAGAGAAATCAAAATGTACTACAACCACATATGTAGAAATCTACTATCTCTAAAAATAAAGACCTAGGCCAAAGACTTTATACAAAACCGTGTGTGTGTGTGTGTGTGTGTGTGTGTGTGTGTGTATTTCAATAATGGTCTTTATTTTCTCTGTGGAAGTCAAATTTAAATCATGTATCAACAGAAAAATATAAATGAATAGATATTTTAGGCATGTTGAACATTATTATACACTTTGCATTATTAGATACTTTGACTTATTATGACTTTAGTTATCATCAACCCCATACAAATATATCATTATACAAAGTAAGATATTTTAAAAATTAATCTTAACTCTGCCTTCCGATCCAGTTATAAGTAAGAATTTGCACCACACACACACACACACACACACACAAACACACACACGCATATATGTATATATTCTTGCAGCTACCAAAAAAATTCATGAATTATAGGTTTCCATGGTTTTAAAAATTGCTGTAAATAAGAACTATGACCACCCTGGAAAAAGTAAAATGAAACAAAGAAACCAACCAACAAACAAAAAATACCACCTGAGACCTTCACTCTCTTTATAACAGCATAGCAAATCTGAGTTTTAGCTCTGAAAGAAAAAAGGAAATTTAACCTAAGTAGTTGTATAATTTTGGTGAGATGGAGTTTTGACTAAATTTGTATGAAGCATAATGTAATAAAAGTTCTAGAAGTTAAGGGGTACTGTGAACTGAAATGTGCCCCCTCCCCAAAGTCATACATGGAAGACATCAGGTACAGGGACTTTAGGAGATAGTTAAGGTTAAGCAAGGTCATAAGGGTGAGTCCCTAATCCAAAATGAGTGTGGTGGCCTTCTAAGTAGAGGAAGAGAGGAAGAAATCTCCCTCTATCCATGTTAGGACACAGTCAACAAGACCCTCAGTAAGCAAAGAGGAGAGCTCTCACTAGAACACAACCATACTGGCCTCCTGATCTCAGGCTTCCAAGCTTTAGAACTCTGAGTAAATACATTTCTATTGTTTAAACCATCCAGTACATGGTATTTTGTTAAGAAAGCCTGAGCTGACCAAGACAATGGGTGACACAATATATTTAAAAGCTCCTTTGTCATTAGCTAAGACACCCAATAATGCGTGTGCTCATCTGAGGATATTCAGTCTAATGAATATTTGAAAACTACTCTGTCACTGACTGGATGTGTGAGCAGGGATACATCATTTAAATACTTCACGTCTATATTTTGCATATTTAAATTAGGAATTGTCAAAACAGGTCATAGACTTCTTATGAAAACAGTCATATGCCTATTTAGTCCACAGACATGTTGGTTGTAATATGGCTTCTTAGCCTCATGGCAACAGCTTAAGGCCACTGCTGCATCCAAAGCCCGTAGAAGAAATCCTGGTGAAGATTATTTCAGAGATTTATATCTAAGATTAAATTTAATTAACATTATATTTTGTTCTTAATATAATACAAAATATGGAACTGAGTCATCTCAGTGAATTATATAAAACCTATATTCTTTCTCAACTTGCCTACTAATCTAGCAATTTATTTGAATAAAAGCCATGTCAAATTATTTAACAAAGATCACTGCATGTGATCATAATTCCCCAGTGCAGCACCTTCAACTTCTCTCAAACTATTTATTTTTTAAAAAGTACTTGTTACTCCATATTTTTCTACATGTAAATGAAGACTATTGAGTCCATAAATATAATTTCTTGTGATAGAATCCTTTTCCATTTTCCTCTTTCAATCATGATTTTTTCCCCTCTATTGAAATCAAATTTAAACCATGCATCAGCAGAACAATATGAATGAATGGGTATTATTAGGCATGTTGGACATCATTAGACACTGACTTTATTATGACTTCGGTTATCATCAACCCAAGGAAATAGATCACTACACAAAGTAGAGATACTTTAAAAATTAATCATAACCTTGACTCCAACCCAGCTATACGTAAGGATTTGCACTATTATTTTTTGTATTATGTGCAGGTACAATTTTATCCATTTGTCTTATTGTAGCCTTTTAAATTTGCAGAGCCACACCACTCTGCAGCATTTATAGCACCGTGCACAACCGGGGACTTAAGTAGCTATTCCTGCTGCTGCTGCTACTAGTAATAATGATGATTTTATTTGAAGGTATTTCAGGCCACACATCTAACTGCAAAATTGGAGCATGAAAATCCTCCGAAATTTTACACTAAAGCAAAGGATGAAATACAAATTATGTAAGGTTTGCCTTTGTCTACAGTTTCCTTGTGGCAATCGTCTGCTCTATGAAAAATCTTTAAGGTCTTTTCATGATAGAATGCCTTTATGACAGCCCATTAATCCATCATTTCTATCTTTGTACTGTCTTCCTGTTTCCCAAATCATTTCTAAATCCTGATGAAAACAACACTTCATCTGACAGGTTTCCAGAGGAAATCACACACATGTTTTCTGTGCACATATACTCAAACACACAGAGCACAATTTATGGAGGCAGAGTTGTTCTGCGAGTTTGGTGGCTCTGAAGGAAAGTTAGATTCACTTATCAATTCACAGTCCATCATCTTCTACCAGTCACTGAAGTTCAGGGCTGAACACTGCGTGAGTTACTTGTCATTTGGACCAAGAAAGAAATAAGAAATGATGTAAACCGATTTCCCTTGACAGGAGAGACACAGATGGAGACGACGTGTGGACCATATTGTCTGCTTTCGGGTCATCCCTGAAGCCATTAGCTATCATAATGATGAAACTGGAGTTATTTATTTCCCCACAATTTTCTGATGTGGCAAAAACAGTATCACATTGGGAGCCTGAGTTTTCCTCTGAGAGGTTGTGTTGTCCTTGAGAAGAAACAACACATATGAAAGAATAATTTTAGCTTGTAGAAGTACAAAATTATAAATTAGAAAGAAGAGACATTATGCAAGTTAAACAAATATTAAGGTTAATATCACGTAAAATTAGACTTTTCATACTGATATATTTATAAAGGATATAAGCTTTTCTTGGAGTTCTTAACTTCTGGCACTTTTAGTTAATTCATTTTTATTTCAGACCATTATTTGAAATCTTCTATTCATTTATTCTGTTGGTCAGACAGTGAACAAGCATTTCACTGTACCAGGGCTGATGATATGCCAGAAAACAAAACAGATCAAAAAGAGAAAAAAATGCCTGCCCTGAAAGAGCCTGGTTCTAGTAAAGGAAACAGGCAGTAAAAGGCGAGCATGAATCCATCATATGAGTGTTGAAAGATGAAAAGTGTTACTAAGGAATTGAAATACTGGCCAGGAAAGGTGGGGGGGGTGGGGTGAGAGGAAGGTGAGGGGTAGAATTGTAAGTCCATGAGGTTGTCAAGAGAAGCCTCCCTGAAAACATGACACCTGAGCAAAGTTCTAAAGTAAGAAGTTAATCATATGAATGCCAGGAGTAAGTGTTTTTGGGGAGGAAGAAAAATCCATACAAAGGCCACGAGGTAAGGGTATGCTGGACTTACACATGAAACAGCTGCAAGAGGAGTGTGGCTGAACAAAGTAAAGAAGAGATAGAGTATAGGAGATGAGAGAACAGAAACACCAAGGCAACATCAGAAAGGGCTTTTTAAGACATGATAAGGAATGTGGCTTCTAGTCTTAAGGAGGAGCCATTGCCAGAGCTTGAGCAGATAGTAACATAACCTGACTTAAAAAAAAAAAATTAAATCCAAGTTAGTTAACATATAGTGTAATAATGACTTCAGGAATAGAATTCAGTGATTCATCACTTACATATAACACCCAATGCTCATCCCCACAAGTGCCCTCCTTAAAGCCCATCACCCCATTAGCCCATCCCCAGACCCAACACCCCTCCAGCAACTCAGAGTTTGTTCTCTGTATTTAAGAGTCTCTTATGGTTTCCCTCCCTCTCTGCTTTTATCTTATTTTTCCTTCCCTTCCCCTATGTTCATCTGTTTTTTTTCTTATTTATTTATTTTTTTAACGTTTATTTGTTTTTTTTTTTTTTTTTAATTTTTTTTTTTTTCAACGTTTTTTATTTATTTTTGGGACAGAGAGAGACAGAGCATGAACGGGGGAGGGGCAGAGAAAGAGGGAGACACAGAATCGGAAACAGGCTCCAGGCTCCGAGCCATCAGCCCAGAGCCTGACGCGGGGCTCGAACCCACGGACCGCGAGATCGTGACCTGGCTGAAGTCGGACGCTTAACCGACTGCGCCACCCAGGCGCCCCAACGTTTATTTGTTTTTGAGAGAGAGAGTGAGACAGAGCATGAGCGGGAGAGGGCCAGAGAGAGGGAGACACAGAATCGGAAGCAAGCTCCAGGCTCTGAGCTGTCAGCACAGAGCCTGACACAGGGCCCAAACCACGAACTGTGAGAACATGACCTGAGCCGAAGTCATGACTGAGCCACCCAGGCGCCCCATCTGTTTTTTTTTTCTTAAATTCCACATATGAGTGAAATCATACGATAATTCGTCTTTCTCTGACTGACTTCTTTCACTTAGCCTAATACATTCTAGTTCCATCCATGCTGTTGCAAATGGCAAGATTTCATTCTTTTTGATCACTGAGTAATATTCTATTATATATATAGATAGATAGATAGATAGATAGATAGATATAGATATAGATATAGATATAGATATAGATATAGATACCACATCTTCTTTATCCATTCGTCAGTTGATGGACATTTTGGCTCTTTCCATAATTTGGGTATTGTTGATAATGCTGCTATAGACATTGGAGTATGTGTGCCCCTTTGAATCAGCAGTTTTGTATCCTTTGGGTAAATAACCTAGCAGTGCAATTGCTAGGTTGTAGGATAACTCTATTTTTAATTTTTTGAAAAACCCCCATACTGTTCTCCAGAGTGGCTGTGCCAGTTTGCATTCCCACCAACAATGCCAGAGTGTTTCCTTTTCTCCATATCCTTGCTAACATCTGTTATTTCCTGAGTCCTTAACTTTCTTTTTAGGCAATCAAAAAAAGGTGGGGTGGGAGTCAGGAATTCCATTGGGAGGGTTCTCAATACCCCATGCTGAAGAAAATGGGCATTGCATAAAGTCGTGAACAAACACAGTCTGTGCTCTTATGGCATTCTTTGTAGAAAACTCAGGCCCACGAACATGTAATTGCTTACAGACTATTACATGTAATAACTAACAAGTGTGCTTAAACCAGATATTGGCACAAAGAAGGAATGATCAACTGTGACTGGGTTGATCAGTGAGATTGAGTTCCTCATGAAAAGGGAAACAAAACTCT
Source organism: Neofelis nebulosa (assembly GCF_028018385.1). Classification (NCBI taxonomy): domain Eukaryota; kingdom Metazoa; phylum Chordata; class Mammalia; order Carnivora; family Felidae; genus Neofelis; species Neofelis nebulosa. The sequence goes on from NC_080784.1 coordinate 126,733,321, forward strand.
TCCTCTTTTGAAAATTATATTTGCATCACACAAACTAAATTCGGTTTTTGTCAAAGAGTACATCAGTCTCCTCAAATATTAAATCAAAATATGCTACTATATCCCCTGGAAGGGTGAACATCAGATTGTATAATTTGGAAACTGCTAAAGGTAGTGGTTTTATTTTTTTCTAACAGTTCATTTGGTCCTAAAGGTTTGTTAAAGTAAACAAAAGCAAAAACAAAAAGAAACCCTTAGCTATCTATATTCAAGAGATATCTTTTCAAATGCAAAGCTTTAGACCTACTATAAAGGCAAAATGGCCTATTTTCTCTTATTTTTTACATATTTTCCCTTTGTCATTTGAGGTCTTTTTCTTCTTCTTGAGTAGCATCAAAATCCATACCAATAATTCAGACTTGCAAATATTTACAGAAGATTAAGCAGGCTGTAGGAGATGTCAACCAACCCACATTTCACAGGAGGGAAACAGATTGTAAAGAATATAAATTTCATGAATTATTGCTTATTGTAAGTCACCATTGAAAGGGCTCCATAATTCATTGGTTTCTTATTGAGAAGGTATTCATTCAACCACAATAGATGCTAATGTGTTGAACTACAAAAGTCAAGAGCTGTTTGGTGGTTTTCAAAATGCAAAACTGAAAGAAATAAATTAAAACAAATTGTGTTTTATTTTCAATTAATGATACCCATCTTCAACGTGTCTAATTATTTTAATGTGGATAAGGTTACATTATAAATTATATAATATCCATAAAATATATCTAGTATAAATTATAAAGTAGTATAAAACCAACATGTTAGATTTACCTATGACTCTTATTTCCAAGCACTCAAAATAACATCCATAACATCATTGGTTCTGAAAGATGATAAATACAACTTATGGAAAGCATCTATCCTAGATATCAAATACAAAATTCTCAGAATCACAAAAGCTTCCATGTATATATTATCAATATATTTGTTTATATGAATGTGCATTATTATGTATTTATATAGACAATGTTTATACATAAATAGCTATAAATATAACATATGTATAATAGGTATTTGTATCAATGTATAATTAAATCTAATATTCAGGTACATATGAAAATATTTCCTTTATCTTTTATTTACTTTGAGTATAATTTGTGATTTTTCTAATAGCAAGAAATTAGAATTTTGTTTTTCCACTCAGACAAAAATAATGAAATGACAATACGTTATTAAACATCATCATCCATACAAATAATTTTCAGTGGTAAAGTGGTCTCACTTGTCATTAGCTGCCTTGAAATAGTCAATCACATGGTCTACAAACATAAAGCCTTATTCTCAGTTAATAAAGTTCAGAGTAGCTATAGTGATCTTATAGATATTAAGTCCAAATAAGACTGAGGAAAAATAAACTGTTTCCATGGAAAGAAACATTGGTTCTGAAAATCTTTATCACATGCATCCATCTTCAGGTAAATACATAGTTAACATAATCTGCTTGGGGTAATGGCTGTTCACAGATTTTTTTCTTTCTTTTTTTTTTTAATGTTTTTATTTTTTAAGGAGAGAGAGACAGAATGTGAGCGGGTAGGGACAGAGAGAGAGGGAGACACAGAATCTGAAGCAAGCTCCAGGCTCTGAGCTGTCAGCACAGAGTCCGATGTGGGGCTTGAACCCATGTACCGTGATGTCATGACCTGAGCCAAAATTGGACACTTAACCGACTGAGCCACCCAGCCACCCCTGTTCACAGATTATTTACAAATTCAATGTCCGATGTGAGAGTGAATATGATTCAAGCACCCCCCTACATATCATTCAGCATGGCTGGAGAGAGTAAACATCTTTCTAAATCACATCTTGACTGGAGAAAGACTAATCTTTCTAATTAGAAAGTAAATGTCTTTGCAACTCCATATCTGTGTCCTCTTGCATGATACTATCCACTTGCTCCATTCTATCTTTTTTTTATTTTTTTTATTTTTTTAATGTTTTTATTTATTTTTGAGAGAAACAGAGACAGAATACGAGTTGGTTAAGGGAAGAGAGAGAGGGAGTCACAGAATCCGAAGCAGACTCCAGGCTCTGAGTTGTCAGCACAGAGCTGGATGCGGGGCTCCAACTCACAAGCCATGAGATCATGACCTGAGCCCAAGTTGGACGCTCAACCGACTGAGCCACCCAGGCACCCCATTGCTCCATTCTATCTTTTAAAGGCTACCTTGAAAGGTCAGTTGAGAAAAACAAGTCTACTTGATTGGCATGAGAACTAAGATTAAGTAGTTGATTGATTAAGACTGCCTAGGGCTTCTGTTACCATTGAAATGGAAATTGTTATCAATAATACAAAACTGATAGCTAAATAGTACAGCCAACTTATTTCCATTAAGAAAGGTTCTTAATAAGATAGATATAAGAGATATAAACCAGAATACAGTTTTACTGTACTACCAGAATATATTTGTTTCAGTTCTGAATGTTGACAAATGGAAAAAAAAAAATCTATCTGTCTGTCTTTGATTAAACTATTTTTTCTGGCTTTCTTTTCATGATGGTAACATTTAAAATTCTCCAAACTCCACATATTTACATTAGAACTTTTGATAGTTTGACAAAAAAAAAATCAAATTATTATTTAATGGATGCAGAGTTTCTGTTTGGGATGATAAGAAAGTTCTGGAAATTAATAATGCTGATAGCTGCACAACATTGCGGATGTACTTAATGACAGTTAATTTTATACTTAAAAATGGTTAAAATGGTAAAAAAAGAAAAAAGAAAAAAGAATGTTTATATAAAGAAAGTAAAATGTAAAAATGCACAAATAAAATGACAAAAAACATATTTTTCAAAACAAACCCTTTTTTTGAATTTTTTAACTTTTATTCATTTTTGAGAGACAAAGTGTGAGAGGGGAGGGGCAGAGAGAGAGGAAGACACAGAATCTGAAGCAGGCTTCAGGCTCTGAGCTATCAGCACAGAGTCCTATGCAGGGCTCAAACTCTTGTACTGCTACACCATGACCTGAGCCCAAGTCGGACGTTCAACCGAATCCACCCAGGTGCCCCTCAAAAACTTTCTAATCTCCTCTACAAATGCCTGTTTAAAATTAAGAAAGCATAAAATGGAAACAAAAATTACTTCTTTTTTTGCCTTTGCATTTATTTATCATTAACAGAAATGTTATTTTATTTGTAATATGTGTTAGCTTTCCTGGTGTGTATTTACAGATGCTGACATTTATATTAGCCCTGAATGCAGAAATAGGGTGAAAGAGGCACACCTGGGTGGCTCAGTTGGCTAAGTGTCCAACTTTTAATTTTGGTTCAGGTCATAGTCTCAGGTTCATGGGATCAAGCCATGTGTCGGGCTCTGTGTTGACCATGTGGTGCCTGTTTGGGATTTGCTCTCTTTACCTCTTGCCCCTCACAAAATAAATAAACAAACTTAAAGAAAAAGAAATATAGTGAAATAAAGAAAAGAAGAAAGAAGAGAGAGAGACAGAGAGGAAAAGAGAACAATATCTCCTGTTTTTCCTGACTCTTCATTGGTGACAGGAGCATTCTACTTTCAGATCAGGTAAAATTATTATTAAACAATTCTGCTTTGTAGACAATATTTGAAACATTTTTTAAGTATGGAAAGAATAGTTTTATATTTCTTAAACTAAGCACATTAATTAGTATAAGAGGATATTAGCACTTCAGTAATCTCTCTTGATTACTCTGAAAGGTTTTCCCACATATATCATCATCTAACAATAATTGAGAAGAAGACTTACAGGAAGCAGAGACATTAAAACCTGGGAGATATTAAGTGGCTTAAAAATAAAAAAGAAAGAAAGAAATTACTGGGATTAATTGTTTGCATGAGAAAGAGAGCAGTCTGATAACTACATCAAGGATAACCCAAAAGGTAAAAGCACATATATTCAAAACAATGTAGAAAAATATCAGAGTTCTTTCCTTAGTCCTTGAACTGCTTTACAGAAGAAAGATTAGAGAAAAAGTAATAGAGAGGTCAATGATCTAAGAAATATTGATGACATGTCTACTTTGCAAATAAAAACATTGCCCTTGACTGAAGGAACCTACCAACTATTTGGGTACCTGTGAAGTAAAAGATGTTCAACAACAACAGAATTGAATAATAAATTTTGTGAAATACAAGAACTGAAAAAATGCTAGCCATGAAAAAGTTCCCGGAGAACAATGCATTCTTGTTTAAGGTCTTCCTGTTGACTCCCTTCCCTTTTCCTTCTCCCCTACTTTCTTTTCCTGTCTATAGTTTTATATAAAAAAAAAAAAAAAAAAAAAAAAGAAAGACCTTCACTTTCTCTGTGATAACATGGTACTAATATGAAAGTGGTATTAAAAAGCACAAATATATAGCTGCACCTCTGTGGCTCAGATGGTTAAGTGTCCAACTCTTGGTTTCAGCTCAGATCATGATCTCATGGTTCTTGAGATCAAGCCTCGTGTTGGGCTCCACATTGACATTGTAGAACCTGCTTGAGATTCTCTCTCTTACTCTACCGGCTTGCTTTCTCTCTTTCTCTTACACTCTCAAAATAAATAAACATTTTTTGAAAAGTACAAATCATATGGGAGTGGAATTTTTATTATGTACTTCAATTGTTTCATAAATATACATACACCTAGCTTCTAGAAATCAGAGTACTAATAGGTTGATAGAAAAAATTAATTACTGCATCCTTTTTTCTCATTGTCTCTCTTCCAGCCTTGATCCTCAGAGGTAGTTATTTTATTTTATTGATTTTTAATTTTAATTTTTTAAGTAATCTCTATACTGAACAAGTGGCTCGAACTCACAACCCCAAGATCAAGAGTCATATGCCCTGCCAACAGAGCCAGCCAACCACCATTAGAGATAGTCATTTTAAATTCTTTTGTTTCCCCTGGCACATCTCCATGACTTTAAAAAAAAATCAAAGAAACATTCTTGGCTGATCAGTTCAGGCAGCATCTATTGACTTTCACTATGGTCATGGAAATTTAGCTGTCTTACAGGAGATCTTATATAAGATTTCTACCATTTCCCCATCCTTCTACAGTTATATCTCAGTTTTTCGTTAGATCAATATTAATTTTTTATTATAAAAACTAAGCATTAATTACTTCTGCGGCAAGTAGCATGCTAAATCACACTTATTTTCTTTTTTGTTACTGTTTGTACTAGATTTATAACTGTCTTTTTTTATTTGCTGATATATTTTATAGCATATAATGAGAAACTCATAGTATCTTAACCAAAAGAAATTATAAAATATTCTGTGCCTCTAATTCTAATATGTGAAAAAGTGTGGACCTAGATGAAAAGGGGAATAACTTACATAACTTTTCATTGATGTTTGACAGTTTCCAAGACTTACAAATTAATATAAAATGGTGTCTTAGATTGTGCTTCTCTAGAAACTGAACCTGAGTGCAAGTAGTTATACTTGAGTAGTGATCCCAGGTAGCACCATAGGGAAGTGGGTGCAAAAGACAGAAAAGGAAAGAAAACCAGTACAGATGCAACAATGAGCAGGTTATCATTTCGTGCAACTGTGGCTCAATCCCACAAGGTGCTTCTGGGAAACTGCACAGAAAAGTCTTCAGAGTTGTCTCACTCAGGGACACAAGTTAAGGGATTTATTCACCAACTCCTCTCAATCAGTGGTTGAGAGATTCTCCAGGGAACATTGACATCCCATTACTTCTGACGTACTCCTACAAGGCCAAGTGCTTTCCAGTGTTCAGAGAAACCCTGCAAGCAAAGAGTCCCAGACATTTGCAGTAGAAATCTGTTGGGTTAGCATGCAGACAAACAAGAGTACAAAAGGGAAATAAGTTAAGCACCCGCAACATCTGCTTTTCTCTTCTGCTTTCACATCCACAAGAGCAGAAATAAGCTGAGAAACAAAGACTCATTGCTCTTCAAAAATCCCTGCCTATCTCAGAGACTCACAAAACAGCCTGCACTTGTATGTGGAGTCTAAAAACAAACAAACAAACAAACAAACAAAAAACCCCCCAAAACAAAAAACAAATGAACAAACAAATGAACAGCAACAAATAAAAAGAGAAACATAGTCATAAATATGGAGAACAAACTAGTGGTTGTCATTGCTGGAGGGCAGGGGAATGGGGGGTGGGGAATAAGAGAAATAGGTAAAGGGGATTAAGAGCAACAAACTTCAAGTGATAAAATAAATAAGCCATAGGGATGCGAAGTACAGCATGGGGAATATATTCAATAATATAATAACTTCATGTGGTGACAGATAGTAACGACACTTATTGTGGTAAGCATTTCATAGCGTATACAACTATCAAATACCTATGTTATACACCTGAAGCTAATATAATATTTCAACTGTGCTTCAATAAAAAATAAAAATAAAGTGAATCTCTTATGGACCAAAAAAAAGCAGTCTGCAAGGAAATGGTCTGTCTGAAACTCATTCCATTCTTCATCCCTGTTTACTTTAGAGATCATGCATCAATCTGCTTGGGTTGCTGTAACAAAATACCACAGTGTGGGTGACTTAAACAACAGAAATTTATTTCTCACAGTTCTGAAGGCTGGAAAGTCCAAGATCAAGGTGCCAGCCAATTCAGTTCATAGTGAGGGCTCTCTTCCTGGCTTGTAGATGGCTGCCTTCATGATGTGTCATCATTTGGTGGGGGGGGGGGGGGGGGGGAGAGGGTAGGAATAGGAGAGAGCAAACACTCTGGTGTCTCTTCTTTATAAGGATGCTAATTCTGATGGATCAGAGCTCCAGCTTGATGACTTCATTTAACCTTACTTACTTCTGTAATGGCCTCATCTCCAAATAGAGTCACAATATGGGCTGAGACTTTGACATATGAATTTGGGGTGACAGATATTTAGTCCATAACATATCATTAGAAATCTCTTATTTCTAAATCATTCCTTATCACCAGGACTCTTATTCCATAAGGATCTCTACATCATCCATTCAAACTTTTGAAATCAGTCCAGAGTACTCTCTGAGCTTTACAGCCAATGATTATAGTATCCCCTACATCCTAAACTTTTCCTCTGATGTTTGTTTGCATGAGTTTGCAAGAATTTGCCCCCGTGAGGGATAAGGCACAGTAATTTATCTACATTCTCCCATCTATGCACACTCACACTCTCCTAGTTCAATATTTTATTCCTTCTTTGTCTCTTTTCAAATCTATAACACAATTTCCCCCTTTTCTCATCCAGTTATTACCATGATTTCAATTTCACTGAGAAAATAGAACACTCTGAAGACAACCTCCACATCTGCCATCACATCTGCCGGCCTCCCTACCATATATACATCTGTCCCTCTTTCCCTCATGATAACCTGGAAGAACTGTCTTTACTCCTGTGAAAAGCCAAATCCTCCACTTATGCAGGATAACCTATTCTGTCCTCTGTCAAATTCTCAAGACTCTCACTCTAGCAGTGCTACCTTCTGTCACATCAGTTCCCCCCTCACTGTACCATTTCCAGCTAATACCTCTAATCTTAAATATACATATACACACGTCTGTATATATGCACATGTATACGTGTATATATGTATATACATATATATGCACATGTATACATGTATATGTGTATATGCATGTCTGTATATTGTGCACATGTATACATGTATATATGTGCATATATACAGACATGTGTGTATATATATGTGCTTATAAATGTATATAAGTAATATAGTATTAATATGTATATTGATTATATATAAATATAAATTATTAATATATGGAATATTTTATTATAATACAATATATCAATTATTATATACAAATGCATTGTATTATATTAATTATTATAGATTAATATAAAATATGAATATATTCATATATGTATGAACATGTATACACATGTCTTAAACTCGTTAGGCTGCTATAAGGAAAATATCATGGACTGGGCGGCTTCAGTGACAAATTATCATTTCTCACCATTCTGGAGACTAGGAACTCAAAGTTCAAGGTGCTGGCAGATTTGGTATCTAATGAGATCTGTCTTTCTCATTTCATAGACAGCAACCTTCTTGCTGTGTCCTCACATGGTAGAAGGGAGGAGAGAGCTCTCTGGAGTCTCTTTTAAAAGTACACTAATCCCGGGGCGCCTGGGTGGTGCAGTCGGTTAAGCGTCCGACTTCAGCCAGGTCACGATCTCTCGGTCCGTGAGTTCGAGCCCCGCGTCAGGCTCTGGGCTGATGGCTCGGAGCCTGGAGCCTGTTTCCGATTCTGTGTGTCCCTCTCTCTCTGCCCCTCCCCGTTCATGCTCTGTCTCTCTCTGTCCCAAAAATAAATAAAAAACGTTGAAAAAAAAATTAAAAATAAATAAATAAATAAATAAATAAATAAATAAATAAAAGTACACTAATCCCATGCATGAGTTCTCTGCCCTCATGACCTAACTGCTTCCAAAGTTCCCATCTTTAAGTACCATGACATTGGAAATTAGGTTTCAACATATGAACTTTGTAGGGGAACATAAACATTCAGTCTATGGCAATATGTATATACTATACTTATATGTACATACATATATACATTTATATATAGCTTTTACATGCATATTAACATACATACATGTTTACATAAGACATTAAAAAATAATGTGATATCACCGTGTTAAATAAATTTTAATTTCAAAAGTTTCTTGATCTCATATTTTCTGTGTCTGTCCTATTTTTCTTACTTTCTTCAACAAACTCCTTAAGAGATACCTATATATGTTGTCAGGATTTCTTTACTTCCTGTTCTCCCCTAACCTCATTTTCATCAGAAGTTTGGATACTGTCTGCTCATGTTTCCTACTATCTTCTTTCAAGCTCAAACAATAGGATTAACAATGTGAGAAAAAGGGGATAGGTTATGTTTTAGATGTGCTAAGTTGCATGAACCTAACAAAAGCAACTCCCTGCTCTTGAAATTTTCCTTTACTTTTTGCCTTTCTGCAGTATCAAGGCCACCTTTGTGCACCCTCTTCAAACTCCCACCTGCCTTTACAACTTAACCTCCATATTCATATCCTATGTGCTAAAGGCAATGGCTATTTTTTGACATGTATGCTGCCTAAATTGTCTGTGTCATATCCTGCTTTAAGCTCCTTCCTTTTTCTTGGATTCCAGAAAGTCATTCTTCTGTTTCTCCTTTTCCTCTCTAATATCTATTTCAGTGGCTCATTTCTAATATGAACCCTCTAAGCAGTAATCCGATCTCCCATGTCTCATGTTCATATTCTCTGCCCTCCCTTCTCCTTAGTATTCAGTAGGTAATTTCATTCATTTTAATTCTCTGCCTTCTCTTTCTTCCACTGACTCCCATATATCCACCTTTCAGATCTGACCTTTTGGCTGAGCTACAGATTTAAACTTTTAGGTTTGTATTGACTAATTTTTTTTTAAATTTCCTCATTCAACATTTTGAAACAATCTCAATCTCCCTCTTACACTTACACACCTTATTCTGCCTTCTGTTTGGAATCAAGGACCATTCATCCCATCCACGGTCAATAACCAATCATCCAAATCAGACCCAAAGTAATTCATAATCATTATTTTGTATCTTTGTAGAATCACTTCTTTCCCCTTTCTTCCAACTACTTCCCTTTATTTAGATGTCTCTTTGCTTCTCATAGATTATTACATTAACTTTCAGTCTGGTTTTAACCATTGAGATGATATCTTCATAGAGCAACCCTTTTTGGATTTATGATCTGATAAATCCCCAGCTCCCTATTTATCTTAGAATATGATGCAAATTCCTTGACTTGAGAAATAAGGTCTTTCCCAACTCTTTCTTTTGCTCCTCATGGCCACTCACCTTGTTCCCATAAGCCCAAACTCTAGTCTTTCCCTACCTATTCCCAGGTCCTTTGCATCTGTGATCTGAGTGTTCTTTGGAATCCTTCTCCTCGCAAACACTACTAATTTGTATGCAAAAGCATGAAGAAATTTTCATTCATTCTGGAAAAGAGATCAAAATAAAAAGTCATTCTACCAGCTGTGTTCCTGAAGCACTGTGCTTCTGTTATAGCCTTTATTATATTGTTAATAATCAGTTATAAGCTATTCTTAAATTTAGGATCTTCAGATTCAGCAAGCACTTTCTAATCTCCTTGTGACAGAGAACACTGAGCTCTAAACACTAAGCTAGTGCCTTAGTTCTAACAATTTACCAGTTTTATATTCCAAAACAAATCTCTTAACTGTGCTCCTCCCCAGTTTCTCCTTGTCCAATGAAGATAATAATTATACCTTATTTATGAGTTACTCTGAAAATTATTTGGGATAATAGATGTAAGTTTCTACAATTATAGTTCTTAGATCATAGTGTGCAAACTGCAAATGTTGCTTTCCTCTCTGTTTGCTTCCTCCTTCATCCCTACCACCATGAACAGTGTCCGGACGTAGGGAATGTTAAATAGAATAATTTGACTTGTTTGTTATATTCACTGTATCCAAACCACCTCAAAACTTAATGGCTTCCCATAATAACAACTTTTATTTCGTTCGCAAATCTGTGATCAGGACTGGGCTTGGTGGGGGCAGCTTGTCTGTACTATACTCAGCATCAGCCTAAGTGACTCAGAGGTTCAGAAGCTGAAATGATTTGATGATCCCCTTCCACACCCACATAGCATTTGATGCTGGTTATCCTCTTGATCTTTGCTAAGGCTGTGGCAGAACTCCTCTACCAGCATATTTCATGTGGTTCCTTGGCTTCTTCACAGCATGGGCTGTGGGTTCCAAGAGCAATGGTCCTAAGGGAGACAAGAGGAAGATCTATGGCCTTTTATGATCTAGCATTGAAGTCACACAACATTACTTCTGCCACATTCTATTAGTCAAAAGTGATCACCTAAGTCCTGTCCATATTTAAGTAGAGGGAAATTAGACTTCATGTTCTGATAGCAATAGTGTCAATGACTTTGCACAAATGTTGTAAAATCATCATGCATGTCCCCACCAATCAGTCTTAGCATCTGTACCAGGCATTGAATACAGGGATAAGCTCATTTGAAAGCATCAAGAAACCGATATAGAGATTAGGGACCTAGTAAGGTAAAGGGGAAAATAAAACAAAGCAAAACAAAAACAAAAAACAAAAAAACCCAAACCTGGATCAGAATTCTAAGGAGTTACGTACTAATTCGAGATGTGCCTGGCTAAAAGCTAACTGAGCCTTAACTATAACCAAGTCACTTAACTTCCGAGCTTCAGTTTTCCTATCTCTATAATGGGGAGAGTGGTTATTATACAACCAGTCACACAAAGCTTGGAGAATCAAAAGAGGTAAATCACATAAAGGTATTGTGAATGTTGTGATATAGATAAAAAGTTGTTCTTGGAATGGGGGTAGATGAGAAAAACCATCCTCATTTTACATAACAACAGTAATTATAGCCTTTGGTTTGTTTTTAACAGCTAGCAGTACAGACTCTTTGCTCTTTGGTTTTTCTCTGTATAGGAAATGGATTTAAATAAAGGCCACCACTTTTATCTAGGTACCAGGAAATTTAATTAGCTCTTCATGCAAGATGTTATGTAGTATTACATACACCACCACAGTGATACACTCTATATTCAGTCATGTATTTCAAGAAAGTAATAGCAAGTGACATTTCACAATCTAAGCTTGTTCTGTTAAAAAAAATGGATTCTAGGTTTATAGAAAATGTCAAAGAACATCAAAGAAAATATCTGACATTTAAACCACCAAGAACCCCGGTACTCAATATATAAAACGAAAAGGGTAACTAATGTGTGCACTCTGAACTGGATATTACATTTTTTACCCCTCTGTTTAACAATACCTTGCACTTACATGGCTTGTTTCTTCGAAACTATTTAAATCATCCCATGATTTCTTCATTAAAGTGTATTATCCTCTTTGGGCCATAATTATATGGAATTCGTCATCACTCAATCTGTAACGCACTTGGTTCTTTTTTCACTCTGTCTACACATATGCATCCATATGATAAGATTCTAGTAACTGGCCAGTTAATTGAAACATTGATGGATCTACAAAGGAAAACATTCTGCATCTTTGGCTGCAATGAAGTGGAAACACCTCTTTTACACAAGACGTGGTGAACAAAGTTAAAAAGGAAAGCCCAGGCTGTGATGAATTATTTCAAACATATAACTGGCAAAGAATCTAAATCCAAAATAAGTGAAATATTACTACAAGTAAAGAAAAAAATAACTAAACAAAAATGATTGTAGAATGAATATGAGCAAGAAATTCACAGAAATGAAAATCCACGTTGCTAGTGAATACAGAAAAATATGCCCAGTATTACTAGAAACGGGGAATAAAGTATTAAAGCAACAAAGAAATACCATTTCATACCCATTAAAGGATCCAAGTTCTAAATTCTGGCAAAAACTTAACAAAACCAAATTTTACCAGAACTGCAAAATCTAGAAGTCCCATACACTGCTTCCTGCTCGCTTGTAATGTTACATGACAAGTGAGTAAAAAATATGCAATTAAACATAAATTAATATTTAAGAAAATAACTCTTACGAAACTGTATCTGTGAGAATCATTTGTTCAATCATAAAAGATTCATTAAGTACCATCTATATGACAGAGTCCATAGTAGATGTCACCTAAATCAAGAATGACTGGCTTTAATAGTGAGAAAATGTATATAGAGGAATCTTTAAGGGACAGGGGCACCTGGGTGGCTCAGTCAGTTAAGCATCTCACTTTGGCTTAGTTCATGATCTCCTGGCTCATGAGTTGAAGCCTCATATAGGGCTCTGAGCTGACAGTGTGGAGCCTGCTTGAGATTTTCTCTCTCCCTCTCTCTCTGCCCTTCCCCCACTCATTCTCTCTCTCCCTCTCCCTTTCTCTCTCTCTCTCTCAAAATAAATAAACTTAAAAAAAAGTGAATAAAATAACAATTAAAACATTAAAAAATGTGAACCACATAGTAGCCACTGGATAAAAGGTAGATTTAATAATATTTCCTGAAGTTTTGATATAACATTTACAAGGGTTCTATGCCATTTACACAAGTCAATTTATAATCATTCATAAAAACAATACAATAAATACGTGTGTAAATTCTAGAAATATACTGAGCAGTATTTTCAGTCTTATTGTATATCATACATTCTTTCAAGAAATCAGGTTCTGATAGCTGGAAAATAATTTCCAATGACATCTTAAAATATGGATTCACAATATGTTATATTGCCAACAACTGTTATAGAATTGATGTGCTCTCGAAAAGTATGTTAGCCAACTCGAAAAGCATCTCAAGTGATCTAGTTAATATTAATACCACAGATACTGGGTAAAGAGTTCAGAAATGATAGAGTAAGATAAAGCAATGATTCTAAATTAATTTGCTATCAAACATAATATTATAGAGTATAAGTGTGTATTTAAATCAATAAAAATATACCTACTTCACCAAGAGTGGAAAAACATAATTTAAAACATTTTTTTTTGCATTTATATCTTTATATTTTCCAACTGTGAAAGCAGAAGATAATCTTACTTTAAGTGTTGACATAAATTCAGACACATAGTGTATGTCTCCCTGCTTTAAAATTCTTTAATGTCTCCTCACTGCTAACAGGACAAAGTTTAAGCCTCTTATGGAAACATGCAAGGCTTCTAGAATCTGGCTTTTACCTAACTCCCCAGTTTTTATATTTTACTCTCCCTTAAAGTTCAACAATACAGAACTATTTGTGTTTCTCTTAAAAGGTTAGGCTCTCTCTCCCCTGTTCTTTGCCCCGTCTTATCTTCTGACCCAAGGCACTTCAAAACTTCAATTCCTGTCATGCCTCCTGATTGGAAAATTCCCTGAACAGAACTCTTACCACCTCCTTCTTTTCTTGCAAAGCATCTTTTTCATATTTTTTACATAGCACTGAATTATTTTTTTTTTCCCTAAAAGTCTAATGTTGTGAATAAGAGCATGAGCTTCAGAGTTAGATAGACAGGAATTAACATAAGCTTTGTCAATTAAAAGCTGTATGGCCTTGGGCAATTTACTTAACTTCTGTGATTCATATGTAAAATGAGGATGATAATACTTAATATCATATGATATTAATAATATTATATAGTGTTATGAGGGTTAAATGAGTTATAAAAAGAATGAAAACAGAGCATGAACCAAAAAGATACCAATAAATAAGGAGTAGGTATTATTATGATGACATTACTGTTATTTTAATATCATTTTTATCTTTCCTCGTCATAGCTTGTGAGATTTTTGACATAAACTATTTTTTTTTTATTTTTGTATCACCTAAAGCTAATGCTTTGACTAGAATATACTATATGCTTAATGTTTGGATGAATAAATGAACGGCTGAGTGGGCCTGCTGAAAATGAAGAAAATATTCAAATTATAGTTTGTCCCATACAGAGCAGATGACAATGATCAATTCTTTTTTCCTGAGAAATTACATGTCTACAGCATTATTGCGTGATGTTGCTGAGCAAAATTTCCATTCTGTAAACATGAGAAGTTGTTTACACATGAAGGACCTTAAATTTCATCCTCTGAATTCGGTCCATCTCTTTGAAGACAACCTGAAATAGATTGAGCAGTTGCTAGTACTGTGTACCTCAGAATCCACCTGGCCAGTGTTCCATCTCTGCCCTAACACTTAGATACAGACCCTGAGGAAACTTGCGAGGTGTGTAAGTGTTGTGGTGTCAGGGGATACAGGCCACAGGATGGGTTAATGAAAGGGTGTTTTGAAATAGGCATTGCCCAATGGCTCAGAAACAAATAGATCAAACAGGAAATGAGAAGGACTGATGGTGGTAAGACAGATGGGAGAGCCTCCAATCCCAAATGCTTCCGTTTCCCAACATTTTATTTAAAACGTTTTAACTGGCATTTGTGATGTTGGACGTTGACTTATTTGAATGGGTTAAAAGTACTCTGAGACTGTAATTCTTCCCCTTAGGTGGCCAAATTATTGAGCAGTCTAGTTTAATTCTGGTAAACATTTTCCCAGTGAGGATTGCTAATATTCCCACTGGACAAACTGGAGAAGCCACAGAAGGCCAGATAGATATTCCACTGTAAATAAATTGACATTGCCGTTTATCACTAGTCCCTTGAGAGTTTAGTCAGCATTGCATCCACAAAGCCCTTAAGTCCTAGTCCAGCCCAGAAAAATTGAATTTCAGAATCTATAAGACTGTGTAGTCCCTGAACACAGGCCAACTTCCCTTGCCCAACTTAAGGAAATCACACACATCATCATCATTATCCTCATCATCCTGCCTTAATTAAACACCACTACCTCTAATATGTGTACCATACATATGGCTTTCAACGCCAAGGTCCTGTGACAATATGCCTGATTGACACAGGGACCAAGTACAGATGTATTTGAGACCAGCTGCTCAAGGACATACATTACTACAGAAATTCTCTTAGGAGAATTATGGTGGGGTATGGAAGAAAAGACACAATCTTCACCATTCTATTAGTATAGCAGAAAATCAAATGCAGTCACTCTCCCAGATTCCTAACAGTGAAGGGGAAAGCCATGGATTATCATTTTTGTTTCCATCATTTTAGGTCAATTTTTCTTAAATTCTCCCCAGGGAGTAAAAATAATGAAGTCTGTTTTGTTTTCCTTGGAGTCAATTATTTTTCCTTGGAGCTTGCCATGAGTTCTTGCTCTTGAAACTTCATTCTGCTTCCAGTAATTTTAGCGACTCTTTTGGGCATGAAAGTAAGAAAAAGATGCATTAGACTCGTTTCCCTATTTCCTTCTCTGCATCTCCTTTAATGTCATCCATTATTACCCCACAGTGGATGCACCACCACAGGTACTTTGATAAAGATAAAACAGGATAATTTCTCAAAACACTTCTAAAATGCATTCTTGTTTATTTTTCATGAAAAAAATCTTATTTTCCAACCATTGCAAAAAAAGAACAACTCCATAATGACATCTCAAGTTCGCCTAACAAGCAGACTTTGGATAAAATCACTGTCAAATTACATTCATCTGTAAAATGCTGTAAAATGGCTTATCCACTCTTATCAAGGGAGCCTTTCTTTTGAAATCAGAATCCCAACAAAGGATTTTTGTGAAAGGGAGTATTGCATCTATCACTAGAGCATATTGCTTGCTTTCAGGGAACAGAGCCGAGACAAGACTCTGATTGACCATCCCCAAATCATCTCACCTCTTATGAGGACAGTATAAATCGCAGTGGGCCTCTCTTCATGGGTATGAAATCGATCCTGTGTTTACATGTCCTTATTGTCCTGTCCATTCCTAGAGTGAAGTCCTGGAGAAACAAACTTGCCTACAATGCGGCTTCATGTCAAATTAGCATATGGCATAGCATATGGGGTGACAACTAGATGACTGGGTTCTCATTCCTGAGAAGATGCAAGAAAAAAACTTGCAGAAGAGACACATCTCTCACTGAAAAGGCAGCTGCCCAACACACAATTGTCTCCCTGTAGACTGGTACTGGCGAAGACAACTGTCTTGACTGAAAAGAACACTGCCAAGAAACTGACCTTAGGGGGAATGGGAGAGCACAGAGCACGATATTTACATCTCTTTGAAGTTTCTTTCAAGCTTTGAAAAGCACTCCTGAAAATACACTCAATTGTGACTAGAAATGTATTTTCTGTTTCTCTCAGAATAGTTTTGAGGCAGGAGATGCACTGGAAAAAAATACTTGCTCATTCTTATATTGTCTCATTTTATACATAGTCTGCCTGAAATAAAAAAGTCCAACAGATTAGTAATATTAAAAAGATGAATTTAAGTTTTCTTTCATATCTCTTTCTCAATTTAGTAGCTTAGAGTGTTTTGAAAAGTATGCTAAACCCACAGCGTATTTTGGTCTCCCACACATTCTGAAGAGAGAGTACTAATCCCCTCTGATTTTCTTTAATTTGAAACTATTGCTAATTATTTCAGTATTACATCCCTTTACCACACAACTGCCAGTAAAAAGGACTTTGAAGATGTCTTATGATCCTTTTTGTGGATGACAAGTTTTTTCAAAACTTTTTATTTGAATCAACTTGTAAAGTACCAGCAATCAGAAATCTCATTATATCTCAAAGAAATGAACTTTCAAAGTATTAAATTTTATTCACTTGGTGTCTACATTGTCAGAAGAATATATATATATATATATATATATATATATATATATATATGAGTGTGTATATATATGTATATATGAGTGTGTGTATATATATATATGCATATATGAGTGTGTGTGTGTATATATATATATATATATATATGTAAACATTTATGTAGTGATATATCAACAAACATTTCAGAAGTTCTAGTCCCATGAACACTGGCTATAATTTCTGTAGTAGAGGGCTATGATGTTCCTCATAAGTCTTCCCCTAAAACTCTAGTTCACAAAAACTTGTTTTAGAGTGTTTCTGTCCTTTGCCAACAAATAATGACTCATTTCCATAGCCTCGAATATTTATAACTTTAATTGCCCTTGTGGATGAATCTAGCTTTTCAAGTACAACTGTAGCTACTCTGAACTTCATTCACTCAGCTCCTCACTAAAACTGACCTTCACCTACATGGTTTTCTATAGTTCAACTTCATATGTTCATCATTGTCAATTTCCCATGGAAACACGGTAGGAGTTCAATTTATATGTAGTGAACTCTATTGAACCTTAGTTTCTGGATCTTTCCAGTTGTCCTAATATGTGTCCATTTTCATCTTCCCTTTTTTCCCCAGTCTGTCAGGATTCTGAGATAAGCTGTTTCATCAAAATACTGAACACTCTTAGATTCAGAGAAACTTGGGCTCAAATGCCAACTATGCTACTTGTTAACAATTTGGCCTTCTGTAAGCTACGGAAATTATCCAAGCCTGAATTTCCTCATCTGTAAAATTAGAATATCAGTTTTAGAATCTTTGTGGGACTCCATGGAGTCATATTACCTTACTCAAAATGAAATACTTTTGCTTGAGAAAGAAAGAATAATGTAAGTGGAATGGATGGTGCGCATTAGCCATTCTACCAAGTGAGGGACCGCCCTGGAGTGAACATGACATGAGGGATCTTAGTCATAGATAGTTTCGTGCAGCATATTTCCAAAATGCAAGATTCTAATTTCAAGAACAAATAGCAATCTGTTTCAGTGCTGAAGGAAAATTTATTAGATTTCAGGAGAAGTAGGTGATCTGTCCTTTTTGGAACTTCTCAAAAAATATATTTGAATATATGAAATATTCAAGGTAGTAGCTATGTTTAGAATCTAACATTTGTGGATAATACAATTTTGTTTTATTCTAAATAGTGTTTGTAAATTAACTCGCCCATCACCTCTCACACATTAGGTGATTCAATCACAATAGGTGATTATTATTCATCATTTTATTATAAGTATAAAATAACCACAATTGCTAATTTTTGTTTTTGTTTTTTTTTTTTTTTTTTGCTTCTTGATGGCTTACCATATCCCTGACAGTGGCTCTTTCAAACCTTTCTCCTTTTCTCAAGTCCCATATTTATTCTTACCTCTTCATTTGTATCAGATACACAATTTCTACTGTTATTTTTCAAATTAAGGTTATCCAGTTTGAATATACCTTTGTCACATTTTCTCTATGCAATATCACCCCTTTATATTAAAACATGCACTTTTTTTTGGCCATTATCTGCAGAAAAATAAATCTTCTCCAACTCCAGGCTAAGACCTCACCCACATATACAGTCTCAAAGTTCTTGTTTTACTCACTTTCATAATTTCTTATTTTGATCTCCATTATATTTCTGTCATTTGAATCCATCCTCAGGTCTTTTCAGCTAATAACCAACTATCTTCAATCCTGCTACAAAGCAAGATATAGCAACTAGTTTATAATTCATTCTTCCCACCTTGGGCATTCCTGGGGAGAGTCTCTGGACAAAGAAGGAAATGTCCCAAATTTGACAAACAATAACAAGACTTCTTCGTGATATTTACTAAAAAGCTTTTAGCAGAATATGTGTATTCTATCTAGGTTGAAATTTTACCACTTTGTTGTAATTCATCTGTGGCAGATATATATTTATCAGAGTATAAAATTATTAGAGTATAAATAGAGATAATTTTTTAATAAATAAATTTCTGCCCTCTGCGTGAGTGACGCCAAGCATGGATAATCTGGGTTCCCATATGTTAAATCTGGGCTGAAGTGCATTTTAGTGAGGGAAATTTTCTGAAGTGTTGTATTACGAATTTTTAGACTTTATTTTTCTGGGGCATGTGATTACCTATTTCCTTTAAATCAGTGATCATCAAGCAAAAGCCCATCCACTAAAGAGTTGTTTAAAAAAAATAAAAAAGTAAAATGTGTGACAGAGACCATGTGTAGCCTGCAAAAGGCTAAAACATTTGCTATCTGGCCATTTATAAAAAAAAATACAAACCTATTATTTAAATTGTTAGTCAGGTTTGGTACTTGAGTAAGATGTCTGAATTTTGTGAATCTTACCTGACGACTGTCTATTTCTATCACTTCTGCTATCATTAGACTGAAAAACTTTTTTAAGGAAGCAAGAGTCAGTACCTTGAATTCAATGTATCCACAAATATAACAATTATCTCATTGACCCAGAGACAGATCCATTTATATAGTCATCCAATTTTCAGCCAAGATGTCAAAATATCCAATGAGAAAAGCCTTTGGAACAATGGGGCTGAAATAAATGGTGTGATGGTTAATTTTGTGCCAACCTGGCTGGGCTATAAAGTGTCCAGAAATGTGGTCAAACGCTATTCTGGTTGTGCCTGAGAGCATGTTTTGGGATGATATTAACATTTGAATTGGGAAACTGAGCAGAGTAGATTGTTCTGCCAAATATAGGTAGACCTTATCCAATCAGTGCAAAGCCTGAACAGAACAAAAGACTGAATAAAAGGGAACTCCACCTTCCCAACTCTTTCAGCTAGGACACCAGTTTTCTTCTGCCCTTGGATTAGAATTTACAACGCTACCTCTCCTGCTACTCAGGTCTTCGGATTCAGACTGGAACCACACTCTCTCTGCTGCTTGCATGCCCATTCTCTTCATGTACATAAGAAAGAGGTCATGTGAAGATGATAGTTTTCTTCAAGCCAGGAACAAAGACCTCACCAGAAACTGAACCCTACTGAAACCTGATTTTGGACTACCCGTTCTCCAGAACTGTGAGAAAATAAATTCTGTTGTTTAAGCCAGCCATTGTGGCATTTTGGCATTGTGGCATTTTATTATGGTAGCCCAAGCAGATTAATAGGACAGATGTTTGTTGTGAAATTCTTTCAACTCTGTTATGTGCTCAAAATTTTTCATATGAAAATTAATACAAATCATGAAGGTAATGATTAGGAACATTGCCTCTGGAATCATAAAGAAGTGGGTTCTAACTTTAGCTCTGCAACTTGCTAATTGGGTAAAAACAAATGTTACTTAACCTATTCTAGCCTTGTTTTCTATTTTTTTAAGTTTATTTATTTATTTTGAGAGAGAAAGAGCATGAGTGGGGTAGGTGCAGAAAGAGAGAGAGAGAGAAAGAGAGAATCCCAAGCAGGTTTCACATAGTCACCACAGAGCCTGATGTTGGGCTCAAACTCAGGAACCATGAGATCATGATCTGAGCCAAAATCAAGAGTGGAAGACTTAATATCGACAGAGCCATCCACAGGCTCCTAAACTTGATTTCTTTTCTGAGCAATAGGGATAATAATAGAGCATTTCTTTCTGAGTTTGATGTAAGCATGACATAAAGTATCATATGTGCTAGCACCAATCACAATGCCTATAACATACTAAGTGTTCAATTAACATTTGCTGCTAATGTCATTTTTATGTACTATTATCTTGCAGATTTTTCTACTTACTTTGAAATGACTGAGAAAAAAATGTGAAGTGCTGATCTTAGCTTGCAGGCATATACCAAGGATTAGGCTAATATGTGTCCTTTCATTTCTTCCTTTCAATGTTATTAGGCATTCAATAACTTATTAGTACTTTTCTTCCCACCAACTCTTAGGGTAAAAAAATATGTGCTATGAAGAGCCAAATAACAGGATAACTTGACTATGAAATATATTAATTTTAAACACTATTTGATTTATTTTTAGTAAAATAACAAAACTTGATTTCTATTACCACAGTGATTTCATTAACTCTGCTGAAAGTGACAAAATAATCAGGCATACATTTTTAATTATAAAATAGGTAAGTGTATCTTCAAATATAAAAATTCTATATATTTTGTTTATAAAATATGTGTATACTTAAAAAATAATAAAATGAACATATGTATAACTACCATCCAACAGAAATATTTCCATTACTTTGAAACCCTAAGTTCCTTTCAATCAAATGCATGCTCCTCCCATTTCCCCTCACCCTTCCAAGAAGTAAACATTATGGTGAGTTTTCTGTTAATCATACTCTCTAGGTTACAGAGCACAGTGAATGAACACAACCTCATAAGCTCAGTTGTTGGATTTAAATCCTGGATCTTAGGGGTGCCTGGGTGGCTCAGTCAGTTAAGTGTCCGAGTTTGGCTCAGGCATCGTCTCACCCTTCATGAATTCAAAACCCGGGTCGGGCTCTGTGCTGACAGCTCAGAGCCTGGAGCCTGCTTCAGATTCTGTGTCTCCTTCTCACTGTGCCCCTCCCAAGCTTGCACTCTGTCTCTGTCTCTCTCAATCTCAAAAATAAATAAACATTAAAATAATTAAAATTAAAACCTGGACCTTCTATTTTATAGCTGTGTGATTTGGGAGGGATCTCTCTGTATGTCATTTTCTCTCTGTATGTCATTTTCCATCTTTAAGTGGGAATCATAATTATAGTAAAAAATATATATTGTATGTTTTTTTTTTTTTTTTTTTTTCAACATTTTTTATTTATTTTTGGGACAGAGAGAGATAGAGCATGAACGGGGGAGGGGCAGAGAGAGAGGGAGACACAGAATCAGAAACAGGCTCCAGGCTCCGAGCCATCAGCCCAGAGCCTGACGCGGGGCTCGAACTCACGGACCGCGAGATCGTGACCTGGCTGAAGTCGGACGCCTAACCGACTGCGCCACCCAGGCGCCCCTATATTGTATGTTTTTAAAGTATCTGGCACACAGGGCTCTGGGTATGTTTTCTACTGTTATCCTGCTTTTTCTATTTAGTTTAACATGTTTGTCTGTATCTCTATAAAATATGTTCCTTAAATTCAACTGGTTTTACCATTTATAGATATGGGATCATACTATGTATATTAATGTGTAACTTTCTCAAAAATGTTTGAGATTCTTCCAATATAATATGTAATAGTATAGTTTTTTTTTCTTTTTGTCACTGTACTGTAACATTTTACTACATGAATACATGATCATTTAATTACCCATCCTGTTGTTGATAAATGTTATGGCTATTTCTAAGTTTTTGTATTACAAACAGTGATATCAGTTGAGTAAGGTCAACATCTGGACAGAATGTGTCTATGCACTGGCTAGCATTATCTATCAATACCCTCTCAATTAATTTGGAAGACTAGTAAGTTACTGAGTACAGTTCTCTTTCATATTTAAATCCATCTGTATTGACCACCTATTTAGAAACCTTTCTCCATTTATATCAGTATTTAAGAAAAACTTTTCCACCCCTTGCAAAGCATTATGGATTTTCAATTTTGTTTTTTATTAAATCCAGTTTTATTTTCATGAAAATGACTAAAGAAGTCACAATTAAACTGTTATTATTGAGTTAGCCAGACACAAAATACATTTTGAATGCATTGAACAACTTTAAACTTCATAAGGGATCATATTTTAATCAACACCAGAGATATTCAAATGCTCTTAATGCTTGTCTCTGCATGACTAAAGCTTAGTTGAAGGGTCACTGTGTCTAATGAATAAATCCATTAAGAAGTTGTCAATAACATAGAGAAATGTTTTATTTGCTTTACTAACAGCCTGAAGAAGAAAAAGCTTTCGATATCTTTGACTAAGCTAATGGGCTAGCATCTGATATATAGAGAGCAAATGGTTTAATCATTACAACAGATGATTCTGAGTTTAGAGTCATAGATTTAAACCCATTTGGGACTTCACTTTTAGCCTTATCATTAGTACATCGATTATTCTGATCGTGTAGTCATTTAATTATGAAAAAGATAACATTTGTTAATAAACTTATTCAAGACCGTTCTTAGACTTTGAGAATTAGTAGACCTATTTTGTGTAAATATGTCCTTGCAACCTGAAAATCAGATTTAGTATTGCTTTTACATAAAAGTTATTAAATATTCGATCCCAATAGAAACATATGAAGGAGATATATGCACACACCATTGTGTTACTAGTGAAAATAAAATTAGAAATTTTATTAGAAATTAGGAAACTTTGAAAACAAAGAAATACTTTGGTTTATTGTGTTTGTGTTTGAGTACTTCATCAAAATCCATCAATATAACAAAAGTCCATTTTCTAGAATTATTTAACATGATAATCCTATTGCTCAAATACACAAAAAATGTCTTTCTGAGGTACACCGAAAAAGGCCGTAAGTTACACTGGTTCATAGAACAATTAAACTATCAGATGTATTCCATAAAGAGCTTCCTCTGTTACAAACAGCAGTGACACGGGAGGAGAGGTTGAACATTCTGGTTATATGATAATGGATGGCACAAAGTATAACACTATAAAGGTATGAATAAGACATAAGGAAATTGTTTCAAAGGCCAGTCCAATCCTTCTTTGATACAAACCCAGGGGCCCTTCCCTTTCCAATGAGCTCAATTAGCCCCCTTGCTTTATGACATCACAAAGTAACTGGTTTAAACTGTGCTTCAAGAGCCTTTTACACACAAGAATTAAATGAGCCTGTCTCATTTAATTTCAGTTAATGTAAGTGAGCTTCTGAAACAGAATTGCTCAGTTATAACACCGAGCTTGAAGCCAGACCAGCTGATTAATTCCTAGCTGTTTGAAGTGCTTTCTTCTCTTATCTTGAACTGTGCAGGCCTCTCTATAGCCTGAGGAGACCCGAGCCTAAGTCCTGGGGAGATTTTGTCTCCTCTCCACAAACACCATGGCACAAACCCAAGAACAAACCAGAAACTTGTTGCCAATTTTGAGAAAAGCATGGGCTGTGGGGCTGATTAGAAAAACCAAAAACTCCAAACTATAGCATCCTTGTATCTGACTTTCAATTCACTGGTACACTGTGCAATTTTAATTGAAAATTACTATTGCCTAGAAACCAACATTACCCTAAAGATGTCCTAGTTAGTTCCAGTTGAGATTTTTACATAAAATGAGCATTAGCAGCAGTGAGAAAGGAAGGAAGAGGCCGAATATGGTGAGTCATTAGGACAACGATTAGGACACTTTCCCAGATTTTATTGTATAACCTTCTGAAATCCTCATATAATCTGCTTCGCAATTCTCAGGAGAGTTCTTTTATCATCTTTGGAGCAAAAATATGCCTCAGTGTGAACTTCCTAATAAACATATCATAGCATATCGTCTGGTTTAAGATGAAGAAGTGATCATTTTGGAGGTAATTTAGTGGCTACACACCCCTTGTGTTTCCCACATACCCATGCACATACCCTACCCTCCCATCCACATGCACTTGAATATCTTGGTGCATTTTTGTTTTAAACAGAGGTTGAGAGAAATGCAGGCTCAGTGGGCCACCTGAGGCCATATAAACATCTTTCCTTCCCTTCACATGGCAATATTGCCAGGCCATAGTAACCCAGATCAGCCATGCAGCCCCTGTTAGCAGCCAGCCTTGGTGCTGAAGATTCAAAGAGCAAACTATATTATTGCCAAGAACTCACAAGAGCCGATCGGAATAGCTTAAGCACTTGAAAGAGCAAAACTATTAAAACTAAGCTAGCTCAAAGACGATTCCTCTCCAGGTACTGTGGTGTTTGCTCAAATAAATGTCCAAAGCACAGCAAGAAAATAAGAAAACAAAACACTCAAAACTATAAAACAAAGAGTAGAACCATTGTTTAAATGACTCGTCCCTCTTGGAGAGCTTGAAATTGCAATGAATCCAGGGATTCAAGAGCAAAATCCTAAAGACATAAGATTACTATAGGCTTTTTTTCTCATTGCTTACTCAGTAATGTACTTGCAGGTTCTGAGAAATTTTCATAATTTTGATGAGAGGTTGGGTGATCCTATATTGTACTTCCTGCTAAGGTACTTTTTAGAGTGATGCATAGCACCATAGCAACTGAGCACTCCAGTGTTATCTGAATGCAGGCTATATGGACAAGAGAACATCTCCCTCATCTATATTTCAGGATTACATAAGGTTAAAATAGTAATTGTTAAGAAACTATATGGATTATGAGATTCGGTATCAATTTATGAAAAAAAGATATGTTTCATGTAATTTCCTACTAACACACTAAAGGCTTAGAAACTTATGTTCCTGGCAATTCCATACTTAAGGAATTCTGTCCAAGGAGCCCTATTATAAATTCTCAAGTTAAAATGGGGAGCAATTATCTAAATAATCAGATGCTAAACACTTTTGGAGTGCTACTAATATAATCATGCCATGAATTTGTGCCTATAATTATAAGTTCAAAGTCATGAAGTTTCTGTATTCTGTGTCATAAACACACAGTTCATAGTCATGAATTGTTATTATAAATCAAGACTTATTTCTCTTATGGCTCATTAGTTAACTCCAAAGATATTGTCTAAAAATGCAAAAGTATTTCTGAACACTGGAATACGCATATAGTAGTCAGTTACAATTTGCTGGATACCTACTGTGTCCAGGTAATTTACACAAATGGTCTAATTTAAGGATAAAATTCTCAGGAGGTGGGGCACCTGGGTGGCTCAGTCGGTTAAGCGTCCAACATTGGCTCAGGTCATGATCTTGCAGTTCACGAGTTTGGGCCCTGCATAGGGCTCTGTGCTGACAGCTCAGAGCCTGGAGTCTGCTTTGGATTCTGAGACTCCTTCTTTCTGCCCCTCTACTGCTCATGCTCTGTCTCTGTCTCTCTCTCTGTCTGTCTCTCTCAAAATAAATAAATAAACATTGAAAAAAAGGATTAAGAAAAAATCTCAGGAGGTGGCTGTTTGACTTTTTTTTGGGAAATAAAGATACTTTTATGTGGATAAAATAAATAATGCATCCAAAGTTACATGGCTTGTTATGTGCCAAAGCCAGAAGTTTCTTCTACCAGCCCCTTTCCCTAATATCCTTCTTTATACTCATCCATTTTTTTCTCTTCCTGTTTTTGTAGCCTCATTTCCTCCTGATTTTCTTTCTTCTGCTCTATTAACTTCTCCTTAGCACACTGTTGACACTAAACCAAGTTTTTTTTTTTTTTTCTCCAAAATCCCAAGACTATAAATGATGCAATGTGCAGTAAAGGGAAACCGATATTTCCTTCCCCAGGGGCTTCAGAGATGTTACACATCTAATATTTTTGGGATGAATCCCATAGGCAATCTCTCCCTGAAGCCTAATTCAAGTGTAGTTTCTCTTTGGTTGACCATCATCTGGGGCTGTTTTCCTTTCCAAACCTTCTTCCATTCTTAAATAAATAATGGCTTGGTTTTGAAACTACCATAAACGATAAGTAACATTTTATCTTTAAGGCATTACAGGCAATGCAATGTAATTTTTAGTATTAATTACAATATAATATATTATATTATTATATATTACTATATATTATTATATTATTATATATTACAATATAATATACTATATTTGTAATGTTCCTCATATAACAACGAGATGGTTATAATGCTCTATGTGACAAATTAAGAATAATATTTACATTTTGAATGTATCACACTGAAGATTTGTGTTTTTGTCATTAAATTTTTATCTCTTTAACTTCATAAGTGGATTATGTCTAACATTCACTATAGAGTTCAAGCCAATATGTTCTCTTCTTCAACCATATTAATCCCTTCCTGGTATAAAGTTACCTCAAGACAATTAGAAACAAGAATAATTTCACTAGATACTTCTAGAGCTTCTCACAGAGAACCAAGTATTATCTTGAATAAACCATGGGCTTCATTTTTTTTTTCCTGGTCAGAAATTATTCCCATGTTAATAAACTAAGCCAGGTGATCAAGTCACTGGCTAATACCTTCACATGTTTTTTTGTTTGTTTGTTTATTTGTTTTTATCTTTTACTGACCCATCCATAGTCTTCAGCAATATATATTCCATTAATGTGTAGACCACAAGGAATAATGGGGTTGGAATAGCATGATGGTTTTATTAACTATCTGACTAACCATCTGACTAACAAGTCTGACTTGTCCTATGTACTAGAAAAAAGTACCAAATGTAGTCATTAGAGTCATAGAATCCTGATGAAAATGTCACAAAGTATATGGGGACAGGTGGGCCTATGTAGGAAGTGGGGTAGATGAAAAAATTATTGGCCAAGTGTTAATAATTTTTGAACTTAGATTCTGGATATCAAAAAAGTTCATTAAACTAGTTGCTCTACTTCCATACGTGTACTAATTTTTTATTACAAAAATTTTAAAGCTATGATGCCAAAATCATCCTACATCCCTTCTCTTCTGTATATTGAATTATTTGAGCCTCGTAGATGATGTTCAGTTAATTCTTATAGTCTTTTATTTTAGTTAAGCTTTTACACATACATACATACATGGAAAAAATACTTATTCATTTTTCCTGTCATCTTTGAAACCCCATCTAATATTTAATTGACCATTCCATTCCTATACCTATACCAAATTATTTTTATTTGTGTAACAATTGTGGTTGTTTTTGGTTTTTTTTTTTCTGATTACTTTCAAGACTTTGGGCTCAGAATTCAAATAGTGTTCTTCTCTGTCCTTCAGTAGTCCTCCAAAAAATTCTGTTGTTTCTTATCTGTGCTTTTCAAGTCATAAACGCTACTCGACACATTTACAATAGGGAAGACAATGTCACTGATATGTTTTCCCCTTGATATATCGTCTTGTTCTGATTGCAGGGCAATGGCATGTTTAAGAAAAAGGATTTCTTTTTTGAAGCCAGTTGTTCATTATGGGTCATTATATAAGACTAAACTTTGTCACTTCAATCAAAACACTCAACTATAATTTTCCTGATGGAACATTATTGGCCTTCTCAAAATTCAAAAAGTGTGGTGTTTCCTGCTATTCATTTCATGTGGTCTTTCATGCCATTACCAATGCCAGCTATTAGTTCTGTTTTGCCTCTGCTCAGGTCAGGGGCAAGGCACGTTAACATATGTCACCTTGCTCAGAATTTCAAAATCAATCTAAGTTTGAAAAGCTGATCAAAACTATCCCCCGATGGAGAGCCACTAAAGTGGGTGGATTTCTCACAATGTTGAGTATGTTCCCACGAGTGCCGCACAGACCCCAACAAGCATGAGGAACAGCTGACACTACAGCAAAACCAGACTTGGACTCTGTAGGAATCAGGCCCTGGAAACCACAGTGGCTTGAAAGAGCCTCTGGTGGGAATTTTTAGACAAAAGACCCAAACAGCTTGTAATGTCCTCATTATCTTCAAAACAAAGCATATTGGTAAGTATGCCAGAAGACTCATTACTTTCCCAAAGACTTTGTGGTACAAAATTTCCCTCTTTCAATCATGCAGTTAGCGTGAATCACCATCTTTAAACAGAAAGAAACATGAAAGGGCATTACTCAAACATTTCTGATCATGTTGTAATTTCATGAAATATATAATTCTCTACTTGGTTCCATTATTTTGATTTAAAGAATTTTGGAGAATGCCAGATGATATAATTATAAGAGGATCTCCCTAAGAAATAAGTCTTAGAATACTTTTCTAAGTTATTTATTTATGTTGCATTTATCACCATGTATTTAGTTTTTAAAATAAATTTTCATCTGTATCAATTTCGAATTTAGAATGACACTGCAGATTGTAATGATATACTTTGTGCTTATAAAGGCTTTTCTGAACATGTAAGTGTTAAATGTTTCAACCTATTCATTCTTCAAAAAGTAACTACTGTAGTTTCTAACACTGTCAACTGAATAAAAAGTCAACCTCAAAAATAGGTTAGTAAATGCTTTATTCGTTGTCTCAAAACGAGGACAATGGTAAGGAGACAGTAGAGCAGATTGCTCTGAAAACTTGCTCCAAAACTTGTTAGTTCACTGGGGATTATATGCAAAAAAGGGATAGAGGTATACTTGTTTACAAGCAGTTCTCCAAATATGTGCGTGTCGCAAGGTATAATTCAATCAGTTATAAAAATTAAGGTTTACCGATTTCACATAGACACGTGAAAGACTCAGATTTTTTTAATAGATTATGTTTCTATCATACCTGATTATTCAAAAAGACTTCTTTCATGCCTCCATCTAACTGGTTTTCTGGTTCTTCCTCATCTCCTTGGAGTCAGGTGAGAATGTCCCAGAAGGCTGACAGCAGTAACCTACTACACTTTTAGTGCACAATACTAAGGCTTTCTGGGATATGCATTGTAAGCAGATATTTTGAGAAAAACAATACATAATTTTTCTGATGATTTTATGAGTTATTTTCTGTTTGCCAAACACATAGGCCACTAATTCTACAGTACAGGGATTTATCATCTTTATTTATAGTATACTTACTCAGTATAAGCTATAGCCTAGTTAAAGAATGTATTTGCCAATATGGCTTTCTATTTAAAGTTTATGAAAAATTTTACTGTGAATTAAACATTGAATGTGTATTTCAGTGCTTCCTGACTCATAAAATCTGTCTTATTTTTAATAACTTTAAAAGCCATATTGTAGAATGACTAGAAGTTAATATGACACAGTCAGGGAGCAAGAATTTCCTTTGCCGCTCAAGGTCCTTCTAGCTGGACTAAGAATCAAATTGACATGAGACAGATTAACAGGAGAAAATCTAATTTAATTTCATACATATGGGAAATCCACACAGATATGGAAATTCCAAAGACAGTCAAGCAAAATGAGGTACACGTGTCATTCTGAGCTAAGGAGAAAGGGAGAGGGATCTGGGATTTCAAAGGGAAGGAATGGAATTCACAAGAAGATGAAAAAGAGCAAATGTTTGGCACATAAATGTTTTCTGGGCCACTCAGAAACAATGGGAAAGAGGACATTGGTAGGTTCCTCCCTGTCTACAGCACATAATTTGTAGTATAATGTAGCTATCTACAGTGATAGTTCTCTTCTTGGAGCAGATCCTCTACCTAAATTCTTTTAGGCAGTTTAGGGGTAGGTGAAGAGTTAAGCTTTGATTACTTTTAACGCAAAAATAATCTTATCCCAAAGTGGTCCACCTTGGGCTGGCCTGCCTATGGCCCCTATAACTTTAGACAATAATACTATTGTCGAAAGTATACACATTATATGCAAATTGCTTTATTAAAAATCAGTCCTTAATAGCTTTAAGTTGATATAATTATCTGCTAATTTCTAGGATTGAACATTGATGAAAATTGTAAATGTTATATTTTAATCTAATAACATTTATCAAGCACTTACATTTTTCTTGAATCTGATTTTATTTGATCAATTGCTAGAAATATTTATTTAACTTGCATGATAACCACTTAATGTATAGAGAATCAACACACCAAATTCATTTTAATAAAAAATCACTTTCAGAACATTATTTCACTCATTTGCCTACAGGTTCCTTAGAAGTTAAACAAAAGAAGAAATTATTTACGTCAATAACTTAGAAGTAAATCATGCTAATCTCCAACTGTAAACAGAATGCTTTGTAAATAGACCTACCCTATGACCCAGCAGTAGCACTGCTAGGAATTTACCCAAGGGATACAGGAGTACTGATGCATAGGGGCACTTGTACCCCAATGTTTATAGCAGCACTCTCAACAATAGCCAAATTATGGAAAGAGCCTAAATGTCCATCAACTGATTAATGGATAAAGAAATTGTGGTTTGTATACACAATGGAGTACTACGTGGCAATAAGAAAGAATGAAATATGGCCCTTTGTAGCAACGTGGATGGAACTGGAGAGTGTGATGCTAAGTGAAATAAGCCATACAGAGAAAGACAGATACCGTATTTTTTCACTCTTATGTGGATCCTGAGAAACTTAACAGAAATCCATGGGGGAGGAGAAGGGAAAAAAAAGAGGTTAGAGTGGGAGAGAACCAAAGCATAAGAGACTCTTAAAACCTGAGAACAAACTGAGGGTTGATGGGGGCTGGGAGGGTGGGTGATGGGTAGTGAGGAGGGCACCTTTTGGGATGAGCACTGGGTGTTGTATGGAAACCAATCTGACAATAAATTTCATATATTGAAAAAAAATTTTTGAAAAGGAAGCCAAATAGTTCTAGTAAAAATCAGTTTAAAAAAAAGGCAAAAAAAAAGAGAGAATGCTTTGTAAAAGTTCATTAAAAAGAGTACTAAGTTTATTTCCAGGAACAAATCTTACAAATTTGCATTGTTCTAAGGAAAAAAACATAAACCACCTTTTTATTATCAGTTTCTTCAAAAAGTTTATCTCAGTTTATCTCAAAAAAATATTGGCTCTTGCATATACACCTTAGGATCATCCAAATGACAGTACAATTAATATTTGGATCTATAAGAAGTACTATTTAATCATTATATTCTAAATGGCTTTATAGTTTTGTAGTTTGTACTTTTCAGGAAAGCTAAGGAAGAGGAAAATGCAATAATTTTTACTCATTTATTTTTCAACCAATAACACTAGGAGGCTACTATGTGCTGACACCGAGCTCAGTCCTGAATATGGAGTGCCAAGAAAAATAGAAAATCAAAAGGAGGGAAGAATATTGTGTTCTATGAGGAAAGAAAAAAATCAAACAGGTACAGTAAAGGAAAATAAGAGATAGATCAGAAACTAGAGGAAGGAGGTAAGCTAATGCTAAGGAGGAAAGTTCAAGTTTCAATGAGTAGATTGGGCACCTAAAGAAAGAACCAGAGAAAGAACAATTCTGAGCAAAGTGAGCCCAGCCTGTGCAAAGTTCTACACTGAAAAAGAGTTTTGAATATTTGAAAACCTGAAAGAAGGCCAGGATAAAAAAGAGTAAGTGAGGGGTGATGGAGTACAGAATAAGGAGAAGGAAAAGGAAATGTATGGGAAACCTTAAATTTAACAGTTGTTTGTGTTATTGTTTTATTTTTAATATCTGTCCTTGTTTTATAAATTAAAAAAAAGAAAGAAAGAAAAAGGGAATTAGTAATAACATCCTTTCTCCTTCTAGGCCTTTACAGTACAAAATCAACGTTCAGGAAGACTTTGGGAAAAATTTGTCTCTTTTCTTTTTTCCTTTGTTGAGTGTGTGTGTGTGTGTGAGAGAGAGAGAGAGAGAGAGAGAGAGAGAGAGAGAGAGAGAGAGAGAAGAGAAGGCATAAGCAGGGGAGGGGTAGAAAGACAGAGAATCTTAAGCAGGCTTAGTGCAGAGCCACACTGGTAGCTTGATCCCACTACCCAGGGATCATGACTTGAGCTGAAATCAAGAGTCAGACCCTTAACCTACTGAGGCACTCAGGTGCCCAAATTTGTTCTTTTTCTAAATGAAAGCATGTGTTCCTTTGTTGGCTAGTCCCAGGAATCAATCATCTGTATCACCAAACTTATTGCCTAAATCAGAGCACATCAGTACCTACCTAGCCCATGTCCTATGAAGCTAGTGTCCCTTTTAAGGCTTTCCATATAAGTTCTGAGACAGACATTAATTTGGTGATTGCTCTCTCCATTTCCAACTTCTAATATTCAAATTGTTTCTATCATTAATCTATCCATATTGAAAGAATACTAGTTTGGGTTTGCTTGATTGTATGTTTTTATATTTTGCTGGAAAAACATGTCCAGGATTTATTAGGTACTGTTTTCCTTTTGAAAATTAACTGCAATTACTAAAGGCAAAGTCGGTTATTAATTTTCATGTAATTGTTTTCTTCTAGAAGTCATTTTAGGGGTTGACCTTTATATAATCAAGGGAAAGAGATCCATCAAAAGTGGCACTGAGGAAGCACTGTAACTACCTCTTCATTGCCTTCCTATAAATAACTACACTCTCTTCCCATTTCATAGTATCTGTGCTCAGTTAATATAACGTTCTGCCTGTATCACTTAGGAACACACTAGTATCTGCCTACTCTCTAAGTTTCTTAAAAGAATACACAGAACTTCTCAGTTTGATCCAAAACTACTTCTCACAGCCCCCAACTGCCAGTTCTTACATACTTAAAATCCTCATGACATTGAATTGTCTGAGGCTCCATTGCCTTTTGTGGGATGAACTGCAAAAGCCTATTCACTCGGATTCCCAAGGGAGGCAGCAGAGAGTCATGCTGGGTGGCACCTAAGACTGGCCTTGTGAAATTTTTCAATTCTCAGAGGTCCTATTCTGAAATGTTTGGATTCAAAGGGTCATATATCCAGTCCTGAAAAATGCTTTTTAAACCATCAGCACAGGATATAATGCCAATCTCCAGACCACACAGGACTGTGGGCTTTAACAATAGGTAAGATAAACTATTCCGTTTCTTTTTTTTTCTTCACCAAATGTGCTCCATGAAGACAGAGAGCATCTAGTTCACAATACCGGGTAAGGTGGGCTTTGCCAAATGAGAGAAAACCCAGAATGCTTAAAAATGATACTATATTTTTCCTCCATGTTATAGAATACTTCCATGTTATATTAGTGTGTGACTGGTACAGTGGCTTCACAATGGCTGGGGGAACCAAGACTCTTTTGATCTTGCTACTTTGCCATTCTTAGTACAGGTAATCCACTTAATGATCCAAATGGCTACTTGAGTTCCAGCTATCAACAGCATTCCAGTTAGCAGAAGGAGTAAGAGAAAAAAAAGGCTATCTTTCTTCCTGGCGCCTATAAGCCCAGCTGAAACTCAGAATTATTTAACCAAAAAGTAAGGGGAGACAGATACTCAACACTGTGCCCCATCATCTAGCATAGTATCTAGCTCATGAACATATCTACTGAGTTAATATTCTGTGAATTTATTTTCCAGCTGCATCAAGTGTGTTATCTCATTAAAACCTCACAGCAATCCTCTGAATCATGCATTCTTTTAATTGTTTTAGAGAGGAGGAAACAGAAGTTCAGAAAATGCAAGAGACTTGCCTATAATCATGCACTGAAGTAGGATTACAGCCCTAGTCTTGAACTTTAAAGACATTCCATGTGTCTCAAGAGTAATGACAAGGTTTTTTTTGTAGCTTTGTATGGAATCTGCCATGGAAACTGCCTGCATCGGTGTCTATTCTCATTGTTTGCTGGATGGAAACTGCTTTTCAGAAACCCATGTATTATACTTTCTTGTTCCTGCCCTTTTTGGCCTACTAATTTGCCAGCCTGATGCTACCAACTGTTTCTGCACCTGTGCAGGTTTACATAATATTTTTTTTTTCCTAAACTGAGTGGAAAAGTTAAAACCACATAGATAGAGATGTATAAATGATGTTGTTGAGGGTGTTGGGCCATCTGCAGGTAGATCCATGATTCATGCTTACTCTCATCATCAAAACATAGATTGGACATAATTTTTATGTATGATATTTATTAAATAACTCCAATGATGTCACAAAGATATCCTGAACTTAGAACAGTTACCTAACAGGAACCTATAAAACTAAGATCACCTTCACATATCTGAGGTTATGTGTCAGATAATCAAAGCAGGGAAATTGTATCTCTGAGTCTCCATTCTTTCATTTAGTTCATTGAGCCATCTGGCTGCCTTAATTTCAACCCACGAGTTGAAATATGTGTTTATAGAAATGTGAAACTGCAACTAAAGTAATATGAAAACTGCAAATACAAAAAAACATGATACTGACAAATACAAAAGTCTGTGTTCTTAGAGCAATTAATTACTCTGTTAACACCAGCTTTGGATGTTATGGTTTATAACCTCACTGAAAACATATACGTGCTCATGGGTGTATCATTATTGTAATAAGTTCATTAATTTTTAAATCCCTTGCCAGTGAATATAATACTTGTCCTTCTTAGATGAACATTTGATATTGTTCTTTGAGTGAAAATTTTATTAAATGAAAAAAGTGGAAGTCAATAATATGACATCTTATTCATACACCTAAATGTTTTAGAGACTTTCTCTTTTGGAGACAAGGCTATAGGAGTGGTAATATTCCTTTTTCTTTTTTAAGGTTGAAATTCCCAATGACTTTGGTAAAGTTGGACCCTTTCTATCTTCTTTAGTTTTGAAAAATTTAACCTACAAATCTAACATATTAGGGAGTTTCAATTTCTTTTTTTTTCTTTTTTTTAACGTTTATTTATCTTTGAGACTGAGAGAGACAGAGCGTGAATGGGGAGGCTCAGAGAGAGGGAGACACAGAATCTGAAACAGGCTCCAGGCTCTGAGCTGTCAGCACAGAGCCCGACGCGGGGCTCGAACTCACGGACCGCGAGATCACAACCTGAGTCGAAGTCGGATGCTTAACCGACTGAGCCACCCAGGCGCCCCGGGGAGTTTCAGTTTCTAATAGGATGTTTCAGTAGTAGAAAAGAGTTCTACGTATCTATATAGGATCACTGGTAAACATTGTAAGAACATTTATAAATACAATAATGGTAATAACGTCAGCTAAGATCGACTAGGCGATATGTTTGGCAATAGCCCGAAGAAATCCCACACACACTTGCACACACACATGCAGACATGCACACACACATACACATGCATACACACACATAATTCTGCGCTATCTTCACAACCATTTACTAATGTAGTATTTTTGAATGTTGTCAGTCTTCTAGCCACGTAGAAGACTGTATGCTTCAATCTAAAAATCTTCCAATCTACGGAAAAATGAAAAGACCTTGAAAATATTCTTTTCATCAGTAAGGTGGACGTGTTTTTTGGCATATGGCAGGTGCAGACATATTTATATCTGAATAATACTCTACCACATGCATTTTTGTGGTAGGGAGGTACAAAAAAAGATGAATAAGTGATTGACCCCTTCTCTTACAAAGTGCATTGTCTATTTAGGAAATATAAACAGACATTAAAATACAAAATGGTAAGCACACTTGGTAATTACGTTCAGGTATCATGAAGAAACATTAGTAACATTGATTGAGCAGTCACTAATTGCAGAGCACCATAAAGGGCAAAACTTTCCATGTAAAGATATATAAAAGAAATAACAAGAAACTAGATACCAAGCATGGATATGTAGTCCTAGATCATCAAAATCCTAGGGTTGTAGGGGCGCCTGGGTGGCTCAGTTGGTTAAGTGGCCGACTTCGGCTCAGGTCATGATCTCGCGGTCTGTGAGTTCGAGCCCCGTGTGAGGCTCTGTGCTGACAGCTCAGAGCCTGGAGTCTGTTTCAGATTCTGTGTCTCCCTCTCTCTGAGCCTCCCCCGTTCATGCTCTGTCTCTCTCTGTCTCAAAAATAAATAAACGTTAAAAAAAAATTAAAAAAAAATCCTAGGGTTGTATTTTAAGAATTCAACGCATTGATTTGAACAGTTAAACGTATTCCTTTATTGTAAAGCTGCTCAGAACTGCTCATATACTAATTTATAGCATGTAACTATGAAGGGAGAATTTAATTTGAAGTAAGTCCCACTACCTTCCTCTTTTACATTTTTTTAAACATTTCATTTATTTATTTGTTTATTTGTGGGGCGCCTGGGTGGCTCAGTCGGTTAAGCGTCCGACTTCGGCTCAAGTCATGATCTCAGGGTCCATGAGTTCGAGCCCCTCGTCGGGCTCTGTGCTGACAGCTCAGAGCCTGGAACCTGTTTTGGATTCTGTGTCTCCCTCTCTCTCTGCCCCTCCCCTGTTCATGATCTGTCTCTCTCTGTCTCAAAAATAAATAAACGTTAAAAAAAATGTTTATTTGTTTGTTTTGTAGAACTAGAGAGAGAGATTATTGTCCCACAAACAAGAGAAACCCACAGGCTATGAAAGAAACTTGGTTCCTTTGTCTCCTTAGAAAATGTTCCCAAATTCAATATTTTAAATGGACCAATATTCGTTTTAACACACTTTATAAAAGTTTAGTTCATTTATTAAAATTTTATAGTAGTAGTTATGCCTTCATTATGAAAGCTTAAAAATGTTGAGTGTTTTTTGAAGTTTTTTTTTCTTTTGAGATTTATTTCCAGACTTAATAACTCTAAAGTTATAGATACTTAAAATCCATGAATAATGTGACTTCAGAGCACATTAATTATATTTTGGAAAGAAACAATAATTTTTTCCCTCATAATAACCAATAGAAAGCAAAACAGAAGTTATGGACAAAGTAAAATTTTTAAAAATCTTGGATTAAATAGTATCTATGATGGAGCATTATTATTCTTCCTATTTGTCAAAAAGACAAATATTCAAATTACATTAATGACACACTTCCATGTGACACAACTTAAAGGTAGGTCATACAATATCCCAAACATTTGCATTATGGTGAAATTTTTAAATTTTTTTAAATGTTTATTTATTTTTGAGACAGAGAAAGACACAGCATGAATGGGGGAGGGTCAGAGAGAGGGAGACACAGAATCTGAAGCAGGCTCCTGGCTCTGAACTGTCAGCACAGAGCCCGACACGGGGCTCGAACTCACAGACCGTGAGATCATGACCTGAGCCGAAGTCGGAAGCTCAACCAACTGAGCCACCCAGGCACCCCTAAATTTTTAATTTAAGTTGACAAATATACTCTTTGTTTTTCCTGATCTGGAATGATTTCATGAAGTTAATTAACTTATTATTAGAATGTATGGGCCATTCTATTTCATCCAACTTATTTTGTGAAGATGTATTTTCTTGTGAACAAGTATTCACAGGACAACTTTGAAAAGTATGAGTGAAAATTTTACATATTACAAATAGTAAGCAATCACCTACTCTTGTGTAGTAGAGCTTGACCTCACTGCTAAGACTGAATCATAAATTGCCAACATTCCCCAACGTAGACCAGTGGCTCTCAACTACAAGTGAGGCGAGGGGTGCTATTAGCAATCCTGCAATAAATATACATGACAGGTCCCAACAGCAAAGAATAATCTGGCTTCAATATCAATAATGCCAAGTTTGAGAAACCTTGCCACGGACAATGCTAGCTGGGTGGGCTGCCGGAATTTTGGAAAGAAAACTTATTTTCTTCCCCAAACTGTACTGTTTCTGATAGTACTCTCCCCATCTATTAAGATTTAAAATCACAGTGTCAATTTTAAGACCAACTTCTCTGTTTCTCTCAATAAAACACCCTGTCAGATCAGGTTCAACCACCACAACACCTCCATATGCACCTTCCATTCTCCCTTTAAGAGAATCACTGCACACCCACGGACTATGCTATAACTTTAATGATTGCTGGTACTTCTTCTTTTCCCTGATAGCACTTCTTATTTTTCTCCTCTTTCATATTTATTCCTTAGTAATCTTCCTAGAATACCATGCAAATTATCTCACTCATCCACTCATGATTGTTTAAGAGTAAAGCATTGTGCTACAAAAAGCCATATTTCATTCTTTCTTATTGCCACGTAGTATTCCATTGTGTATATAAACCACAATTTCTTTATCCATTCGTCAGTTGATGGACATTTAGGCTCTTTCCATAATTTGGATGGAACTGGAGAGTGTTATGCTAGATGAAATAAGTCATACAGAGAAAGACAGATACAATATATTTTCACTCTTATGTGGATCCTGAGAAACTTAACAGAAGTCCATGGGGAGGGGAAGGAAAAAAAAAAGAGGTTAAAGAGGGAGAGAGCCAAAGGATAAGAGACTCTTAAAAACTGAGAACAAACTGAGGGTAGATGGGGGGGAGGGTGGGAGGGAGGGGAAGGGCAGGTGATGGGTATTGAGGAGGGCACCTTTTGGGATGAGCACTGGGTGTTGTATGGAAACCAATCTGACAATAAATTTGATATGAAAAAATAAACACAAAGGCATTTTTACATTAAAAAAAGAGTATAGCATTGTGTAAATGGCAAAAGATAAAACCTTGATTTCTAATATCCTCTCCTCTCTGCGGTCCTAATTTTGACCACTACTCCATCTGTGATACTCATCTCAGATTAAATAATCTATTTAAGTCACTATAACCCCAATATTCTTTATCTCAGACTTTTCTCTATCTGTATTTCTAATCCATCTGTAATTTGCAAACAGCAAAATTCTCCAGATATTCAAAAAACAAACATCCCCCAATTGACGTAGATTGAAGATATGTCTTTCCACACATTTTTGTAACACATTCTCCTTTATGTTATGCATATAGTAGCATTATTCATTTCTTGTATTCCTTTCTAGATCATAAACTTCTCAAGGGCTGGCATTTTTATTTTTTTTTTTATTTTGAGAAGACTTATAGACTCACATGGAGTTTTGAGAAATAATACAGAATGATCTCATTTATCCTTTACACAGTTTTGTAAATTATAACACTTTGCAAAACTTTGGTACAATATAATCAATATATTGACATTGGTGGAATATACTGATCTTACTCAGATGGCCCCATTTTATTGTACTTACCTGTATAAGTGTGTATGTATGTGTTTCATTCTGTAAAGTTTATTAAATGTGCAGTCATTTATTCATTACTATAATCAAGATACAGAAACTTTGCATTGCTACAAGAATTCCTCATGTGATCCATTAATAGCCAATTTCCCTTACCTTCCACCCTCTCCTCTCTACCCATCCTCCCTATAGGAGTCCTGACAATACTGACTCCATCTTTGATCTTCCATCATGTTCATGTTTGTTCAGTGACCTCTCTTGCGGCTATACATCCTGGCCTTGGAGATTAATATGCATATCCTAGAAATGCCTGCCAACGTTGGGATGTGGGGAGACATGTTTTCTTTTTCCATTAATCTGTTAGAGATAATGTAATCTTTCCCCTTCCTGATGCACAGGTGGATGCCCCAAGATCTAATTAAAGTTTCGCTATTAAGTACAGACAAACTCTTTGAGATACATATGAACCTTTTGATTTCACTACAATGCCCCTTGCTCTATGAAATTTGTGAACTGAGGTCTGGACTTTGCAGAGAATAACTATGCAACTGCCATGGATCTTCTTCCGCCAGATAGCACTATGTCAGTAAGTTACCCTGCATCAAACTCTGTGTAAACTGGACAGAGTGTCTGGATTCCTTTTCCAATGGTCTCAAAGTGTGTTCTCAGTTTGAAGGATTTTTTACTCTCCCTCTCCCACCTTCTAACACTCCCCCCATACGCATACACCTTTGCCTCTAATCACTAATTATTTGCAATCACTAATTATTTGTTTTTATTTCTTTAACATTGCCTTTTCAATCATGTCCTGAAAGTTGAATCATAGAGTACATAGCCTTTTGGCTATGTACTAAGGGCTTTTGCACTTAGTGTACTTCTTGGAGATTAGTCCAAATTATTAAGTATATAAATAGTGCATTCCTTTTTGTTACTGGTTGGTATTTCATGGTACGGATGTACCACAGTTTAACTATTCACCCATTAAAGGCCACATGGGTTGTTCAGTTTTTCAAAATCATGAATAAAGTTGCTATGAACATTCATGTACAGATATCTGTGTGATTACAAGTATCCATTTCTCAGAAATAAATGTCCAACAGAACTGTTGTTGGATCAAAAGGAAATTGTATATGTACAAATTTAAGAAACTGCAAAATTATTTTCTAGAGTCGCTGTGCCGTTTTATATTCCCACCATGAATATACAGTTCAGTTCATTCAGCTTTTCTCCATTCTTATGAGCATTTGGGATCACTATGTTTTTTTTTTTTTTTTTTTATTGTAACCATTCTGAGAAGTGTGTAGTGATATCTCATTATGGTTTTAATTTATGTTTTCCTAGTGACTAATGATATTAGATACATTTTCACATATATATTTGCCATTTGTATATCCTGTTGAGTAAAGTATCTGTTCATATCTTTTGACCATTTTCTAACTGGATTTTTTTAATGTAAAGTTTTGAGAGATTTTCATATATTCTACATACCAGTCCTTAGTTGGTTATGTGGTGTACAAATATTTTCTCCCAGCCTATAGCTCATCTTTTTATCTTATAAACAGAATCTTCCACAAACCAAAAAAATAAGTATTTTTTTTATTTTGATAAGGTTCAATTCATGAATTTTCTTTTTATTAGTCATAGCTTTGATGTCAAGTCTGAGAACTCTTGGCCTATACCTACATTCTGAAGATATTCTCCTTTGTGCATTTTTGAAATTTTTATGGTTTTATGCTGTATATTTAAATTTATGATCTATTTTGACTTAATTTTTGGCACAATATATGAAATTTAGGCATCGGTTTATTTTTTCATCTATGGATGTCCCATTGCCCAGTTGCTTCATCACCATCTATTTAAAAACCCATCCTTCCCCCAACTAATTGCTTTTGCACCTTTGCTAAGTTGAGTTGGGCACGTTGCTGTGGGTTTATTTCTGGGTTCTCTGTTACATTTCACTGATGTATGCATCTACCACTCCAACAGTACTATATACAGTTCTTATGGCTATACTTACATATAAGCCTTGATATTGAGTAGAGTGAGTCTTTCTTTTTTCAAGATTGATTGAACTACTCCACAGCCTTATGCTTTTTCTGTATAAACTTTGGAATAAGCTTGCCTACCTTTACAGAAAAGTTTGTTGGCCTTTTGACATCAATTACATTACATTTGTGGATTAGTTTGGGAGAACTGACATCTTTGTTGTGCCTTTTGCACCAGGGACATAGTATATATCTCCATTTGTTTAGGTTTCCTGTGATTAATTTCATCATTTTTATGATTTGGATTTTAAAATATACTTTTATGTTTTCATGCTGAAGCATGCAGTCTCTGGATATGCTTTATTAAGTTTACACATAAACATTTCATTTGGGGGAACAATTATAAATGGTGGTATGTTTTCAATTTTGGTTTTCACAGTGATATTGTTATTATATAGAGGTGAACTTGATAATTACATATTGATTTATATCCTGCAACCTGTTTACTCATGTATTAGTTCTAGGAGCTTCTGCAAATTCATTGGATTTCCAATGTAGACAATCATGTCATCTGCACATAGAGACAGTTTTATTTTTTCATTTCCAAACTATTTGTACTTTTTTTTTTTTTTTTGGCTTGTTGCAGTGGGTAGAATTTTTAGGACTGTGTCAAATAAGAATAAGAACAAAGGCATATTTGCCTTGTTCTTGATCTTGAGGGAAAAATTCAGCTTTTTACCATTAAATATGAGGGTTATTTGATAAATATTCTTTATCAACTTAAGATAGTTTGTTCTATCCCTAACTTGCAGTATTCTTTATCATGGATGGGTTTTGGATGAGGCAAATGTCTTTTCTTTGTCAATTTAGCCTGTTACATGGTGAATTACATTGTTTGACTTTTAGGATTTTTTTTGAAATTCTTTTTTAAATTCTAGTTAGTTCACATACAGAGTACTATTGGTTTCAGTAGTAGAATTTAGCGATTCATCATTTACATATAACACCCAGTGCTCAACACAAGAGCCTTTCTTAATTCCAATCACCCATTTAGCTCATCCCACCTCCCCTCCATCAAACCCTCAGTTTGTTCTCTTTAGTTAAGAGTCTGTTATGGTTTGCTTCCCTCTCTTTCCCCCTCCCTTTCCCTATGTTCATCAATTTTGTTTCTTAAATTCCACATATGAGTGAAATCATGTGGTATTTGTCTTTCTCTGACTGACTTATTTCACTTAGCATTGTTTGACTTTTAAATGTTGAACCAATCTTGCATACCTGGAATAAAGTCCACTTAATCAAGGTGGATATGTCTTTTTATACATTGTTAGATTTGTTTTTATTGTGTTGAAGATTGCTGTGGCTAAGTTTACGGGTGGTATTAGACTGCAGTTTCCTCTCTCTTTCTCTCTCTCTGCCTCCCCAACACCTTCTCTCCCCTTCCTCTCTTCCTTCCTTCCTTCCTTCCTTCCTTCCTTCCTTCCTTCCTTCCTTCCTTCTTTCCTTTCTCTCTTTCAATCTTTCTTTCCTTTTCTTTATTTTGTATTGCTTTTGTCTGACTTTTCTATCAGGATAATGCTGACCTCATGATATTAATTCAGATATATTCTCCTCTTCTATTTTATGGAAAGGATTGTATAGAATCACTGTTAATTCTGTTATAAATGTTTGGTAGATTTATCCAAGGAAGTAGTATGGGCTAGGGGTTTTTTGTTGTTGTTGTTACTGGTTTTTTTTTCATATTTTCATTACAAATTCAATTTCTTCAATGATTATAAAAAACTATTTAGATTATTTCATGTTGCTTGAGAAGTAGTAGTTTATGAGTATTAGTAGTTTATGGATTTTGGAATATTGGTCCTTTTTTTATAAGTTATTGAATCTATTAGCATAAAGTTACACCTACTATTGATTTATTATTCTTTTATAGACTTCAGTATCTCTAGTGAAATTTTCAGTTTTATTCCTGATATTGGTGATTTATGTCTTCTCTCCTTTTATTTTTGTTCATCTTGCTAAATGTTAATGATTCTTACTGATTTTTTCCAAACAATCAGTTTTTGTTTATTATATTTTCTCTCCTTATTTCTGGTTTACAATGTGATTAGATTCTGCTGTTATCTTTTTCTTTCTTTTCTTGTGCCTGGTCTGGGTTTACTTTGCTTTTTCCTTTCCTCTTTCTTAAAGGAGGAACTTCTGTAATTGATTTAAGACCCTTTCCTCTTTATAATGTAAGGATTTTGTGCCATAAATTTTCTCTTTAGCACCGCTTTAGCTGTATCCCACATAACTTAATATTTTTATTTTCATTTAGTTCTATATGTTTTTATTTCCTTTGAGACTTTCTCTGAGGTTAGAAGTTTATGGCTTAATTTCCACAT
Organism: Neofelis nebulosa; assembly: GCF_028018385.1. Lineage (NCBI taxonomy): Eukaryota > Metazoa > Chordata > Mammalia > Carnivora > Felidae > Neofelis > Neofelis nebulosa. The sequence goes on from NC_080784.1 coordinate 126,777,209, forward strand.
GATTAGGAATGCACCTGTTGTCTTTCTGTCACTGATTTCTAGATTGATTTACTTTACATAGTTTGTATGAAATCAATTCTTTTAAGTTTTTTTAGGTTTTCTAGTGCCCAGGATATGGTTTTTCTTGATGAAGTTTCCATGTACACTTGAGAAAATATATATATATATTTCATTCTTATTGAATGGAGTTTTAATATATATTAATTAGATATTTTTGGAGGATTGTCTTGTTCAGATCTTCTATATGCTTGATGGTTTCTGTTTTATAGTTCTATAGTTTGTTAAGAGTGAAGGTGTTGAAATACTTAAATATAATTATGGATTTGTTTATTTCTTCTGTTAGCTCTATCAGCTTTCAGTTTACCTCATGCATTTTATTTGATTTTATTTTTTAAAGTTTATTTATTTATTTTGAGACACACAGGGAGAGAGAGAGAGAGAAGAGGAGGAGTAGAGAGAGAATCTCAAGCAGAGTCCAGAGTCTGCACTGTCAGGACAGAAAGCGATAAACCGTGAAATCATGACCTGAGCCAAAACCAAGAGTCTGGACACTCAACCTACTGAGCCAACCATGCGTCCCTATTTTATTTTATTTTTAAATGTTTATTTTTGAGAGAGAGAGAGAAAGAGACAGAGAGAGAGAGAGGGAGAGACTGCACAAGCAGAGGAGGGGCAGAGAACAAAAGAGGGACATAAATCCGAGTGGGCTCTGTGCGACAGCAGAGAGTCTGATGCAGGGCTTGAACGCATGAACCTGAGATCATGACCTGAGCCAAAGTTAGGTGCTTAACTGATTGAGTCACCCAGGCGCCCCCAGTTTGCTTTATGCATTTTAAAGTTCTGTTGTTTGAGGTATATAAATTTGAGATTATTATGTCGTCCTAATGGATCAATCCTTTTATTTTTTATAATGTCCCTTTTTGTCAGTACTAATTGGTTTTCTTTTGAGTTTTACATTGTCATAAAATAACATAGTCATCTTCCCACTTATTTTCTTAATATTTATTTGGCATTTCTTCCATAATTTAATTTTCAGTCTACATATGCTGTTGAATTTGGAGTAATTTTCTTGTAAAAACCATATAGCTACATCTTGATTTTTTGCTTTTGTTTTTCCTTTTTAATTCATTCTGCTAATCTCTACTTTTCAATTGGCATATTTAAACCATTTATACTTAGGATAATTTTTGATATGTCAGCACTTAAGACTATCATTTTAAAGTTTGTTTTTTGTGTATTTCCTGTTTTTGGCTCTTCCATTTCACTTTGCTTACCTTGTTAAGAATGGTTACTTGAACATTTTTTTGAATTCTATCTTGATTTATTTATAGTGTTTTTTTAATTTTTATTTATTTTTAATTTATTTTATTTATTTTGAGAGATAGAGAGAATGCATGTGGGGGAGGGGCAGAAAGAGAGAGAGAGAGAGAGAATCCCAAGCAGGATCTGTACTGTCAACACAGAGCTTGACAGGGCACTCAGTCCTACAGACGGTGACATCATGATCTGAGCCTAAATCAAGAGTTGGACACTTAAGAGATTGAGCCACCTAGGCATCCTTATTTTCTATTTTATTTGAGAGACACAGAGAGAGAAAGAGAGAGAGAGCAGTGGAGGAGAAGGACAGAAGGAGAGAGAGAGAGAATCAAAAGCTCCACACTGACTGTGGATCCCACGACCCTGGGATCATGACCTGAGCCGAAATCAAGAGTCAGATGCTCAACGAACTGAGGCATAGTTTTGAGTTTTAATAGAAGAGATTACAGCACATAGTGTAAAGGAGTTTCTGTTATACTACAAGGAGATACACACCTTTTTCCAAATATAAAAATAGACTCCAACCACCTTTATCTCCTACCCCAGTGACCACCATGCCACATTGAGCTAATACTTCAATAAAACCATTCTCAAGTAACAGAATCAAAGAAAACATTACTTAAAAAGCAGATATAGGGAAGTTAATTTCCTTAGGTTTTGTCATTGTATTGATGATTACACAACTGCAAAGCATAATATACTTGTAACTGTCATTGTAATGGCTCAATTGACTGCACCCCCAGGGGCCCTATTCACAGTATTTTTGAGTGTACCTCTTTGTATATATTTCTTAATGGTTTCTGTGTGTATTGCAATATGCATATGTGGTTTGTCATAGTATACTGGTGTAATATTTTACTACTTCAAATGAATTGTAGACATCTTACTTGCAATTTAATTATTTTACCTTTCCCAATTTTATTTTTTTTTTCCTTTCCCAATTTTAAATATCAATGTCTTAAGTATCAGAAATTGATATACTTTTGTTGGAATTATCAAATATGATTTATAACACTCATGAGAAAATGGAGAGCATATTGCATGTATTTCTATTTCTGCTGTGTTACCAGCAGGACTCCCAGGTGATGTCTCTTGGTGGTATTATCATTTGCCTGGTGTTGTTGACAGCACTCCTAAGAATTCTAGGCAGAAATGAGACAACTATGAGTTGCCTCCTCTTGATAAATTGGAAGTCAAGAAAGTCAGGCCTACATTACCTTATTCTGTTGGGTTGAAAGTCCTCTGCTGCCCTGTTCAGTCTGTGGTGTCTAACTATTCCTACCTTCCTCTTTATGCAATTCAAAAATCTCACTTGGTTGCCTCTTACATTATTTCCAGCATTTATAGTACTTTCTGGAGAAGAGCATGGGAAATCATATCTAGGCCATATTGTCTAGATAAGAAGTCTGACATACTATTTGGAAACACCGTAGCACCTTCTTCATAATATAGACCCAGAATGTATTTATGAAGAACCACATGAAGAAAGCCAAACTACAATTTGTTGATGTCAAACCACAAATATTTCTTGAAAGTTGTTGCAAATTATTAGTTTTTATTTTGTTAAAATTGGTATTGTGACTAAAAAAAAAATAGATCTCTCTAGTCTACTGGTTTGTTTGTTTTCATATCTCTTAATGGATTGTAACTATTGGCCATTCATCACCGATTTGCCTTGGTTAATTTATATCACCACTTATTGCCTGGGTACCAATCACAAGTGGCTAGATTCACTTCACAAGGGCTTGATCAAGACAAAACATTCTGGCAACAACTAAGTTGAATGTGATATTTGCTCATGGGAGTATAAAATCAGAAATATGGTCACGGTAGGATCCAAAGTCTGTAACACAAAAGAGTGATAAGCAACACAATCTTGAGTAGATTAAGATCACTAGACAACATTACTTAGAAGGTCAGAAACTGAAAAAAGTCATGGACATGTTGGGAAATTGAAGGAGTCCATCCATGAGAAGTGTTTCATACTGAAATAATATGTCCATTTCAACTTCATTACTACTGAACACCTGAGACAGCAACAATTTCCACACAAGTCTCCTTATATCTGGAGTAAGTATCAAATCTATGGTTTAGGTTCTGATAGCAAATACATTAGTAAAATAATATTAAATGAAATGAAACTGAAGGGACATGTTTCCAAATACTTTGTTTCTTTTGACTCCATTGTTCCATGTTCATTAGCATAAAGCATCAACTCTTTCAGTTTATTACCAAGTGAAACACATTGCTAAGTAGTTTTGCACATCTACAGCCTCACATTACAAAATTGCAAACCTGCAGTGTCTACTTTGTGTACATTTTGTATATATTTTCATTTTCTCCTGGTGATTAAATGATTTTCACAATTTATAACATAAAATATAATCAGACAAAAATTACAAATAACTTCAGGGTCCTTATGAAGAAAATGTTAAATGATTTTAATAAACATTTTATTCTAGCATTTAGAATGCTTTTGCTATAAAATCAGAGGTATCTGATGGTAGATAATATTACTTTCTTCTCTAAGAATCATAGTTTCCATCATAAATTATAGAAGTATAAGTAAAAAGATTATGTAAGCATGTGCACTATGATATGCAATCATTCTTGAAACTATCATATTATTAGTGGTTTGCATGTCAATCCTTAAATGGTGCCTCATATTAGTGTATTCATTTGACTACTAAAATTGAGTATATCAATTAGATACCTTTTACAGTATGCAGAATTAAATGTTATTCATCATTAAATGCTTTAGCAAATCCATTAGATTCTAATTATACTTTAATTGTACTTAGTAGCAGGTAAAGTGTGTGGTTTTCATTCTTCCATAGCAAGAACTACATTAAAATCTTGCTGAAAAGGCACTCTCTTTGCATTTAACTCGTGTTTCAATAAAAATGTTGACCAGATATAACAAATAAATTGTCTAATGGGAGGGATATTTTCGACTAATAGGATTAAAAGAGGCTGAATTTAGCAAGCAGTACATGTAATACAACGAGGCATTATACGTGGTCTTTCCTATCCGGCTTAATTGGCTCAACCACTTGCTACAGACTGATTTCTCAATTTGGGAAAAGTAATTCTGTTCTCATTACTACTATAATACCCGCCCAATAAAAATTGTCCTGAGTCTCTTTTATTGCTTCACTAATTTGGGGAGAAAGGAAAGTATCTTTGTAGAATTCCAGTTCTTCAAAAATTAATAACTCCTCTGAAAATTTTCCACACGGTAGAAAAAGCATCACAGTCTCCAGATTGCCTTTTAATACAAAAGTTTTCAAGATGTAAATCTAAAAAAATAATATTTTGTTTTTTTTTAAATTGTGAGGTTTATTTTGTCTTTGTAACCACTAGCAGGCCCACGTGGATGGAAGAATTCTTAACTGTAAACCACTCCACAAAAGTTATTCCAGACACCTCCATAATTACAGTTATCAGGCAGTTTAAAGCAGATCAGGCACTTTTAAATAATATACGAAACGTTTCTCTTCATTCTGGGAATTCAAATTAGACACACAAAATATATTTAAAAATGAAAACAAAAAAATCTGTCAAATAAACTGTATGTAGTATACTAGTTAACAAACATATCTATATCAAATGATACATAATATCAATCTATAACTATAATGTTGTCTTGTATTAACAGCTAAATACAACTAAGAACAAAAAGGAAGTCTTATCTGGATATGACAGTTCTTAATAAAGCTTCTCATTTGGGGCAGGGGTGGTTTGCCTTGTTAACTGTCTTAAATGTCCTCAGGTCACCTCACTGTTCAGAGCTGACTAAAAACTGCTAAACTTCACACTTTTGTTTTGGCTTCAATAGTTCAAACTTCCGAATTCAGCTGTGTAGTCTTTCTCTGTTGCCAGTTACAATGGTAGTGATAGCATATAATGCTTTGTAGTCGTGTAACTAGTACAATGACAAAACCTAAGGAAATATTAACTTCCCTATCTCTGCACCTTATGTGATGTTTTCTGTGATTCTGCTACCGGGGAAGAGCTTTTCTGAAGTGTTAGCTTCATGTGGCATGGGGGTGACAGAGTAGGAGATAAAGATGGTTGAAGTCTATCTTTATATTTGGAGAAAGATGCATATCTCCTTGTAGTATAACTTAGAAAATCCTTCACCCTATGCAGAAATCTAAACTTGTCTACACTACTCCCCATTTTCTCCATTAACTCTTTGATCTCATCACTCATCATTTATTTCCCTTCCTTTGTTTACTCCCCTCTAACTACAGCGGCCTCCATGCTGTTCCCTTCCAGAACCTTTGCACCAGCTGGACCCTCTGACCGCTACTGACTGTTTTCTCTTACTCCCCCAGATCTTCACATGACTTTCTCCATCCACTCTTTTAAGTTTTTGTTCAAATGCCTCCATGAGGACTTCCCTGAAAATCCATTTTATTTTTTTTTATTATTTTTTTTAATTTTACTTATTTCTTTTGAGAGAGAGACAGGCAGAGAGAGAGGTTGAGAATCTCACTGATGATGCGGAGACTGACGCAGGATGGAACTCACAGAACCCTGAGATCATGACCTGAGCCGAAACCAAGAGTCGGAGGCTTAACCAACTGAGCCACCCAGGCGCCCCAGAATCCATTTTAAATTATAAACTCCTGCTCCACAAACCAGCATTGCTTATCCACCTTCCTGGTTTTATTTTTATCTATAGTAAATAAAAGCTTCCGATATGCTATGTAATTTACTAGCTGTTTGTATATGGTCTGTCTACCCCAATGGTAACTTGAGCTCCACACAAGCAAGTGTTTTTCTCTATTCTGTTTATTGCTATATACCCAGTGTTGGAAAAGTATCTGGTACATGGTAGGTCCTTAATAAACATTTCTGTAATAAATGAATGAAATGTCAGACAAAATAAGAGATTGAGGATAAGCTGTAGTGAAAGATAAGAAAAAAACTTACTATTTTAATATAATGTGTTATATGTAAACACCCAAGGAAAGCTATTAAAACTTCCAAAGCTAAGAAAATATCATTAAAAACAGAATTTAAAACAAAATTTAAAAAACTCTGGAACATGTAGGTTTAAATATATTTTTATAGTAATATATAAACATAGAAACAGAAACATGTTAATAATTCTAATCATGCAAGAAACAGGACTGTTAAAACAGATGCTTTCATTTTTCATCTCAAACTGGTAATTATAAGAATCATATTTCCAGCTGAGAGTTGAATAATCAGAAGAATATTCAGCCTTATTGGGTTTTTTTAAGTTATAAACTTTGCTTATTTGATGTTTAGTGAAATCCCAACATCCATGGAAAAGTTCCATCCTTTTATCTTTCTTTACTGTTATAATATGTCCTCTAGTTGTAAATGATATATTGATTTCCTGTGGGTTTTGATTTTGCTACATTTTTAGTCATTTATTCACAAAATATGTGTTATCTGTTTTTAATTAATTTTGATTCTTCAATGCATTGCATTAAAAAGATTTTTTCTTACCCTTCCTATTGACATTTATGCGTTAGAGAGTATATTCTACTTTTCTAACCGTAAAACAAAAAGCTTGTCAATAAATAAGCAATCACAAAATGTGAAAAGAAAGCCAGTATAGAAAAATATTGTAAAAGTGGTAATTAATATGGGTTGAATTATGTCCCTTCAAAATAAATATATGTTATAGTCCTAACCCTTGGTACTCAGAATGTGAACTTTTTGAAGATTTGGTCTTTGCAGCAGGAATCAAGTTAAAATTCGGTCATTATAAAATGAGGACATTTGGAGGCAGATTTGCATGCAGGTAGAATGCATGTGAACCTGAAGATGACCATCTACAAGCCTAGGACAGAGGCCTGGAACAGATTCTAACTTTACAGTTGTCAGAAGAAACCACCCCCACCAACACCTTAATTTCAGACTTCTAGATTCCAGAACTTGGAAACAAGACACTTCTGTTGTTTCAACCACAAACTGTGTCGTACTTCGTAATGGCAGCCTATAATATATATATATATATTATATATATTATATATAATATATATATATATTACATTTACATGTACATGTAAAAGTAAATATGTCACTTAAGTAATATTTTAAATTTAGTTCAAGGTCAAGCCATGTTTGAAAAGATAGAGATATTTGTAAACTGCTCAAAAGAAATGTCAATAAAGAGATGCTTTCCTCCATTTGCTCAGTAGATCATTAAGAGAAGTCTAGGTCAGAGTTATATGTTAATACCCACATTAATAAGACAGATCACTTGAGAATTCCCACTCTAGAGAATTGGAAATGTCGTTAGATGTAATCTTTTTCAGGATGGGCTGTAATATTAGTTAATTTCAAAGAGAAATACTTAAACATTTGTTTCCTCATAGTTTTCGGATCGGATTTGCCATAATTGGCTTCGCTAGCAGATGGGAAATGAAAGGGGCTCCCTCTCACTAATACCATGGAACTGTGCACTATGTGGACCTCCCACGTGAAAATCTGAAAGAAACTGAAACAGAGACAGGCAGGCACCAGTCAATGCGTCATTTGGGCTGAACGTGATCACTGCTCGTTAGGGACGATTCTAGTCCTTTACCCTCATGGTGTAGTAGCATTCCTAATGCTCTTTTTTTTTCTTCCTCACAGCCAAAGTTGAATTGGAACAGAAGCATAAACAAGAGGTTGAAGTATGATAAAAAGAATTATTGTTATCTCTTCTTCCCTTTTTTTTCCCCTGAAATTGCTGGATTTCTAAATAGGCGTACTTACAGCTCCTAAAGCTGTCGAACGGTAAACTGCAACAGAAAGATACTGCTGCCCAAACACTGTGGATCAGCTTCTTCCACTCTTCGAATGAGTCTAGCGCATCTATATATAAATTGGTAAGCAAAAAGATTTATTTCTTTCACATATTTGTGGTGACAATCACATGAAATCCTATTAAAGTAATTTATAAACTATGAGGAACTATACAAGTATCAGTTATTAATGTATAGATTTAAATAAAATTCTATTGATTAAATCCTAACTTTTAGAGGGATATCATATTAACTATAATTGAATTAATTTTCTTAGGGCTCTTTACTGAATTTGTTTCAGTTACAATGTTGAGAATACTCAGCACTGCCCTAGTGGTCCAAAATATAAGCCTGTATGAAAACAATGGTTCCTACATTCATATGAGGTCATTGAGAGAAAGCCCTAGAACCAGAACATCCAGGTTCAAGTAACACCTCTTCTACGAATTATCCTGGGGAGTTTTTAAGTTTGCTCAACAATGGAATGGAGATGTAATTTGTAGGAAGGAAGATTAAATGAGGAAAGAGATATAATATTTTGCAGATAACTTTACAAATAATAAAGATGAACAGACCCAAAACCTAAACGTTGGTTATTGGTTTATTATGGTATTATCATTATTAATATTTTATACTGAATTTTATTCTAAAATGAAATAATCATAGCTAATGTTAGAATTGTCTTTCAATCAAACCCTTAAAATAAAGTTACTATTTTTTTTAAGGAGCAAATCCATTTAAGCTTTTATAAATTTTTGGAAGATGGACTTTTATGAAACATTCAGATAAGAATATAATTTGAAGGGAAATTGGTGAGGCATAAGAAAGACGCAGGAGAGGTGCCCCAAGGATCACTTGTGGAAAAGCATTCTGAACAAAAGAAAGAGCTTATGGACAGGAATAAAGAACCACAGAAGTTTTGTTTCCCCCATAGTAGTAAGCAAGAAAAACACAGTGAAAGAGGATGGTACATCTAAATCAACAGGGGCCATACCACGAATTCCAAAGGGGCTTTAGATTCAATAGGAATTAACTGAAACTTTATTCTGAAGCTAAAGAAGTATTTTTTAACAGAAGAGTGTAATAATCATTACATAAAACCCCAAAGCCTCTCAGAGCAATGGGGATGTTGCATATGAATACAATTTGGGGGGTGCCTAGATGTGCTGATAGCTCAGAGCATACAGCTTGCTTCTGATTCTGTGTCTCCCTCTCTCTCTGCCTCTTCCCTGCTTATACTCTCTCTCTCAAAAATAAAATAGTTCAAAAATTTAGTTTAAAAAAATTAAAAAAGAGATGAATACAGTTTGGAAGCAGTGTGGTAGGGTGGCAAAGACAGAAATGGGAGAGGTTGAAAACAAAGAGCAGTTAAGGTATTATATTAAAAGTGTAGTTCAGAGATGGTGTAGTGAGATAAATGGTGCCCCAAAGATATCAGGCCCTAATATCTGATATTAGGGTACCTGTGATAGGGACCTTTTGTTGTAGACTTACAGAAGATTCTTCTAAATTATCTGTGGATCACAAATGCCATCAGGAGTGTTGTTATGTGAGAGAGGCAAATGAATTTGGTATATACAGAATAGGAGGATTCAATGTGATCATGCAGACAGTGAGTGACTGGAGTGAGGTGGCCCCAAGACAAAGAATTCAGGTAGGCATCAGAAGCTGGAAGAGGCAAGGAACAGATTCTTCCTTGGAGCTTCTGCAAGAAGCACAGCCCTGCTAACATCATAATTTCACCTCACTGAAACTGATGTTAGATTTCTGGACTCCAGAGCTGTGAGAGAATAAATTCCCATTGTTTTAGGCTGCCAGGTTTATCAAAATGTGTTGCAGTGGCCATTGGCCATAAGAAACTAATATAAATGTCCAATACGTTTTATCATAGATGACAACTCCGATTATCTGGTTTTGGCTTTTTTGTTTACTGGGTTGAGAAGACTTGTGTTTCTAATACAAAAATAAATAAACTATGAATCTTTTCATTGTTCATTTAAAGGTTTTGACAACCTGAAGTCTGAGATTTGACTAGGGAAGTTGAACCTGGAGGCTGTGAGTCAATTTCATTTACCATGATGTAAATTACCATAATATTGGTAAGGAATAGCATTAATCACCTTTCTTCATTATTAAAGATTTTTGCTGAAGTTTCTTGGGGAAATAGAAAACACTGTTTAGGAAATGACTCATTCAATCCATATATATGATAAATAGCTAATTTCATAGCTAGAAGGTGCATATAGTACAGTGCCTTGTAAGAGTACACATGTCTCCTCTGTTGAAATTCTTCCACGCTTTTTTCCTTAGTGATGACCCTTACAAAGTTGAATTGTTTTGTTTTTTTATGATGTTTATTAATGTCTTTACGAGATTGTGTTCTAAGAAACTAATAAGTACCAGTACTGACAGATATCTAGTGACAATGCTCTTTAATCAACACAATTTTCAGATAAGGAGTGCTCAGTCTAACACTATTTCACCAATGACTAATATGTAAGCATTATGATTTAAGATCGGTACCTAATATATGATTTAAACCAAGTCATGTCTTTGTCTCAGGAATCTTCCAATCTTGATTATTCATTTATAGATTCTGGATCTTCTTCATACGCATCTCTATGGGATTTTTCCAATCCACATTTAAACAGGCTGGAATTTTTCCAATTTAAAGACAAAAATCACCCACATCCTGACTTACCCTCTAATAAAAATCACACCCAACTGCAGCAAAGAGACTTACTGCCATTATCACCACATCCTCCCCTGCACACACTACTTAGTGAATTGCAGTGTTGTTCAGTTTTTTTTTCCTTGAAGGTTTTTCCACCAGCACTGTACAAAATGGCTCTAATTGATGTTATAATGACTTTGAGTCACTCAGTCTGATGGATATTTTTCATACCACATCCTACTTGACTCTTAATTTCATTCAAAACTATTCACACATACTATTTTTAACACAGTCTGTATTGGCACTTTTGAAACCACAATCCCACAACCTTTCTTTTATGTTTCATGTCTCACTGCTCCTTTGTAGTCTTTTCTACTGACCTACCTGCCCTGACCCAAACTATGTATGTTAGAACTTTTCCAAGTTTACTTGTTAGCAATATTTTATCCTAATTCCATATTTTCTCCTACCTACCCACAATTTCCCAAATTTATTTCTTCTGTTAAGAGCTCTTCTCTGAGTTCTAATAGCTGAGATTCTTACTGGCCCCTCAAATTTTTTTAAAGAGCTTTATTGACATACAATTCACATATTATACAATTTACTCATTTAAATTGTACAATTCAGTAGATTTTAGCATATTCACAGATATAAACAACCATCACTACAATTTAATTTTAGAACATTTTTATCTCAAAAAAAAATTCCATGTGCCCTTTACCCATCACCACCCTCCTTCCCCATCCACTCTTTAAGCCCTATAAAACCACTAATCTACTCTCTGTCTCTATAGATGTTGCCATTTTGGATGTGTCATATGAAGGAATCACATAATAGGTTTCTTCTATCACTGGATTCTTTTACTTAGAATAATATTTCTACAGTTCATCCATGTGGTAACATGTATCATAACTTCATCCTATTTTTATGACTAAATAATACCCCATTGCATGGATACACCACATTTGTTTAGTATTTGTTGCCTGTACAATTGATTTGCTTTTACCTTTTGGCTATTATGAATAATTATGCTATAAATTTTCATGTACAGGTTCTTGTGTGGATGTATGTTTCCATTTCTCTTAGCTACATACCCAGCAGTGGAATTACTGTGTCATATGGTAATGCTATGTGAAATTATTTTAAGAACTACCAGACTATTTCTCAAACTGGCTGCACCACTTTACATTCCCACTAGTTGTGTATGAGAGTTCTTATTTCTCCACATCCTCAACCACCTCTTGTTATTATCTGATTTGTTTTTTTTTTAATTCTGGTCATCCTAGCAGACGTGAAAAAGCCCCTCAATTTGACATGACTGAATCTAAACTCATCATCTTTCCCAACTTTTAAGTCTGGATTTCCTTCAGCTCTCCATGTCTCAGTAAAGGTATTCTTTTTTTTTTCAATACAAAATAAAAAATATACATTATTTTGATTGAGGTATAATGGACATATATTACTTTCAGGTGTATAATGATTTAATATTTGTGTTGCAAAATGATAACCACATAGTCTAGTTAACATCTGTCACCACGATATTAGTCTTTTAAACTAGAAACTAAGAATAATCATCGGTTGTCCTGTCTTCTCCATCATTCATATGTTATTTATCACAGAGTCCTGCCCATTCCATTTCTTAACTGTCTATTGAATTCACTTTTCTCTTCCACGATAATGTCTACCTTAGTTCAAACTATCATCATGGCTCACCCAGACCAGTACAGACCCTTCTAATCAGTCTTCTCAGATATATCCTTGCCCTTTTTTGATCCATTGTTCACATGAAGGAGACATTTTTCAATGAAAAATGGGAGTATGTCACTCTCCTGATTAAAAATCATCATTAATTATCCATTGTTATTTAGATAATGAGTTGACCCTAAAATTAACCTGCAAGTTGCAACACTATCTGAACCAGCTAATCTCACTGCCTCATATCCACCTCTTATCTCCTTACTAGCCACGGGATCTTTGATTTATTTTATTCATCATGCTGTGTTCCTAACCACCTCAGGACTTTCTTATAGTCTGTTTCCTACAACTTGCGTGTTTTCAACTACTATCTCTCTGGATTTAATTTTTATTCTACCTCAAAAGTTCAGTTAGGGGCGCCTGGGTGGCTCAGTCGGTTAAGTGGCCGACTTCAGCTCAGGTCACGATCTCGCGGTCCGTGAGTTCGAGCCCCGCGTCAGGCTCTGGGCTGATGGCTCGAAGCCTGGAGCCTGTTTCCGATTCTGTGTCTCCCTCTCTCTCTGCCCCTCCCCCGTTCATGCTGTGTGTCTCTCTGTCTCAAAAATAAATAAATGTTAAAAAAAAAAAGTTCAGTTAAATTTCCATTTCCTCAAGAACAGCTCCCTATTACACACTTCCACGGCAAATATTTTCATATCTGTAACATTTATCAGAACTGAAATCAAAATCTTAATTGCATAACGAAGGCTAATTTGTTCTGTCACTAGAATGTGAGTTTCATGAAGGAAAGTGAAAGAATGTCTGTCTTATTGTATTCTCTAAATCCAGTGACTAATTTAGAATGTGTGTGTGTGTGTGTGTGTGTGTGTGTGTGTGTTGAATGATTAAATAAATAAGATTCTTACATGAAAGCAGACAGATATAATTTGAGGATGTTGTAAGCCTCACATGATTTTTTACACTTAAAACATTTGCCTTCAAAAACTTATCAAGCAGTTTATTGTGATGCCGAATTATAACCAAGGGTGACTATTGCAAAGAGTTACAATCCTTCCTCTTTCTAATTCGTTAAATCTCCTGACGCAGATGTGCTTTATAGGAACAAGAAACAAAGTTGAAGTCTTAACAGCAGACTTAGTAATATTCCAAGGAGGAAGTAAAAGACACGGATGTAATTCAATAATACAACCACATGTGTTAAATATTACTGTATATGCTGATGATAATTCTGTATCTGAGTTATTCAATTCATATAAAACTAAAGGTTTATTATATGCAGTCATCTCAGCACTGGACTAAGAATTGTGATTACACATTTGTAAATATATTTTTGCCAGTGGCTTTAAGCCCAATTCATTCCAGAAGCAACTGGCTTCATTTCTGAATCACTAGAACAGCTGAAGAGGTTACCTCATTTGTTTAACCTGAACACATTTTGGTTTTAGCTATTTTATTAATAATTATTCATTTAAATTACAGGATACCATTATAATAAAAAAAGTCCAATATATTATCCCTTCCCTCAAGTGTCATTAAAACCAAATTTCCCAATTAATTTCGACTTGCATCTTGACTGAGCCATTCAGACCACTCTGACTTTAAATGTTAAAGCTTTCTGGGTCAAAAGCAGAATATAGCTCATGATTTTGAGCTTTGTATTAGAAATCATGCTGTGAGGGGCAAAGAGTCTGCATTAGCTGTGAAAATGTAGGGCAACACTGTGCAAAGATTCTCAGAGGGAATTATAGAAGAAATAATAAACATTCAGAGTAAAAAAGAGAAAGATTTTATGGCTCACACACACACATACATATATACATATGAAGAAGGTTTTTCCCATCTCCTTAAACTTCATCAATACAATGATGGTCTACATTTATATACCTTTCTTTTTCTCCCTCCACCCTTCCATTTATTTCACAGTACAGAAAATATTATAAAATAATAAACAACACAAAAAGTATCATTTACATTCAAAACACATTTATAATTCTTATTTTTTCATAGAACATCAAATATTTGTGCACTAAGGATTTTCAAAATATTCGTAGTGTTTTTGGTCACTGATTTCTATTGAATCAAGTGATTACTTAAATCAAATAATGGTCCAGCAATTCAGCTACTTTGACATGAAGCAAACAAATTTTTAGAATAAAATTTAAAACTAAAGAAGTTATTTTCATTTCTAAATGAATAATTTTTATTTCTATGTTATAGTTTCAGGGGATAAAGCAATTATTTACTGATATAGTAAAACACTTTTGATTCATTAAGCATTCTTGCTAATGGAAGTCTAGGTGTAATAGAAATCCCAACAGAAAAAGGCAGAGTGAGTGGAGAAGATACTATTTGAAGGCAGTATAGCTTCTAACTTGAAGAGCAGAATGCTTCAGTTTAAGGAGAACACACAAAAAAGCCCAAATATGTAATAAACGCATAACCTCTATCTAGACTTAATGTATTGAAATTGTAGACAATCAGAAGTGAATAGAATATATTACAAGTAGTCAAACACAACTTACAAATGATGATAATTAACTCTCTAAGAAACAACAGTGAGTGCAGCCACGTCTTCAAAGTGCGAAGACAAAGGCTGTCTATAATTGTGTGCTTTAAGTCCCTTTTTCCTTCTCTCTCTTCAGCACACACACAACTGCACTACGGGGACTTTTGCAAAATGTGATTCGGAAGATAGAAAATTATTCCATAAGAAAAGAATGCGTTTGTTAAGGAGTAGTAAGCAAGGAAATTGCTTTTTCAAAATGTCCTGTATTTTCTATTTTTCAAAATGACTTTGTTTTTTCCCCTCATTTATCATTACTTATATAATGCAGTGGAGACCTAGAATAATGGAGTAGCACTTATTAAACTGCATATGTATGCTAAAATAATGTTTTCCAGTCTTGGTCAGGCCCCTCGTCAATTCTATGACTTACTTGCTACAGTGTGCTGTTAAATTCACATCCATGCCACTTTTATCCCCAGCAATCTCCTCTTTCATGTCAACACTCTTTTCGATGCATGTGTCTGATCTGTCCTGTCATGTCTGTGGAAAAGCTCACCTGCCACTAGGACTTCTTGCTTTCTTTCCTTCTTTCTTTCTTTCTTTTTTCTAGAGGTTCCTGTGCTGGTATCCACTTTGATTCCTACTACTAAACATTCTCTTTCCTTCTTTATTATCCAAGCCCTCTCTTGTCATTTAAGCTTTTTAAATATCTTAAACTTCATTTTATTTTTGGACTATTTTTGTTACTTTCTTACTTTTTCTATGACCATACTCCTCAAATGGTATATGCCCCTTACACCAATCACACACACACACACACACAAGGACATGCACAAACACTCCTTTAACCTGTGTAAAATGTCTTCTCCTCTCACCCACGAAAGTGGAACTGTTCAAGGTTATTTGGTCATTCACCAAATCTAAATATTTTTAAATCATGTCCTACTTCCTCTTTGTTCTCCATTTCATTCAGACATTCTCTGTCACCAAAACAAACAGACCCCACTTTTATTACATGTTTCTCAATAAATTCTTTTCTCAATGTCCTCTCCCCTGTCTTGCTGATTCTCACAAATCTGTTTATGTAAGGCATTTTATAGGAGTGATGTCACCTTGAAAGAAAATGGATCAAATAATCATTAAAATCTTTTCTGAATCCTGAGTTCTCTGTTTATATTTGTGTTCATATGGGTATCTGTGGCCTTCTTTCAATATACCAATTATTTTCATCCAGGGTTGTGCTATGGAATAAACTTGATAAATTGTTCCACTTTTTTAAATTGTGTAATATAAATACCTCTTCAAATAGATAATGTGTAGCACCAAAGTCAAACATCCATAGGTAGTTATTTATGTTAATGTTGTCATTTAATATTGGCAAGGCAGTTATTGATTCCCATTTGTTTTCTTTTATTCATGCCATATTTATATAATGTTGTTAATTGCATATGATTCCATGTATTCTGTAGCTCCAGATATACTGAGCTCTTATTAGCAATATTCTGAGTGCCTCAGACTGACTGAATTGACAAGATGCTGATCCACTAACAGCAGCCGGGCCTTCGGCACACTTTTCCCCTTTTCTTGATTAATACTTCATGTAAGACTGAATCAAACTCTTTCTAAAGTCAAGATAAATTGCATGTAATGCTTCTCTCTGATTTACTATCCCATTATTCTGTCAATAGAAAGATATCTGCTACTACTGTGACAGAATTTGTTCTTTATAAAGCCCCACGTGTTTCCCAGTATATCATTCTAGTCTAGGTATTTGAAAATGGGATTTTAGACATTTTTTTCTCGAAATTATGTTACAGCTGTAATTTCAAAAGTGAGGCCTTTTTACTTTTTTAAGAATTGTCCCCAAGAGCTCTCAAAGAAAGAAGTTAAAGACTAAAATTATACCAGACATTATTTTTATATCTATCGTTTTAGATTTTCATAGCTAAATTAAACAATCTTGACACACGTTTACTTTATTTACACTTTTTTTTTCTTTTTCCCTCACAAATTCTGGGCTGTCTATCATCATTTTCAAATAATAACTAACTTTTTCTATAAATATATAAGGGAAGTATTAAATTTTTATTCTTGAGTAAATATAACAATACTTTTCTTCTATATGAAGAACATTTCCTTTACTTTTATCTTGTGGCTAATATAGTTTCAGAATGTCCCTGGTAAACTGCATCTCTTCTTACATGGATTTTCAAATTTTTATCCACAAAATGGTGTCATTAGTTTTTTTAATATCTTGATCTAGTTAATTTTTCCATGATGATTCTGTTTCAGTACTGGTTTATTATGCAAGTTGTAATTTTCCCATGCTATTTGTTTTTACCAATATCATTTTACTATGTCCATTTAATTGTTTTTAATTTTTAATATTAACTTATTTTTATTTTTTATTTTAGAGAATAAGTGGGGGCGAGGGGCAAAGTGGTGGGGGGGGGGGAGTGGGAGAGAGACAGAGAGACAGAGAGAGAGAGAATCCCAAGCGGCTCCATGCTTATCATGGAGCCCAACACAGGACTAGATCCCATGACCCTGGGATCATGAACTGAGCTGAAATCAAGAGTTGGATGCCCAACTGACTGAGCCACCCACATGCCCCATATCCATTTAAGTTTTAATGTCAGATGATGATGAAGTGACAAAACTTTGACAGGAAACACCAGAAAACAACGTATTAGTTGAATCCATACATTGTTAATTCATACCCTGGCATTCATTCTCTCCATTTTTATTTATAGGTGATTTATATTTAATTTCTGACTTTTTCCATATATGAATTTGTATAAGTGCATACACTGTCAAGAATTAAAAATATTTTTAAGTTTATTTATACTGAGAGAGAGAAAGAGAGGGCACGTGAGCAAGTGGGGTTGGGGCACAGAGAAAGGGAGAGAGAGAGAGAGAGAATCCCAAACAGGTTCTTCCTTGTCAGCACAGAGCCTGATGAGGGGCTCAAACTCACCAACCATGAGATCATGACCTGAACTGAAGTCAGACGCTTAACCCACTGAGCCACCCAGGTGCCCATAAAAATATTTTAAAATTAGATAAAGGAAAAATAAAATTAGGAAAGAGTAATAGGGCCAGAATGCCTTTAGACCAAAAAATCTACTCTGAGGTGAACCTCGGATTTAAGTATCACCTTCTTGCAGCCAACACGGGAGAAACCAATCAAATACAAAATATAAAGCATACATTAAATCTTCGGGGCAATGCTATTCTTGTTTAAACTGATATTGAAGAGGAATTTCCACTATACAGGGTCAACCCCAGAGCCTTGTCCTTAATAACTATTCAAAGATTTGAAATGAATAAGTGGATAAATAAGTGATTTATTAATTACAGTCATAATTATACAATCTCAATGACAAATGCAGCAATAAGTCTTAAACACCTATTCCTTATATAAGTCTTCAACAGTGCCCAATACCATACTCCCAAACTTTAATTGTTTGAGAGCAATTCCATAGTGAGGCCAGAAGGATTCATAATTTGAATTGACTTTGTATGGAGTAGATGTTAAAACAGCTGATTGAACAAGACACAACTTTCAGGTGCATCTTCGTAACTACTGAGGCAGTGAGTTTAAGATTGCTGCTTACCTGCAGTCAAGTATGGGCCATATATTAAACAGCCAGTTATTGGAAAACTGACCTGCTCTTGAAAAATGTCAAGCAATTTGATGCAGACATGAATGGAAAAAAAGATCACCTCATTCAAATGAACCATTATGTCTTAGTCAGATCAGACTCCATAAAAAAAGCCAATAGACTGGGTGGCTTAAACAACAGACATTTATTTCTCACAGTTCTGGAGACTGGAAGGTCAAGATCAAGGTCCCAGCCCATTTGTTTCTTGGTCAGGGACCTCTCCTTGGCTTGAAGATGTCTGCCTTCTTGCCACATCTTCACATGGTAGCTAGAGAAAGAGCTCTGGTGTCTCTTCCTCTTATTATAATGAGTAATCTAAACATGGGGTCCTCACCTATGTGATCTCATCTAAACAGAATTACCCTTAAGAACCCCTTCTTCAAATAACATCACATTGGGAATTAGTCTCATAATATGAATTTTGGGAGAACCAAAATGACTTTATTTTGTATCAAGTCTTCTCATAACCACTTCATATTTGATTATTTAATATAATCTTTACAAAAATATATATGAATTAGGTGTTATGTTGATTTTATAGATAGAAAAACTAAAACATAGGTGTTAAATATTTGTTAATATGTGCTAGAGTTTGGATTAGAGCTTAAATCTTCCTGGCTCACGAGACAGGACTCTTTACCAGTTATCTTGATCACATCTCAAATGAGAACCAAATGGAAGGGAGACAATCTATCCCTTTCCTCCAACCATATCCTAGTGAAAAATCTCAAAAAGGCACAACTAGTTAGCATTTGAGAATAAAAAAATTGTCATGTTCTTCCTCAAATTTTCTGAAGAACCTTGCAAAATGTTAAAAAATGAATGTTTCTAAGCATAAGTGAAAATACTAAATGGGATTGTTGGGTGGCCAATTTTATTCTTATGTAGACTCATGTATATGAAGTGATACATGTAGAAAGCCATTTACTGTCAGATTTGGGAGAAAATAGCAGAAAATACTTATGTATGTATATGTATATACTTATATACACTTATATGATTATAAGTATTATATATACTTCCAGAAAATTGTTCTATTCTATCAACAAAGGGTAAGAGTTACTGTTAAAACTTGTATTATTTCTGGCTATAACAAAATGATTCAGGTACCAGGATTATAAATATGGTCCTTGTCAAGTACAGTAAATTCACCTACAAATATAATTTCAGTGGGGAAAAAATTGAGCTTATGGTGCTTTGATATTAAATGTAAAATCTTTATCTTAAAAGAGGACAAATTGAGAATCACCGTTGAAAATGATTGTCCTGGAGATAGCCATAAATTTTAGAAAAATTCCGTAAGTTAAAATGTAGGCCTAGTAATGGTATTTTGTGGCTCTCACATATTTTGTGATAGTAGCTTTTAACCTGAGTATCAAGTCTTTTATGACGATTACAAATCTCTGACTTTCTATTTTCCTGGTTAAGGCTTTAATCTTGTCAACTTCCTATCCTTCATCCACAGAGAAATATTTTACTTTGGAGTATTTTTGAGTTATAGACGTATTGAACCAGATGTTAACACAAAGAAGAATGTTTCCATAGCCTCTCTTGGAGTTCAGAGCAACTCATTCATTCATTCATCATACAGTAATATTTATTGAGCATCTGAAGCTTCAATTATTCTTTAGAGCAGCTTCATAAATTAAAAAAAAGAAACACGGGTACATGACTTGTTTTTCTTTATATCCTTTTTGTTCACTTCCTCGTGTTATGACTCTTTTCATATGGATACATTCATAGTTTGGAAATTAGGCAAATCTTAGTTGTTTACAATGCATCTTCTCCTTCTCCTCAATTATATGGAAGTTCTTAACAACCAAGTGACTTTATCCAATGATCTTTATTTTGAAAGGAAGAAGATGCTATTGATAACATGGTTTACCAAATTTCCATGAGTCAGAGAGAAAAAAAGGAAAGAGCTTAGCTCAGATAAAAACTGTATAGCCATCTTCTGTTAATGCATTTATTAATATCTTGTATATTTACAAAATATTTCTGAAGTTATACTTTTAAAATAACCAAAATGATAGTTGCCTATGTTTAGGGTTAATGGGATGTTAGGGTTCAGGAGTAGGAGAGAAACTTTTTTGTGCTGTTTGAATTTTTTATACTGATCTTGAATTACTATTCTAAAAACAAAAAAGAGGGGTGCGTGGGTGGCTCAGTGGGTTGACTGTTTGACTTCAGCTCAGGTCATGATTTTGAAGCACATGAGTTCAAGTCCTTCGTCGGGCTCTGTGCTGACAGCTGAGAGCCTGGAACCTGGAGCTTGCTTTGGATTCTGTGTCTCCCTCTCTCTCTCTGCCCCTCCTCCACTAACACCCTGCCTCTCTCTCTCTCTCTCTCTCTCTCTCTGTCTTCTCTCTCTCTCTCTCTCTCTCTCTCTCAAAATAAATAAATATTTTAAAAAATCTAAAAACACACAAGAGAATTATTTCGTTAATTTTATTTTCTATCTAAATTCATTGAAATATCCCCCCAAATTCTTCAATAAAATAAGGGTTTGCATAATCCAAGTGCAAAATTATATAAATTTTAACAGGAGTCTGAATAATATAATAATAACCCTAAAACATGTAAAATAAGGATCCCTTAAAATGTTATTTATAACCAAAAATGACTCATTTAAAAATTTTAGGTATTAATTCTATATAGAAAATTTGAAATTATTTTTCTTTTATAAAAATATACCCTATTCTATATCTGTGGTAAAGATACTGAATACAGCGTAGACAAATTCTCTCCTACTTGACAACAAAGTCGAGCTGATGTGTTCATGTAAAGATTTGGAAAGTAATCTGTATTCCTCAGAATTATCTTCAAAGTTTACTTAAATATTTACATTTTACAGGTGAATAATTAAAGGATAAGAAAAAGAAAAAATCTTTAATTTTTCCTGAAATTCAAAATAAGTAAGTCACTTAAATATTAAAATTTATATTTAGAAATGAATTTGAAACAACATGCCATGTGTAAATTTTTAATACAGTTATGTTGAAAAGCATTGAAAGCTGTTTGACAATTTTAACTGTGGACTTTTTTTTTTAACATTCATTTATTTTGAGAGAGAGAGAGAGAGAGAGAGCATGAGTAGGGGAGGAGCAGAGACTGAGGGAGACACAGAATCGGAAGCAGGCTCCAGTCTTTGAGCTGTCAGCACAGAGCTTGAACTCTGGGCTTGAACTCACGGACCACAAGATCATGACCTGAGCTGAAGTTAGATGCTCAACCGACTGAGCCATCCAAGTGCCCCTTAGCTGTGGGCTTCTAATCAGTCTGAGAAATGTATCTAGCACTCAAAGACACATTAGTAATTATTTCCCAGTCTTTAAACTGTTCCAGGGGCGCCTGGGTGGCGCAGTCGGTTAAGCGTCCGACTTCAGCCAGGTCACGATCTCGCGCTCCGTGAGTTCGAGCCCCGCGTCAGGCTCTGGGCTGATGGCTCGGAGCCTGGAGCCTGTTTCCGGTTCTGTGTCTCCCTCTCTCTCTGCCCCTCCCCCGTTCATGCTCTGTCTCTCTCTGTCCCAAAAATAAAAAATAAAAAATGTTGAAAAAAATAAAAAATAAAAAATAAAAAAAAATAAATAAAAAAAAATAAACTGTTCCATGAAGAAGTAACTTATGGTCACAGTGTTTTAAGTATGGACAGCAAAATGATATGTAGTATCATTATTTTTTGTTCAGATAACCTAAGAAGACTAAATTTATTATCACTTTGTGTGTGTGTGTGTGTGTGTGTGTGTGTGTGTGTGTGTGTTTATTTAGGCTGTATTCACCAGATCACATAAATCAATATATGTAGAACTTGAGCACATGAATATCTCTTATGATAGAAAATACAAAAGCCTCTCTTATAAACAGTTTTCTCACTAGCAGTGGATGCTCTGTTAAAGGGATAGTACTTTATGCACTCTTCATATTGTTTTTTTTTGTTCATAATAGATATTATACAGGTTTAGTTTCATTGTAACTGGAATAATATGTTATGCTTCCCTCTTTCCCTCCAGACTTACTTTGAAAATTACTGGGGTCATGTTTCTGAAGTCATTGTAATTGAGAAGACACTGCTGACATTCACCAGGCAGGGGGTGAGGACCCTGGAAGCCTGCAGTGTTCAGAACAGTCCTGTACCGTGAAGGCTAATATTCAGGCGGTTCACCTGTATTGGCTCTGCAGAAATCCTCCATCACTGGCTGGCACTTCCCTATCAGCCACCCCTGGCCTGTCAGCATTTAATAATCTAGCTACTTGTTGGATAATATCTGGCCTAACAAAGGTCTCTTACATCCAGTTCTAGCAATGACTGGTGTCAATTCTGATTGGATAAAATGACAAGGAATTTGCATGTTCACCCATTGAACAAAAAAATATTTTCACAACTGGTAATTGCTTTCAAATGCCCTGTCAGACACTTAGAAACCAGATGTATGCTCATCTTGGGTTCCTTGTGATGTATTTTTATTACTGAAACCACATCATAACAATTTATAAATGATATTACACATATAAATACCACCCAGCACACTTGTATGAGTATGGTACCTCATTGTTTTCCACTTCAAAAATAATTGCCACATAAATTCTACTTCAGTTGGAGTTACAGTGCTCTTTCTTTTATAAATATAGTATATTATTAATTACATTGCTTGTGTTATTCCAATATCTTCTGCCACCACACTTTTTCTTCCCCTGTATTCTTTATTTTTTAAGGTTTATTTATTTTGAGACAGAATGTGAGGAGGAAGGGGCAGAGAGAGAGAGAGAGGCAGAGACAGAGAACCTGCACTGTCAGCACAGAGTCCCACGCGGGGCTCGAACTCATGAACCCTGAGATCATGACCTGAGACGAGATCATGACCTGAAGTGAAATCAAGAGTCGATGCTTAACCAACTGAGCCACCCAGGCGCCCTTATGTGTATTCTTTAATGAAAAGGGCCCTGATCTTCTTTTAAATCCAAATTCACTCATTTTAAGTGGATAAAAACATCTGACGAAATTTTTGTCTTCTAGTAAACTCTTGCCTGATTATGTTTATATTGAAATTCATATTAATCTATTATAAATTACTTCCTTTTTATTTTATATTTGCTTTTATATTTAATTTAGGACACTATAAATTTTTTCTGTAATTACATTTAGATGTAGATGATATTATTTGTGTATTTCATTTCAAGTTAGTAAATGGGTCATTAGAAATTGTTTTTAAAAATGGGGGAATGGACACTGAGTCTAATAAGATTAGGAACTACTAGGGTAACTTAATTTATTAAAAGCCAAAGCTCTTTCAAATTAGTATATGAAATAGAAGATCATCTTCATTGCACAAGAATCTGATTTCCTGTCTTCTGAAGTCATCCTCCATAATAACAGCTAACACATATTGCTTCATTTTATACTATGTACCAAGTACCACTGTAAGCTTTGGGTATACATCAGTGTGTTCAATCATCACAGCAATTTTTTTTTTTTTTTTAAATTTTTTTTTCAACGTTTTTTATTTATTTTTGGGACAGAGAGAGACATAGCATGAACGGGGGAGGGGCAGAGAGAGAGGGAGACACAGAACCGGAAACAGGCTCCAGGCTCCGAGCCATCAGCCCAGAGCCGGACGCGGGGCTCGAACTCACGGACCGCGAGATCGTGACCTGGCTGAAGTCGGACGCTTAACCGACTGCGCCACCCAGGCGCCCCAATCATCACAGCAATTTTATAAGACAGCTTTTCTAATTCTCCACATTTTATAGAAATCAAGTTAAGGCATAGAAAAAAATATAGAAATGGAAGGTACTTGACTAAAATACATACGGTGATCAAAAACACTCAAATCTAATGAGTTGGTTAGATTAAGTCATGGCACACAAATGCTCTGACTGAGTGCAACTCAAGAAGTCTGATAAATTTAGATATTAAAGGCAGCAGAGGCTATGGAAACAAGGACTAGGCAGAGTAAAATTTCACAAAGTTGAGTTGAGGATTCTGAGCTTTCCCAGGGGACATTTTCTTACTGTTACATAGGCTACAGGATAAGGATCTGGGCTCCAGGAACACCAAAAGGGACCTAGAAAACAACAGAGCTTTTCACAGTGCCATGTGGCTAGAGTGGCAAAACTAGAAAAATATATGGCTAAATTCCCACTTTAGACCTCTGGTAAATACTGAAAGGTGCCTAAAGCAGGAGACTATGATGCTGAGCCAAAACCTCAGAAACGTTTCCTGAAGTACTTGAGAAACAAGGGTGGGCCAGGAGAGGCAGGGAGTGCCAAGCAGAAGAGAAAACCCTCACAAAGTGGGGAGTTGCTACCTAAAACCTGCAGTGGCTTTACACCTGGGTGCACTTGCCAACTGGGCCACAACTCAAAACTGATGATTGAGACTTGACTCCCAGTATAGCTGTAGCAGGATTCTTGCACAGAGATGGGACACTGAAGCTCTTCATTCCAGGAAGCAGCTTTTGTTGTGCCTGCATGGGCTCAGTGGGCTAAGACCCCAAAAAGGCTGAACCCTAAGCGCAGTGGTGTGTAGCCTTTTTATGCAATGTCTACTTTTTTGTCTCCCATATATGGTGACACGTATAGTCTGATTGAACACAGTCAAGTTACAGAGTCGTGTCAGACTTATGTGTACATGTATGGGAGTTGATGGGGCCACATTGCACACTGCCTTCCTTTGTTCTGAGAAGGCCTCCACCACATTACTTGTGGAGGGTCTCTACCAAATTCCTCCTTTTGATGCTCGGACCCCCTATTTTGGGTCAAAGAGCATCATCTTAGTTTAGAACTTTATATTTCCATAATATCATCACATGCATGGCCATTTTCCATTTTGAGTCTCCTGGGTCAAGGATGGTAAAATTAATGGGCTTACTGGTTCCCCACTGGCAGTTTGACTCAACCACACCCTTTTGGAGGAGTGCTGCTTTGTCCTTAGTCTGCCGGGTGGTCCACAGAACACAACTCCAATAAGGACAGAAGAATTCAGGCCCCTGGGGCCAGGAATCACAGGTACCAGTCCTGTCATACATGTATTTATCATTGACTCAGTACTCTTGTTCCCATATCAGACCTCCACATGGCAAACCATATGGCAATGTGTCACCTATGGCTGTACTTACATCAAAGAATATAGACACGGCCAGTTTGGATTGGTAAGTTGAGTTTTGTTAATTAGTCGGCCCACACCAGTGGTATCTGTCTTGGGGTGACTCCAAACCTTTAGTCATTCCTCTGTTGCGGAGTACTGTGGGTCGAAACAAGTGTATTGATTCTCCAACTAGCAGATAGAATAGGTGGTCTTATTGTGTATTCAGGTCCCCAGGACCTTTCCCTGGCATGAGAAGTGTGTATGGTATAGTAAGGTCCAAGTGACTCACTGGCCTGGCCTGGGTCACATGGGTCAAGATTCTGGGTCTACAGAAGGCGTCTAGATTAGACCAATGAAGTATTCTATCCACAAAGGGAAGGTGAGTGCTAACAGAAATCTTTCACCAACCTCACCACCCATTCTGCGGGGGTGGCCTCTGCCAATCCTATGGCAAAAATTAGAGCAATAATTAAAATAACAGTGAGAAACAAGGGGTGACAGTGCATCCCAGTAAGGAAACAGATATAGAAAATAAGGACAGTCTATTTGTTCCACTGGACCATCGATTCCTCAAGCTTCTGCCATATGTAGATTAGTCAGTTTCTGGAGTGACTAAAGCAGGGCCAAAGTCTCCCAGAACCTCTGCAGTTATAGATTGTTTCGTATGGTCAGCTTGCATGGTGTTGATGGATCAGGAATACGTTCCCAGTTTCGAGATGCCGGCTTCACTCTGCTGTGGTGAATCCAGGAACCCATCTTGGCCACCTTTACTGAAATAGGAGTGAACAAATGACAGTGAATGGTCCCCTCCAAAAGGGTTTTAGGGGTTGGACATTTAATTACTTCACCCATACAGAATCTTCTGGTTTAAAAAGGATGAGCGTCTGTGGTCAGACTCACAGGTAATTGCTCCTTAACCCAGTGGTGTAAGGTGATTGGGTAAAGCCAAGGGTCCCCATCTCTTGCCTTAGGGTTAGATTGCCTATCTCATTTAGATGCCTTGATAATGAGGAGAGGACGTCCATAAGGGATTCTGGAAGGGGAGAACCCTGTCTGCTTCTTCAGCCTCCCACTTGCAGCTGCAGTCTGCCTCCCTGAATGTCCCTCATCTCTCCCCACCTAACGTTAATCCTTTTCCTATTAATTCTCCCCATGGAGTAGGGCCCCTAACTGCCCTTAGGGAACAGGGATAGTCACCATTCTGGCTTCTTCAAGCTGATAAGGGATGGTAAGGGGGTACAGCAGTTAGAGTTTACCCAAGAGTCGGTCAAGTCGCCCACAGTATGGTTTTACAGGAAGGCTGGCAGGCGTGAGGTGGCCCAAACACTGGCAGACACAGAGAAAAACACAAAACAAAGATTATACTGACCAAAAAGATAGCATCTTAAGATAATGTCCCCAGTTCTCAAACCAGTCAAACAATCCAGGAGAGACCCTGACTTTGTCCAATTATGTCTGAATGTCATTTACCAGTTCAAAGACTCTGTGAGAATTATTAGTTCTATTGAAGCAACAAATGTCAAGGAATCTCTCAGAATCCAGGTGATGGAGGAGCAATAGTAATCAATGGTGGCTCTATTCTCCAAGAGTTTGGCCCTAAATTTATTTATTTTTTTTTTTTTGGTTTATTTTTATTTAAGGCATCTACTGCTTGTGAGATGTTATTTAGAGTTTTGCTGAGTATAAGCAGATAGTTTGCTTTATTTTGAGGTGTAAAACTTTTTCAAGAGTTGGAGGTCCTACCAGAGAAAGAGTCAAGGCAGCTGTTTATTATTGTTACCATTATTCATTTTTGTCATTTTATCATTATTAACAATTATTATCACTATTAATTTGCAAATTTTTAGGTAAGCTGAACCTGGGTATTATTTTATAAAGTAGAGCTTTTATTACTTCTTGTGTCTTCTCCATTTTTTTTTTTTATGGGTAGGCCTCTACCCAATTAGGAAAAGTATCAACCCATACCAACAGATGTTGGAATTCCTTTGACCTTGGCCTGTGAGTGAAACTTAATTGTCAGTCTTCCCTGGATAGCCTCCAGGTCCTTGATTGCCTGGGAGAGCAAGTTTGGTTGAGAGGATTGTTTCTAAGACACACTTCACAGGCTGATACTACTTGCTGAACTGTCCTTGACAAATGTTTTCCCAGTAAACATCCTTTGAGCCATTTGATCAGTTTTATCCCTCCCTAAATGAAAGGCTGGATGCAGTGCAGTAATGATCTTTTAGCTCTGTGAGCTAGATAATGGTTAATGGCCCTGCTCTCTTTGTAACCACCTCAAGGGTTGGAGACAGTGTCCATGAATGAGACCCCAGTTTATTTTCTTGGGAGGGTAGGTGGGATTGAGTCTGTTTTAATAATTGGTATGGCAGGCAAGCTATCTTCCCGAACCTCAGTATCTATAGCCTACAATATCCAGTAATTTCCAAGAACTTCCACAATTGTTTATCTGTCCTGGAGTTAGCAGCACTATAGTCTCTAATTCAGTTATAATGTCCCTTCTGAGCAAGGGAGTAAGGCTCTCTGGTATTATCAAAAAAGAATGAGAAAAAATGAGTTTTCCCCATATACATTCCAGGGGCTGAGAGAAAAATTTGGTTATAAGGTTTCCGGAGATGCCTCTAATCATTATGCTGCATTTGGATAGTTGGCCTGAGTAGAAAAGAGGACAGAAAAAGTGGCTCCAGTTTCAAGAAGGAAATGAACTGGCATTTAGTTGGCTGAGTAAAATAGTGACTAATTTCCAGAGTTACTTGAGGCTCCATGCTTCCAATAGATAGTTGGTTCCAGGGAGCCACCCCAAAGAACCCCAGGCCCCATCAGTCCCTTCTAGGGACACTGATTATCTGAGCCCTCACAGATAAAGGTCCTGAAGGGCACTCAGACTTCCAGCGATTGTTTCCACATTAGGGGCATGGCTTATGGGGCTTTGACTTCTGTTTTCTCTTCTGAGGGCAGTCTCCTTTCCAGTGCCCTGATTGGCCACGTAAGTGACATTTGGTGCCAAGACCTGTGGAAGTCTGATCTGACATAGTGCATAAGATCATGACTAAGGCCTCAGATTTTTCTTAAGCCTCCTTTCCTGTTTTTTTTTTCTGTTTTTTTGTTTTCTGTATTTTTTTTAACTTTCTTTTGCCTTCATATTTTGTCCCAAGCCATTTCTCTCCAAACAACAAGTCTCATTTAGGACAAAATTACTTTCTTTTACCCTCAACAAAAATGTATTCCCATTCATTATATCTGTCTTACATTATCTCCTACTTTCCTACATACAGAGTTGCTTTACTTATTTCCATCAGTCTTAAGGACACTTAGAACTTTAACTCTTAGAAACCTAAGTTTCCAATTGAGGACTTAGTAATCAAGTGAGAAGTGTTTATATTAGAATTTTTTACATGGCAAATTCATGAATCAATTAAGCACAAAGCATGTTTTCCAATAGACCCAAATAGCCTTAGTTTCTTTGCAATAAGAAGTTAAAAGCACAAACCCATGTTCAGTAATCAAAGCTTTAGCATTCCATCCTATTTGGAAAAGATCTAGATGTCCAATGAATTTAATCTCATTTATCATGCAATCAAAACTTTAAAGTTTCATGTTACCAGGACTCTGAAAACTATCTTCATGAGAACTTTGAGAAAGACAAACTTAACCATCATTTTAAGCCATGTTTTTTGCTAACAAATTGCAATAGAGTTAACATAAGCTTATTTGACCTTTAGTAAACTTGGTGGAATAAAAGTTTCATATTTAATGCTGATAACGTTAAACACAATTCCTACAAACTTAAGTTAGTTTAATCACTGAATATGTTTTGCCTGTGTCTGCATAAACAGCAGTCAATTTTCCCCATCGTCAGTTTTTGCCTGGGACACCAGTGGGGGAATCTGAAGTGGGTGGTCCAAGGGGATGCTGTTTGCTCCTTGACCTCAAGGGTAGGAGGAGCCTATGGTGCCTGAGGCACTGAAGATGGTGTAGGAACCAGTTATGTATGTCACCCCAGGTGGTGCAGAAACAGGAGGGGGAGGGGAAGGCAGAAGGAGTGAGGTGGCTTCAAGAGGCCTGGAAGCAGATAGGCCAGAGGGCAGAGAAAGAGATCTCCTGGTCCTAAAGTCTGCCAGCTTGGATAGATGAGCAGAGGCAGATTTTTGTTTTTCCACCAACAAGTGGAATTAGGCAGTCCATGTTGGGCTAGAGAAGACAGGGAATTTCCCCTAAACAAAAGGAGTTTTGGCAGCTTCTTGGGAATATTCCTTAAAGTCTCCATCCTGGGGTAGACTAAGTAGAGACAGTTGACTCTAATCATTACAGTCATTGACCCAGGAAATGAATGAGAGAGAAGCCCTCACATACATTTAGAGTCCCCTGTCCACTTCATTCACACACAGTCACACAGTGATTCCAACCAGCCACCCAGCACCCAGCACCTTGGAGTTGTGGTTTCATCCCTTATTCTTTATAGAACTACTCAGGCAACTCTGGGAGGTAATCAGGCTTCCCTTCTGCCTCTTAGGGGCAGGTCTACCAAAACGAACCCCAGTTCTTACCAGCCTGAAGGGTGGCACTCCCTGAGCTGGTTCCTGGGCCCCACCAGGTTCTGTTGTGCATCTGAGGTCTTTGTCCTGGCATGGTGGGAATGGCTAGTCTCCTTTGGATCAAGTAGTTCCATGGCTCCAGATGAGATTGCTTTGCCCTCTAAGGTTCATACCCTGGCTACAAAGGAGGTGGAAATGCACTGTCTACAAATCCCAGATGTGAGTCCCCAGAAATGTAGAAGGATGCTCACAGAGAGATGGTACACCAAGGCTTTTCTGTCCAGGAAGAAACTTTATTCCTTGTGCCAGCCTGGGCTCAGTGGGTTCGTACCTGAAAAACTGAGCCCCAAGCACAGTGGGGTATAGCCTTTTATGCAATTTCTACTTTTTTATCTCCCATATATGGTAACATGTATAGTCTGATTGGACACAGTCCAAGTTACAGTGTTGTGTCAGAGTTATGCACATGTGTAAAGGAGTCGATTGGGCCATGTTGCACATTGCCTTCCTTTGTTCTGAGAAGGCCTCCACCACATTCCTTAAGGTAGGGCTCTACTACACTGTCACTGTTCAGGGACAAGGACACTTTGAAATGAAAACAGTTACAATAAATGAATCTATGTCTCTGTGGTCTCATTGAACTATTGTCTTGGTGAATTTTTCTGTCCCCTTTGTGTTCCTCTCTACTTTCCATGCTCTGTCCTTTTCTGCTGTACAAACACAGGAGTTTGCTATTTGTGAATAAGAGAAACAGCTTAGATTTGTTGATTTTTTCTATGTTCTGGCAATATTCTAAGCACTTTTTTTTAAGTTTATTTATTTAGAGAGAGAGAGATAGAGAATGAGCAGGAGTGGGGCAGAGAAAGAGAGACGGAGAGAGAGAATCCCAAGCAGCCTCCACACTCTCAGTGTGAAACCCAACATCGTGACCTGAGCTGAAACCAAGAGTCAGACACTCAACCAACTGAACCACACAGGCACCCCTCTAAGCACTTTAAATATAAAAATAAATTAACTTCAAAGCAACACTACAGAGCAAAAGCTACTATTATTCTTTTACATGGATGTTGAGATTGAGCACAAAGAAGTGAAGTAACTTGCCTCAAGTCAAAAGCTTCTAAGTAGCAAAATTGACATTCAGGGCAGGAAACCTTACTCAATGTTTGGTGCTCACAACTAGTAACCATTACACTGAAAACCCACAAATGTCTGAACAGTGATGATTGGAAGAGATAATTTTAATATGTGGAATAAATAAGGAAAAAAATACATAGTATTACAATCTCACTGGCCGTGAAATCAGGACATTTCCTGTGTAGCTGAAAGAAAAATCCTCACTCCATGTACTATAGATTTAGTATATTAACCAATATTACATTTATCAATTTCCCTATTAAGTCAGAGCTTATTCTGGACAATCAAGCAATATTGTTTTTTAGTCAAATAGAGAGTCATTTTTCCAAAGGCATTTGAGTTAGGCAATATCCATTTGGAATCCTTATTTTAGTACATATTTGTTCATGTGACACTGGGCAACTTAGTCTCACTGAGCTCTGATTTTCTTAATTGTAAAATGAGAAGAATAACAATAGATTTGTTGTGGGGATTCAAAGAAGTAATACAAAAGAGACATTTAGCCCAGTCCCTATCATAAGCACTCAATACAGAACAGCTATTTTATTATAAGTGTGTAGATAGGTACACACATAAGAAGCTAGAGATTTTTTAAAGGCAGAAACACCAGTAAAAATAGAACATCTTTTAAATGCAATATATTTTTGCATGTTTTTCCTCTAGAGAAATAAAGAAAAATTTCTGGGTTTATGAGTTATAACAAGTCTAATATAAACAGTGATATTTAGAACTATGATGTTCTCATATCATGATAATCATACTTTCCAGGAATGTGTAAGGATCCTTTTATGTTCCCTAGTCAAGCTACAGCTAACAAATTAGCAAGTTTGAAAGAAGCATAACTGCTAGATAGAAATATGGCTGTGGAAGCATAATTCCTTAAATAATGAATTTAGCACCCTCTCCTAAACACTCTTGCTTTGTTTTAACATAATTGCCTCTCTTTTTACTTCTTTAGTTTTCTTGAGAAGCTGGAGAAATGCAATAGAAGATGTTACATGAATATTTTGAAAGAATGCCAATGACTAAAAATGAAATTCAGTCCATGCTTAATGTATTTCAGTATTTCTTTCATATTTTTATTATATTTGTCGTTTCAGATGGAGAACCTAAGGTATAAAAGACTTGCTCTATGTCACATGCAGTGCTAGGAAACAAAGAAGCAGTAAGTTTGAATTAGCCATAACCTCAGCCCTCAAGGAGCTCTTATTCTAGCAATGCAGACAGGCACACACATGAAATGATTACAGAAGTGGGTGGGAGAGTGACCGCAATGGAAGAGACTAATAGGGTGGGTTTTGGACATTCCAAAGAAAAGGCACCAAAATTATGGAGGAATCAGAAAGGCAAGCCAGCAGACCACAAGACTGTCTTTATTTAAAACGCTTACCTGTCAAGAGATATTCAGATGCCTTTAAACCTGAGTATCTATACATTCATTTGTACTACTATAAGGAAAAGCTCTTTAGGATTTTGTTTATATGTTTCAGCTCAGGAAAGAGAGTTAAAGAACCTTTAAAGCCATTTAGTCCTTCTAGGTTCTCAGGGGGAGAAAAGATGATCTCAAGAAAATCAGTAATGCACTTTGTTCATATGTCTCGAGTGCTCTCTTTATGGTGTTCTTCCCAATAAATGTTTGGTTACTATTCCAGGGTCTGTGCTGTGTTCAAAAACATAGTCCCTACTTGGGCATTTTTCTGTGGGTTATCGTCAGTTCCTGTTGCCAAACTGCTTTTTTTTTTTCTAATTAGGAAACTTACTTGAATATAGTAAATAGGATACGAAAACAATTTCATTTCTATTAGAATATCTTATTAAGCTTAATGATTAGGTGTGTGGAAAGAAATTCTCATATGACAGATTTCACCACATAAAATGTTAAAACTTCCATATTCAACGTAATAGTACAAACAAAATAAAGCTGAAAATGACAGATGTCCTATCTACAATCCTCCAGTCTACCAGCTCAACTATGGAATAGTGCAGGGAAGGAAAGGGATAAACAGGTGGAGCACAGGAGATTTTTCAGTCAGTGCAACGATTCTGTGTGATACTGTAATGGTAGACGCATGTCATTGTACAGTTGGTAAAATTTATAGAAACCTTATTTAATCTATAGACTTTATTTAGCTAATAATAATGTATCAATATCAGCACATCAATTACAACAAATGCACTACCGTAGGATGTTAATAACAGGGGAAACGGGTCAGTGTAAAGGGGGTGTAAATGAATTCTCTGAACTTTCTGCTCATTCTTTCTCTAAAACTACTACATAAACTACTTATAAACTACTCTAAATGACAATGAAAAGAACATGACAAACGGGGATGAATTTTTTGCTAGAAATTTATAATGATTAATATTCTTAACAAAAAGATGGAGAAATCAATGACTAAAGCAATTAAAATTTCAAACATACTAAGGACATAAATAGATAAACAAAACAATGACAAACATGTGAAATATATTGACATCATTAATGATCAAAGAAATACAGAGATTTTATGCCCTTTTCACTTACCTATTAAATATATATTTTTTTTAAATTTTTTTTTCAACGTTTTTTTTTTAATTTATTTTTGGGACAGAGAGAGACAGAGCATGAATGGGGGAGGGGCAGAGAGAGAGGGAGACACAGAATCGGAAACAGGCTCCAGGCTCCGAGCCATCAGCCCAGAGCCCAACGCGGGGCTCGAACTCACGGACCGCGAGATCGTGACCTGGCTGAAGTCGGACGCTTAACCGACTGCGCCACCCAGGCGCCCCCCCTATTAAAGATATTTAAAAAAAAAAAACCACTAACATTCATTGTAGTAAAGGGTGCAGGCTAATGGGCATTTTCAAATTTTTAAGGAAAGTACAAATTAATCTTAAAAAAGCTGAGAAAGCAGTGTGTTAATACATATAAAGACCATTTGACTCATTCATTTATGCATATGCTCCTTCCTTCATTCATCCTTCAAATGCTTGTAAATACTCAATGAATTTATAGTACTAAAAACGCAGCAGTAAGTATGGCAAACATTTTCCCCTGACACTATGAAGCTTAAAGTTTAGTGGAGAAGACAGACATTTAAAAGGATTCAAATAATTGTTCTTGTTACGATTGCTATGAAGAACTACAAAAGGGCTTGACTTTGTCTGTTTTGTCATAGAAGTTGACGTAAAGTTGAAACTGAGACTAGAAAGATTCCCTGGAGTTAATTAGGTGAAGGAAGGGTGACTCATTCCAACAAAATAAGAGCAGTATGGAAACGCCAGAGTATGGAGGAGCCTGGTGAATTCAGGGGAATTGAAAAAGCCTGGCACAACAGAAGCAGAGAAAGCTGCATAAGGAGGAGGGCACAGTGACAGTCTTTGAAGGGTCAGGGACCGATGCCAACAGTCTCCCAGCAATCGGACTCAAGAGCCTTGAAAAGGGAAATCAGTGAGTTTGGTGACTCTTGTAGCACATGAGTACTGTTCGAAGGTCATCATAATGGGCATGGAAACATAAAGTATATTTTCCAGCCTAATCCCCATTATTCAGAAGCTCAGCCTGTCTAATTGAAACCCTCTGGGCAACTATGTGCCTATACCAGTACAGAAATAATGTGATCCTGCAAAAAAAAAGGGATAGGCCACAGTCCTGTCGAGAATGTATCTAAGACGCTGGGGTGCCATGTATGAGGGAGACGATGCATCACTGGCTGTGTGTGACACGTTAGGAGAGGGGAGTGTTGTTAGGTGGGTGGGACCTGGAGGCCTCAGAGAAGTGATGTCAGAGCCCGGAGTGCTTGGTACTGCCTCCCTGAACACACCCTGCTGAAGGATTTTTTTTTCTTTATCTCGTGCTGGATTTGCATGTAGGTTCTTTAAATGACTTAGGGGGTGAAAAGAAAAACTTTATTGTAGAAGATACATGACACTTGCAATTAACAAACTAATGATTTAACTGGGCTTCTAAAATGGGAAATGAAGCAGGGTAGTGACATGTTTATATGTGCCAATTGTTCTATTTTAGAGCTTGAATATTGTACTTTCTTCTAATATTTTATTTTACAGAAGAAATATTCTGAACTACTTTGCTTATCCTGTTCCAGATGGCCCTTTATCTGGTATCGATCAGTGATGAGCAATACCTGATTTGCAAATGACATATTTTTGTTCTCTCATGTAGGCATTTGTAGCTAAACCCAGACCCAAACTACCATTTATAACATTCATCAGCAACCTTATACCCCTACCCATAATCAAAAGATGTGGAGGTAACAATGCCCAAGTTCCAAATAAAAAAATGGAAAGTATGGTAAGAATAAGTCAAAGTAGTACAGAAAAATTACACTTTAAAAATCAGGTATTAAGAAAATGTACAAAAATAAAGTTTTAAAATAGAACAATTAGCACCGTATAATCTTTCACCAGGTACCACTCACCATTTCAAAAACATAGTTGCATGATTGTCATAAAAGTCTAACAGTTTCTCTTCAGGAGTTTGTTCTCAAAGCCTCTATGAGAAGAGTGGGCCATACATTTCTGACTGCAGCTCACGGTGCAATATAAGCAAGTCCCAGAAGGACTTCTCTGTTCAAAGTCAGAAATGAAAGCTTGGGTATTTTCTTCGGATGGTTACCCAACACACTGGGTTTTGAATTTGGTGTTATTTTTTTTTTTCCCTCTCAGCAGGGGAGTGTGTGTGTGTACTTTTTACACTTGCTTTTCTATTTTTGTTAATGTGGGTTGTTTTTTTTTTAATTATACATAAAAAGAAATCTAGAAGGGAAATCTGGTAGTTATTTGTCAGGCAAATTTAATGTCAAGCATTACTGAACAATCGCCATCCTTGACTGTTTCTAGGTGTGGTGGTAGGGTGTCCAGCCTTCCCCGGAGAGGAACTCCAAGATGGATGAAAGGCAATTACTCCTTTCAAGCAAAGTCAATCTCCAGACCTTTCTGAACTGAAATCACAAATACATCTTAAATTTCCAGACCGAGCCCCTATTGTTTTGCTTGGGGGACACAGCTGAGTTCCCCCAATCCATTGTATTCAGCATTCCAGTTTGCATTCAGACTGAGAAAACCAGAGATAGGAAGGGGTGACCATTCATTTAAATCTTAGCCCTGAAAGTAACATTTTCAACAAAGTATTCAGGCATTGCCTTAAGAAATTATTGAAAAGGCAAAACACTAGGGGTTTTAAGGTTAACAGTGCCACCTAAATAGGAGTTGGTGCTGAATATGGGAGCTTTTACTTGAAAGGAATTGATGGCACAGAATTATGACCTGCGTGCGGGCTGAGTGACAACTTAAACAAAGAAAGCTGCTATGCTTAATTTGAACGGATTCCATGAACGTGTTGTGGTATTATGAACTTGTTTATAGTAATAACACTAATGCATCTGCTCCATCTTTGTGCAGTTACCTAGACTACATTGTTTGACACCACCATTCTGCACGAACCTCCATCTGCTGAGATATGTCTGTCATTTCTTTCACTGTAACATAATGTGACAGAGGCTTCATTTACCTAAACTTATCTTGGCAACTTGTACTTCATTAAAGAGAATCCCGCAAGCATCAGTTAAAGCTTTCTTAGCTGGCCATGCATAACCAAGCTTCATAAATCATTCTTTCACTTTCCATTTTGCAGCTTCTGGAAAGGTAACATTATTGAATTCAGATCACTGGAAAAGAGCAGTACTAAAATGTTTATTGACCAGCTTTTAGGCACTGAGCTCTGCTTTGAATGCAGGCAGTCATATTAACCAAAGCTTTTGAATTTAAAACTCAAGTCACTAATACGGTTTATACTGAGCTATAAATACGTCTTACAAGAGCCACTTTAGCAAAGTTGGTATTAACCTAGCGAAGAAAATATTTTTGGCCCTTGGTTCCCTGTTCCTTAGTGTCTAACCTCCTTAACTTTATTTGTGCTAATTTAAAAAAGATGTTTATAATATCATTTATCTATCAGCACCAACTCTAAATACTGCATCGGGTAGGTAACAAAAACTACACACTAAGTCCCCTTTTTGTTCATCCCTTGGTGGCTTTGCACTCTACAAATGTCCGTGTGTCCAGTTTATTCAACTGAGAATCAACAGCTGAAACTTCCTCGGCAACACGTTCAGGGTCAAATTAGCCTTTTGCTAAAAGGTACCAAGGACAGATCTTTTATCCAATAGGCTTGCAAGCATATTTGTGGAAGCATTATCATATTTATGCTTGCAAATTTATGGTCTTTCTTTGAGAGTGTTGAAGATTTGCCATTATGGAATAAGGAAAGGACCTTGAAAGCCAGAAATTGTATGAGGTTTGTTCTTCTGGGGAAAATAATTATTTTAATGTATTTAATACATTACTCTGGCCAAACAACAAGTACTTTATTGCACCCTTCACCCCTTGCCCTGGAGCTCTTGAAATCAAGTGTTTTAGATGACTACATGGCAAGTAATTATGGTTTATTTACTTTGGGTCATTTAGGTGAAACTCTATTTTCTGCTGTATGTGTGTCAAGTTATCTGCAATTTATCTGTATTCTTATTGACAAAATGAATGGAAATATGATTTTTACTCTGTCCATTTTCAAAGCAAACAATTATAATATGATTTTAAAGGAAATCTCTAAAATAATAAATTGGAATCATCTAACATTTTTATGTACATAAAGTAATTTTAAAACCAAAAGACTTTCGAACTGTAAAATTATAGAAGATCTGGCTCATTTGACATTTTACCTACACATGGTAGAGAACAGGCTCTTAGTTTTAAATGATTTGACCAAGTTCACTGAGCAAGACAATGGCAAGAATGGAACTCATAAGATTCTGACCACAATTACATTCTGATCTGGCTTATTTTAAATGCTAAGGTACATAACAATATAGGGAATAATTTTCATGTCTTAAAATGAGGCTTTGATAAGGAACATCAACTGTAGACATATATATTTATAATAGAAAGTTTATTTGCAACTGATGGATTCTCAATTATCACAGCAAAAGGATGTCAGACTTACATGCAGAAATTACTCCTCGTTCCCCAGGCTACAACTATAGACACTTGACTTTTATCGTGATAGAGAAGGTATGGTTTCTACTATTGCTTGATGCAATAGAAGTATAAAAAATAAATGTTGCAAAAGGTCATATCTCTCAGTTGATTTCTGTGTATGGTTCTTACTGGCAGTGAAAACATAGCCCTTAGATTCATCAGACAACAGTTAATTAGAAATAACAATGGAAGTTACTTAGCCCCGCATCCTCAATTTACAGAAGACAAAATCGAGGTCCAATTAAGTGAGAAACAATTATAGTGTTCTTTCCACTACCACATACTATCCCTTTAATCCATCTAAATGAGAGATATTTATCATACTTTTATTAACGCACCAACTGGGAGCAACAATTGTGAAGGGCACTGAGGAGTTCCTCAAGGAACTAACAATCCAGGTGGGAATATGAACATTTAAATCACAAACAATAATGTGACACTTTTCTAAGAAATATAAACTGCAAAGAGAACACAATAGGAACAATGAATTACTCAAAGGATTAAAAGAAAAAGTGAAGAAACAGAAGAGAAGAGTGGGAGTTTATCAGGCAGAGAAGTGGAAAGAAGCTTTCCAGATAAGAAAATACGCCAGGGAAGGCATTGCATGGGAAGCCTTGATAGTGTTACCAAATAACTAATGATCCCAAGAGGTACTGCAGACTGCTGGGTCATTATCTCTGAAGGATCTAATTCCCAACACTGAATAAATGAAACCAGTATTTGTTTCATTTCAACTTCCTCGGCTGCCTGTCGTATTTTAAATTGGTGGTCATAACTATAGGTGTGTGTGTGTGTGTGTGTGTGTGTGTGTGCGTGTATGATTGGTAAAGGAATGGTGGTCATTCAGACCTGGGGTTCAATCCCTGCTTCAGTTAATTCTTGTATGGAATTTGGCAATTAATTTTATTTCCCCATTTCTCTAAGATTTAAGGTTGAACTAGTTAGTACTAGTCAGTAGGGTTATTTGCGCCTAGTTTTTAAAGCAATCCCCACCTAAGAGTAGGTTCGCAAAACATGGTATTGGCAAATATTCATTTTAATGACATTTTAATTTACAATTAGAAATATCCTAGTTTGAGCAGCCTACAGCCACATAATAGAACATCTATCGTCTCCTAAAATCAACATCCAAGGATGTAGAATGACAAGAATACCCAGATTCATGAGGGAGTCTCTCTATCTGTGGCCTATAGAATCAACTATTATGCAACTGATTAATATTAGCAAATACTGTGAATATCTCTGATGAAATCTCTATGTAAGCTCTAAGAATTTTATTTCATCTGATTTTACATTCAAAACACTGTTGCTAGTGTTTGTTAATTGTAGTAGTCTGGAGCTATATTAAAATTATAAAATGAACTATTTCCCATAGCCAGTGTAGCCTAAAGCAGATATGCATAAGGTGAGTTTCCCTGAATGGAGTTATGTACAATATCTAAAATTAATATGGACCCTGGGTGCAGAGCAATTCACAGAGAAATACCGTCACATTTTTTTACAAGCATTCCTGAATTGTTAATAGTAACCTCAAGATATATTTTAGTATACTCCATGAAAATCGAAGCCCTGTCCATTCTGAGGCAAAGTCCGTTATAATCAAAAGATAGCAAATACTACAGAATGTTCATTTTCTTATCACATTTGCAACAGGAAAATGTTCCTCACACTGCCTTTGAGACCAGACAAAATTTGCCATATGGAATTACTCAAATAGCATTTATTATGTACAATAGCCCCATGCTCTCATACTCATTCAATAGAAATGAACAAATCCTGCTTTGCTAAGATTATAATAGTCTAGAAAACTATTTAACAAAATGGCCTTCCCATTCATCTGGTTTCTGACCCACTGCACAAAGGGAACATATATTAATTTATCCCTTAAATTAGTAGTCTCTTCCTGAGTTAAAAAGCCCTTTGTAGCAGACAATAGGTTTTGCTTAAAATAAAAATGGAATTACTTCAATAAATAAAAGGTTTTCTCTTTACATACTCAGGTTATCATGAAGGTTTGGAGTTGAAAGAAAGAAGAATATTTCTCTTCAATCAAAAGCAATAAGCTGATAACTCACCTTTTGCTAATTCATTTTGACATTTATTTATTTATTTATTTATTTATTTATTTATGAGCTTTTAATATATAATTTATTGTAACATTAGCTAATGTACAGTGTGCACAGTGTGCTCTAGGCTTCAGGAGTAGATTCCTGTGATTCATCACTTAACAAAGAACACCCAATGCTCACCCAACAAGTGTCCTCCTCAGTGCCCATCACCAATTTTCTCCACCCCCCTGCTCCCCACTCCATTCTACCCTTAGTCTGTTCTCTGTATTTAAAAGTCTCTTATGGTTTACCTCCCTCTCTGTTTGTAGCTATATATTTTTTTTTCTTTCCCTTCCCTCATGGTGTTCTGTTAAGTTTCTCAACTTCAACATATGAATGAAAACATATGATATGTGTCTTTCTCTGACTGATTTATTTCACTTAGCATAATCCAGTTCCATCCACGTTGTTACAAATGGCAAGATTTCATTTTTTCATTGCCAAGTAGTATTCCATTATGTATATGTATAGATACATATATACCACCTCATCTTTATCTATTCATCAGTAGATAGATATATTTGGGCTCTCTCCATAATTTGAATATTGTTGATAATGTTGCTATAAACATTGGGCTACATGTGTCCCTGTGAATCAGTACTCCTGTATCCTTTGGATAAATTCCTAATAGTGCTATTTCTGGGCTGTGGGGTAATTCGATCTTTAATTTTTTGAGAAACCTCCACGCTGAATTCCAGAGTAGCTGCACCAGTTTGTATTCCCACCAAAAATGCAAGAGGATTCCCCTTTTTCCACATCCTCACCAACATCTGCTGTTTCTGGAGTTGTTAATTTTAGCTACTCTGACCGGTGTGAGGTGGCATTTCAGTGTGGTTTTAATTTGTATTTCCCTCATGATGAGTGATGTTTATCATCTATCTTTTCATGTGTTTTTTAGCCATTTGGATGTCTTCTTTGGAAAAGTGTCTATTCATGCCTTCTGCCCATTTCTTCACTGGATTATTTGTTTTTTGAGTGTTGAGTTTGGTAAGTTCTTTATGATTTTTGATACCAGTCCTTTAACTGATGTCATTTGCAAATATCTTCTCCCATTCCATTGGTTGCCTTTTAGTTTTGTTAGTTGTTTTCTTTTCTGTGCAGAAGCTTTTTACCTTGATAAGGTCCCAATAGTTCATTTTTGCTCTTAATTCCCTTGCCTTTGGAGATGTGTCAAGTAAGAAGTTGCTGCAGCCAAGATGGAAGGTCATTGCCTGTTTTCTTTTCTAGGATTTTGATGGTTTCCTGTCTCACATTTAAGTATTTCATCCATTTTGAATTTATTTTTGTGTATGGTGTAAGACGGAGAGTGGTCCAGTTTCATTCTTCTGCATGTTGCTATCCAGTTCTCCCAGCACCATTTGCTAAAAAGATTGTCTTTTTTTTTTTTACATTAGATGCTATTTTCTGCTCTGTGGAAGATTAGATGGCCATACATTTGTGGGTCCAATTCTGGGTTCTCTATTCTATTCATTGTTCTATGTGTGTGTGTTTGTGCCAATACCATAATATCTTGATGATTACAGCTTTGTAATACAGGTTAAAGTCTGGGATTGTGATGCCTCCAGCCTCGGTTTTCTTTTTTCAGGATTGCTTTGGCTCTTCGGGGTCATTTCTGGTTCCATACAAATTTTAGGATTGTTTGTTCTAGCTCTGAGAAGAATGCCAGCACAATTTTGATTGGGATTGCATTGAATGTGCAGATTGCTTAGGGCAGTATCGACATTTTAACAATATTTGTTCTTCCAATCCATGACAAGATGAAATAAAAGGCATCCAAATTGGCAAAGAAGAAGACAAACTTTCACTTTTTGCAGATGACATGATGCTCTACATGGAAAACCCGAAAGACTCCACCAAAAAAACAAAAACAAAAAGCAAAAAACAAAAACAACAACAACAACAAAAACCTGCTAGAACTGATACATGAATTCAGCAGTCACAGGATATAAAATCAATGTACAGAAATCGGTTGCAATTCTATATACCAATAATGAGGCAACAGAAATAGATACCAAGGAATCAATCCCATTCATAATTGCACCAAGAATCATAAAATACTTAGGAATAAACCTAACCAAAGAGGTAAAATATCTGTAGACTGAAAACTATACAAAGTTTATGAAAGAAATTAAAGAAGACACAAAGAAATGGAAAAATATTTTTACTTTTTGAACACAGAGTGTTAAGAGGTTTTGGGGATTTTTCTAAAATAAATGACCAATGACCTCTTTTCTCTATTAAATGACCTACTTTCTATGAAATCAGAACAAAGTGGCAGTCAGCTATTTGGCTTAGAGGCTTGGAGTCCATCCAGTCTGCAAATGGCTATCAAAAATCTGTTTAGCTTTTCTTCCTGGGCACAGCTAGAGAACTTTCCCAACTTCTCTTGCAGTCAGGTGTGGCTGAATGAGTGCATTTGGGCCAATGGAATATAAACAGAACAGATATCACCACATCCAGCCCTGGGCCACAGAATCTATGTGTGGTCCTCACTCTTCCTCACAAACCAATACCTGAGTAAAGACAGAGCAGAGTGGAGCCAAAATATCCAAGAGGCCAATGGCTCACAATGATTGTGTAGACAGATCACTTGAGAACACATACACACACATATACGCCATGACTGCCAACCCAATGACCCAAGTGATCTGATATTGTGACAAGAAAAATACATTTTCTCCTATTAAATCACTGAAATATTGAAGTTGTTTCTGTAGAAGACTCTACTGCTGCTCACAAATATTTCTATTCTTCTTTTTTTCTGGATGCATGGGGAGAATGTTCTTTCCCTCCTCCTTGAAGTTAGTTGTGGCCATGTGAATTGCTTTGACCAATGACATGGAAGTAGAAATGTTGTGGGTCACTTAATACATAAACCATGTAGCTGCTGGTACAATAGTCTCTAGAGAAATAAATCAATATTCTTTTCAACCTGTGAAATTTGTGGGTTGCCTGTTATTTCAGAATAACTAGTGTATCTGATTGTTGAAGTTTGTTTCAGAAGGTAGACTGTTCTGATTGGTACAAGGCCCAAGCCTGACACCTGAGATTTTAATTTGCCATCAAATAAGTTGCTGAATACATCTTAAAATACAATATTCTACTCTCAGAAAAAAAATTGGAATCTATGTCTTAAGTAAATAAAAGGTCTGCTCTTAAGTTAGTAATTAAAATCTAAGAAAGTAATAGTTTCAGGAAAAATTTTTAATTGATAAAAACAGGTAAATGAGTAGCCTGGGTGGCTCAGTCCATTGAGCGCCCAATTATTGATTTCACCTCAGGTCATGATCCAGGGTCATGTGACTGAGCCTCATGCCAGGACGCGCTGAGCATGGAGCCTGTTTAGTATTT
Source organism: Neofelis nebulosa (assembly GCF_028018385.1). Taxonomy (NCBI): domain Eukaryota; kingdom Metazoa; phylum Chordata; class Mammalia; order Carnivora; family Felidae; genus Neofelis; species Neofelis nebulosa. Next base: position 126,821,086 of record NC_080784.1, read on the forward strand.
TCTCTCTTTCTCTTTGCCCTCCACCACATGCACTCTCTCTCTATACCACCTTGGTTCTGCACATATAATTTGTCTTTTCTACACTATTGACTGTCTTTGTTTTCTATCTTCATCAATCCTCTTTGATTTTGAAGGCTGAACTCTGAAGTCCTGACTTCCCTGGTTACCCTTGTTGAGTTGGAGTCTCCTCTTCCATGTGCCTCTAATGCCTGGGACATTCCTCTGAGTAGCAAAGGCCACAATGATTTCATTTGTTTGTGTGCTTGTCTTTCTTCTCTTTACTGGGAAGTCCTTCAGAGTATGATTTATGTTCATTATTTCTGTATCTTCAGCACCTAGAAAATTATCTGTCACCTAGTGGGTGTTTGTATTATTTTACTAGGACTTCCTTAATAAAGAACCACCAGCTGAGTGGCTTAAAAAATTGAAATTTACTGTGCCACAGTTCTGGAGTCTGAAATTCTGAAATCAAAGTGTTTCAAGCGTTGGTACCTTCTGAGGGATGTGTGGGTAGGATTTGTTTCTGGTCTTGCTCCTTGACTTGTAGATGGCTGTCTCCATGTTTCCATGATGCTTTTCCTGTATGCATGACTGCCTTCCAATTTCCTGTCTTTATAAGGATCATATTTAAAAATCACTGTTCTAATGACCTTATTTTACTTGGCTATGTCTGTACAGAACCTATCTCCAGATAATATTTAACATATGAATTTTTGGAAGCCATGATTCAGTTCATAATAGCAACCAACCAGTAGGGCATAAATAGAAGTGGGGGGGGGATATTAAATTTGTTTCCAACCATTACTTAAGCCAGCTATGCATTAGCTACACTGTTCTGTATCACAAATAATGGCATTGGAACTCTCTGATACCAGAATATAAAATGGAATATAGAATCCTGAGACAGAAGAAACAATCTTTAACAGGTGTCTTTAGGCATGTATATGACCTCTTACGCTGCACTGATTCACAGTTTATGAAACCATTTATTCCTCCCTCAGTCAGGGCTCCTCTGCTCTGTTAATTTTCATACTGTTCTTCATTTATTCAACTCTTTAGCCTTTAGAACTGGATTCTGACTATACCACAGAGAAGAAAACGCAATACTCTGTCCACTCAGCAAGCCCATCTCTATAGAATAATGACATTCATATAACAAAATAACACTTATACAAATTATGGTTTTCCATAGGTTTGCAAAACCTGTAAAGCCTCTGGGAATCAAGATATATTGAAAAATCCATTCTACCCACTACATAAAAAACACTTAAAAGCATCAGGATTCTCTGTGCCAAGGGGAGAAATTGCAAGGAAAGGTGAAAGGATATTACTATATACTAGGATATTTGCCTTTAACAGGTTTTCCTTTATTTTTATTAAATGTCTATGGTTCCAGCACAGTGATTTCACTTTGTATAAAAGCCTAATGTGTCACAGCATAATATTTTTTGTAAAATCATTACTGGATTTTTAGACAGGATCCAATTTTGCTGCACACGTTCCTTCTCATCTAGTAGTCACAAATGATTTAAAATAGATCTTTGCATTAAAAATGTATATCAATAAGATTGGTAATCAGAGTTGCACATGGTATATGATGGCCCTTCAAGAGTTCAAAACGTATATTTGAGTAGTACAATAAGAATTTGTTTCCTTTGATGTAGATTAGGGGGAAATATCAACTCTTGTGGTATTATGCACATTATAATGCTACTATTTGATTGCCAAAAATGCAAGTGACATGATGGATTGAATTATTTAGTGAATGAGTTCATATATAATATGTAAGTGTATGTTTTTAGATATGAATTGATAAACATGCATAAACACACACAGCTTTAATGTACTAGAGTTATGAAAAAATCATCTTATACTCATTGTAGGAGTGTTCTTTGGAAAAGTATATCACCCTAACTGTTCTAGGTTAGAATCCCATGGAGGGAAGGAGAACCCTAAGTCTCAGATGAAGAGGTGTGGATTCTAGACCAGCCCCTGTGGTCTCACTGCCCCCTGAGTGTTACGATGACACCTGACAGGCTCATGTGTTCACGAACAGAAAAAATAGAGATTATTTTTTAGAACAGTTTTAGGTTCTCAGCAATATTGAGTAGAAGGTACAGAGATTTCCCGTGTACCTCTTGTTTCCACAAAGCATGACCTCCCCCATTATCAATATCCCCCATCAGAGTGGTACATTTTTTATAATTGATGAACCTATATAAACACATCATTGTCATCCAAAGTGCATAGCTTACCTTAGTATTCACTCTTGGTGTTGCATGTTCCACTTGGGAAAAATTTATAATGACATGTATCCACCATTACAGTAACATAGGGAATAATTTCATTGTCCTAAAAACCCTCTATGCGATGCCTATTTATCTCTCCCCTCCCGTACCCAGTCTTTTCACTGTCTCCATCGCTTTGTCTTCCAGAATGTCAAGTAGTAAGAATCGTACAGTACACAGCTTTCTCAACTGACTTCCTTCACTCAGTAATATACATTTAAGTTTCCTCCATGATCTTTCGGAGCCTAAGAGTTTTTGTTTTTGTTTTTGTTTTCTTTTACCACTGAACAACATCCCATTGTCTGCATGTACTATAGTTTATTTATTCATAATTTTTTCACCCCCTGAAAGACATCTTAGCTGCTTTCAGGATTTCACAAGTACGAATAAAACTGCTCTAAACATCTGTGTGCAGGTTTTTGTGTGGACATAAAGTTTCAACTCCTTTGGGTCAATACCAAAATATGATTGTTACATGATCCGGTAAAAGCGTTTTCTAGAAAAATGCCAAACTGTTTTCCAAAGTGGCTGTACAGTGCTGCACTCATACGAGCAATGAAAGAGAGGTCTCATTGCTCTACACCGCTGTCAGCATCTGGTGCTGCCGCTGTTTTGAATTTGGGCTTTTCTAACAGGTGTGTGTGGTATCTCATCACTGTTTTCATTTGCGTTTCCTGATGAGATATGCTGTGTAGCATCTTTTTATATGCTATTTGACCTCTTTATATCTTCTTTGAGGTGCCTGTTAAGGCCTTTGCCCATTTTTTAATTGAATTTTATTGTTGTTGTTGACTAACTTAGGGAGTTCTTCGTAAATTTTGACTAACCGTCCTTTATCAGGTGTGTCTTGAAAATGTGTCCTCCAAGGGGCGCCTGGGTGGCTCAGTCGGTTAAGCGTCTGACTTCAGCTCAGGTCGTGATCTCACATCCTGTGAGTTCGAGCCCCGTGTCGGACTCTGCGCTGACAGCTCAGAGCCTGGAGCCTATTTCCGATTTTGTGTCTCCCTCTCTCTCTGCCTCTCCCCAACTCATGCTCTCTCTCTCTCTCAAAAATAAATAAAACTTGAAAAAAAAATTTTTTTAATTAAAAAAAAGAAAACGTTTCCTCCAAATCTGGGTTACCTTCTCATTCTTTGGGAAGCGTCTTCTGTAGAGCAAATTTTTTTTCATTTTAATGAAATGGAGCTCATACGTTTTTTCTTTCATGGATTGTGTTTCTGTTGTATCTAAAATGTCATCACCAAACCTATGCTAGTCTAGATTTTCTCTTATTTTCTAGGAGTTTTATAGTGTTACGTTTACATTTAGGTCTGTGATCCATTTTGAGTTAAGTTTTTGAAGAGTATAAGGTCTGTGTCTAGATCCTTTTTCTGCGCGCGTGTATGTAGATGTCCATTTGTTCCAACATCATTTGTTGAAAATACTGTCTTTGTTTCATTGTATTGCTTCTGCACCTCTGTCGAAGATCAGCTAACTATATTCATCTGGGCCTACTTCTGGGGAAAAACTGCCTTTTGAGAGGTGGCCATGCTCAGCGAGCCTGTGCCACACGCCATGAAGCGACAAGAAGCTACGATGGTAACAGGATAATCAGACTCCAGTTTTCTCAGCAATTGACTGTGGAAGCCCTGATTAACCCCTTGTTAAACCGTGCTTTCAGTATGGGGAAAGGGATTTCTCAAGAAGAGAAAAATAAACTTCTTATTAATGAGGAGTAAAAGTGAGTGAGCCCTTTTACAGAATAGATGAGAGTGCATTTTTCGCTTGAACTTGCAGAGTCCGCCACAACCATCCCCGAGTTCAGGCATGCATACACACATACATATTTTCCATGACCTGGCTTGTTTGTCCCAATATTTCTATTGCCCAAACCTGAAGCGATACAAATTTCCAGTCTACACAAGAATTAGAAACATCAACAATATAATTAACATCAGATGGTGATAACCCAGCGTAAAAGATTAGAGAAGATCCCCAGCATCAGCAGAATAGTCTCTGTTTGCACTTTTGTCGGAGAGACAGGTGGATATTTTGAGCTCTGTTAAGCAGTAAAGTTTTTATGTGTCTCTCTGGAAATGAATTTGGATTGATGACTGGTCTGTCATCAGCTGCTTGGAAATAGTGAACCATTTGGTAAATAATGTGGACAGATTCCCTTCAACCTTTTCCCCTGCATTGCTGTCTTTGTTGCTTACCTAATGCAAAGATTTGTTTCTAATTAAAGTCGAGATCTGAAAGAAGACAAATTGAGGGGTGGATATAAATTAATTTGATCACGGAGTGGAAATAGCAGACAAATAAAAAAAGCTCCCCGTGTCAGGAGACAAAAAGGGAGCACGGGCAATAATGGGAAGGATTACCCTGTGTCGTGCCATAAGTGATTCAGGAGGCAGAAGAGAAAGCTGTGTTCTGTGGCCATTCCTACAGCAAAGTGGAACACAGCCTAGTTTTTAAAAGGGGCTTCATTTTTTTTTTTCTGCATAGTCCAATTTGGCAAATCCAGATGGGATCATTTGAGCCTGAACTGGCCAAAGACTTACAATTAATTCAAGAATTGCTTTTAGCAAAATTCCAACATTTTGCAAGCTAAGGGGTTGGACTGAATCACCAGAGTAATGTGCTGTCGTTAATGCACTGACCTTGAAATACAGGACATGCCTCGGTAAAGGGGGCTCTCAGAGGAAACAAAAATATATTGATAGTAGTTGCAGTGTGATTTATTTTAGTGGACGCCAGCAAAAAGTAGAGGCTGGGAATATGGCAAAAGGAAACTGTAAACAAATGCAACTTCTTCATTCTGACCAAAATCCTGAGGAAATAAGCTAGTATTAATGAAAGTTCATACTTATGTCTATATCTTTATGAGAAATAATAAAGTGATGGATTACTTTTGTTTAATTTAATAAATTCTTTCATTGTTCCAGCAAGTTGTTCTCAAAGCGAGAAAAATTAATGATGCTTATCCAGTGCTGTTTATTATCAGCATACCAATTTTCTGACAATTCTGGAATGCTAAAAAGAGCACCATTTTAAAATACATTTTATTCTTAAAGTCCTCAATAAACTACAAAGCATAGTTTGGAAAACCAGGAATAACCAAATTTGTCAATGTCTGTGTAAAATCACGTATGTGTGTGTATGTTTAATTTAAATGCTTTCCTCATATTTGCGTAGTACAGTTATCATTATAACGATAACATAGTTATCACTATATGGAGGAGGGACTATAGGTAACATCTAAATGCACATATTTTATAGCTTTAGGACAAATCCAAGACCTCCAGTGCTACCAGACTTGAGGTTTAGGAAAACGGGCTCCAACAGCAGTGACACTTGTGCCTAGTAGTTGTTCTTTTAGAATCCATTGATTAAGATAATTCATAATGATATGATACTCTTTATAAAATCAGTATGCATTTAAAGAATGTAGATTTTATTAATATCCATGCATCCATATTCATTATTCATGCTGCATATTTTATTAGAGCTAAATTAAGACCGAAACTGACAGTGCTTTGTGTGCATATGAATTGTTGAATGCTCTTTCCCTGGGACCTGTACCCCTCAATTGTGAACTCTTGCTGTAGACCGTTTATATTGCTACCAAATTTCTTCTCACTCAAAATTGCCCTCAACTACCTATCTTATTTCTCTGCTCAGCATAGTCTATTCTCAAGCAAGGTGACCCCTTAAAATGTAAGTCAGATCCTGGCATTCCTCTCCTTAAAACCTTCCAATGCTTCTATTTTACTCCGAGTAGAAGCCATAACCTTTGCCATGATCTATAAGGCTTCCAGGATCCTGTGTCACCTTCTTGACATCACCCTTAATGCTCCCTTTCCTTGTCTCTCTGTCTCTCTCATTCAATTTCAGATGCATGTCCTCTTTTTCTGGACAACTAAGTCCAGCTGCTCCCACCAAAAGCTATTGGACTTTATAGCATCTTTGTCTAGAATATTTTTCAGTGGGGCTCACTCTTTCATGATCTGCAAGGTTTTGCTTATATCACCACATCAGAGACACTTTCTCCAACCATTCTATTTTAAATTATCATTCATGACACTTTAAATTATTAATGTTTTATGTTTATTTATTTTAGAGAGAGACAGACAGACAGAACATGAGCTGGGAAGGGTCAGAGAGAGAGGGAGACACAGAATCCAAAGAAGGCTCTAGGACTGGGCTGTCAGCACACAGCTGTCAGCACAGAGCCCAATGCAGGACTCAAACTCACGAACCGCGAGATGGTGACCTTAGCTGAAGTCAGACGCTTAACCAATGAGCCATTCAGGTGCCCCCTTTAAAAAAATTATTTTTTTTAAGTTTAAATTATTTTTGAGAGAGAGGGTGAGAGAGTATTTCTGACACTTTATACTCCTATCTCCTCTTACCTTTTAAAATGTTCCTCTAGGGGCGCCTGGGTGGCGCAGTCGGTTAAGCGTCCGACTTCAGCCAGGTCACGATCTCGCGGTCCGTGAGTTCGAGCCCCGCGTCAGGCTCTGGGCTGATGGCTCGGAGCCTGGAGCCTGTTTCCGATTCTGTGTCTTCCTCTCTCTCTGCCCCTGCCCCGTTCATGCTTTGTCTCTCTCTGTCCCAAAAATAAATAAAAAAAAACGTTGAAAAAAAAAAAAAAAAAAAATTTAAAAAAAAAATAAAATGTTCCTCTATAGCATTTGCCACTGACATAAGGTAAAGATTGCTTCTCTATAGTTTATTGGCTGAGTTTCTCCATTTCAGTGAAAGCTTCATGAGGCTTAGAGACACATATTTTTGTGTTTTTTTTTTTTTTCACTACTCTATCTCTTCTGGTTGGAACAGTGTCTGGCACATGGTAAGTACTCAATAAATATTTGTGAATTAATGAATGAATAAATGAATCAGTTATTTTTCATGTTTGATTAAAACATATAATTACCTTAGAACCCCTTCTTGGTAAACCGTACATCCTGGAACTCTATCTCATTCTATCTCAAAATTGGTGTGTGTGTGTGTGTGTGTGTGTGTGTGTGTGTGTGTTTTATATTCTTCCTGAGTGAATTCTGCCTCCTCTAAAAATCACTAGCCTATTAAATTCAGGGCTTCCTTTCTGTTCTCCAACTGCTTCAACTCTAATAGCTCTTAATAGATCTTCAAAAAACTGCTGCCTGGTTTAAAATGAATTGCTTCAAAATGTTGGGGAAAATGAATTGCTGTGTCCCACCCTCCCTATGTCACTCCTTTGTCTGCAGGAAGCACAGATTAAAGAGGGAAGTAACTTCTGAATAATGTCATTAATATAAACATCTGACCAAAGTGAGGGAAAGAAGGAAAGGGACACATTTACATAAAATTGAAGGATTGCATTTGAAGAATCAGTACAAGTATGATAATGAGAAAGTACCAAAGAGATAATCCCTAAAACGTTGTCAAAACTTTGTTTTTTCATTGTCGAGAGCCTCGCTAACCCACAATGCACAGCAGCTAACCTGAATGACATCATTTACGCCACCCACATTCTGTTTCTCGTATCTGTAATGATCTTCCTTTCCTATCTTAACTCCCTATGTTTTTTTCAGTCACAGCTTTTTTTTTTTTTAAAAAAAAAAAAAAAGCAAACTCGTCTCCTCTATTAAATTTCCTTTATTCTCCCATTCGAAAGTTTACCCTTGTTATTTTTATAGCACCTAGTCTTTACACTTATTATACTGTGTAACAAATGTTTCCTGCCATTATGTTTATATATGCATTTTATCTAATCTATCAGAGTGTAAGCTTTTTAGAGCAAAGTCTGTGTTGATTTATTATATAATCTTCAGGAATGACTCACCAATTTCACAGAACATGTACTGAGTGTATGTGTTTGCATAGGTGGGTGGATGGATGGTGGATAAATGATCAGTAGATGACTGATAGATGGACTATATACTTGACAATAGCGAAACATTGAATTCAAAAATGCATAGTTTCACTGCCAAGTCCTGTATTCTTAGTTAATAGTAGTTTTATAGCATGTCCAAAAGAAATTCAAAATATTTCTTTAAAAACAAATTTTAGTTGAAATGTACTATATTTAAGAATGGGAAACTTTTAGGGCATTAAAGTTTCTGAGAAAATGTATGGTCATTATTAGAAAGTTTCTTGAGAACCCAAAATAATTAAGGGATGTGAAAAAGGCAATTTTCTGACATCATTGCTTTTCTGCTATCTTTAACTGTAACTCTAGGTTAAGAAATATTTTTAAATGTTTATTTTTGGATATGGTGAAGACAGAAAGAGATGAAAAACATGAAACACTTTTCTTAATTTACTAATTCAGTAATAACAAAATGTAGGACTTACTGTGTGCCAGACACTGTTGGAAATTATCATTTTAGTTAATATTGTATTTATAATTTGAGTCACTCAAAACTTTAATTCTAAAACCTAATCTGATGAGAAAAAAATAAGCCACCTACCAAGTATGAATCTTTTATAATCAGTTTGTTACACTGAAAACATCAATAATTACATTACAACCTTTTAAATTTCTTATTAGAACATTTACCTCTGTTCCAATGTAGATGAAAATGTGCAAATGTTCTCATTTGAGTGGCTCTCCTATTTAATCTCATATTTACCTATAAATAGTGTTATGTTTCCTAACTACTTCTAAATAGGTTAAGTCTTAAAACATATCTACCATCTGTTAAGCCAACCAAAAAATATGCCTATGAAAAATAAGAATGCAGCACTGAATAAAATTAAAATGAAAAACAAGACATTTTTAGGGGGAGGTCACAAGAGGGGAGAAGGATCACCAAAAAGTCAAATGAGCTGGAACTAAAATGAAACCTGAGAGAGCACTTGAGAAGGGCTTTATACAATGGTCCAATCCATCTGAGCCAGAAAATCTTGAATAGTCCATTAACTGTGGGCCTTTCTATCCTCATTACTATAGGAAGGTATCCTAGGATATAGGCAGAAAGAGATTCACTTATCTTAGCTAAGTCAGCAATAAGCAGATGGGCTTCTTAATACATCAACTCACAGAATGGTTACAACCCAAACAGGGCAGCATCAAGTTTTAAAATCATACTCTACTGAGCCTTCAATAACTGTTGTTCTTTCCATTCTAAGATACTGTCATTCTGCCATACTTTACAATTTCAGTACGCTAACATTTGCCTGTCTCTATCATATGTGAATCACATTTTCCTATAAATTGTCTTATTTATTCCATTTGTCAACCTTGTTTTAATGCGAAGACAGAAATATGAATAACACACTATATGGTTCTTCCAGGAACTCGTTGTAGGAGAGGCTGCTGTTCGTGTTTGTGTGTACAGAGTGATAAATGCAAATACAAGCGCATATACATTGTACTAAGGTGAGAGAGGATGTGCGAATACATGTGTAGGAGGTATTGTCTGCAAAGATTTCCTAAACAATGTAATGCCTCACTTGGATGCTGACTGTATTTTTTTTCCTTAAGTAGAAGGGCTAAAGAATATTCTGGAAGGAGGTAAAAAAAAAAAAAAAACAAGTAGTACAAAAATAGGAAAGTATAAATCAAACATTACATATAGGAAATTTGGGAAAAAATCAGATTTCATGAAGTATATGAAGTGATATGTAGGTACCGGGTCTATGGTAACTGGTTTTGGGAGCTGGAAGTTAATATACAAAAAGCTTCAGTTATGATGATAGGGGTTGATGGCTTCTCCGGTATTGAAGAGGTAAAGATTAGACTTCAGTTTTAGGGGTCTTTTGGCAGTAGAATGAATTATGGATGATTTCTCCGTAAGGAAATGGCAGTGGGAATAGGAAGTAACAGAAAGCAATTGAAAGTAATAGAGATTTGCTGAATGGTCAGCCATGGAGTAAGAAGGATTCATGTAAGATGGTTCTTAGTTTTCTTGCTTGAGAGCTAGAATGAATCTACATATCATCCGCCAAGAAAGTTCATAGGGGATAAGAAAATATTGGAAAAGGCATTTCTTTACTTTGGACATTTGGAATCTGTGGGACATTCATATGACAATCCACGTGGACATGCAAGGTTTTTTATTTGTGTTTTAAAAACCTTTAATTTCACAGATAAAAGAATAATTAAAGCCTAAGAGTTCTACGTCTTGAAAGCAATGTTACCTTTTGAGTAGGCATCTTAAAGATGAAAGTTTGTGTTTATTTTTTTCAGAGTTTTTATTGTTTAAGGATTGTACGTATGTAACTATCAAACATAAACCATCTCATCCAAATCCAGTTGGGATATCCAACTTTACAATGTCTTTCTTTTCCAGTCATCTCTAGACCATTGTAAATAGCAGTTTCTTTCAGGTTCTTCATTCTTGTTAATGATCATTATATTAAAAAAAAAGTCTCTCAAATAATTCAGCTGAGTGTTAGCACAAAAACATTTTTATTTTAGGGAGGAGTGCCAGTTTCTAATTTTTTTCTAAAAATAAAAAAAACACTGAGGTCATTTTTTTCAGGATACTTAATTTATCCATCTGAATAGCTCTATAAGAGAAATGCTTTGGGGCACCTGGGTGGCTCAGTTGGTTAAGCGTCCAATTTCGGCTCAGGTCGTGATCTCAATGCTCATGAGTTTGAGCCCCATGTCTGGCTCTGTGCTGACAGCTCAGAGCCTGGAGCCTGCTTCGGATTCTGTGTCTCCCTGTCTCTCTGCCCCTTTTCTACTTTTGCTCTGTTTCTCTCTCTCTTTCTGAAAAATAAATAAACTTTAATTTTTTTTTTTTTTAAAAAGAGAGAAATGGTTCAATGGATCTGAAACCTGGAAGGGAGGTATGGATAGGGTATAGATGAAGATGGGATCAAATTCACATACATTTTTGCAGGCAAATGGAGGCAGTAATGAATATTGAATTAGCCATAGGCAAGTCAGCAAGAAAATACAGACATGTGATGAGAAAAGCCCAGAAAAATAAAATGTTGGTATTATTACACTTTTCTTAAATAATTTTTTTAAATGACAAAAAGAACAAAGGATAAAACTACCCACTATGTGTGCATCTGGATTTAATGAACATCAGAGTCATTTGATGAACAAGAAAACTGCTTTTATTGAATCCTTTCGATGTGATCTGCTATTCTTTTATAAGTTTGCATTCAGTTTTCTTTTGTATTCTAATATTCCTCTTCCTTGTGGATGTATGATTCTGAGTGTGATATGTGGGAGGAAGAATCATGCAGATGTCTAGAATTCTTATCTCCTCTCCCAGTAGGTTTGTTTTTAATTCACTCTCCCACACTTGTACCTCTACCCTCCTTAATAAAAATGAAATCCCTTCTTATTCATTAGCATTTTAATAGAAAAAGAAGACTACAATAATAGTATATGCTATGTCCATATGCTATGTTAAATAGGACAGAGCATTCTGTAATTCCCAGAAGAAAAGTTCCATGCAGGCTAAATACAGCATTTTAATTCTATCAGTACTAGAGAGTGTATTATTTTCTTTCTACATAACAATTATGGAAAGAGCACCTAAATGTCTGAAAATAACATTTGGTGATTTTGTCTATGTTATGGGAGTACATGGCTTCCCGAAGTTCTTTTAAATATTATCAGGCACAATCAAAATATATATATTTTAAATATAATAAAATCCTAATATGAAACAGCTATTTCAGCTTTCTGTCAGGCTACACAGGGCTGTATCACCTATCCCAGCAATGCTCCAAATTCATTACCTTGGAAATGTTAATATATTAACAGTGTCTCAAAATCTGTCTTTTTATCTGAAAAGTATATTTAGGGGAAGCTTCTTCTCAAACACATTCTAGTATACAACAGCCACCATGAGTCAAAGAAATTGCTAGACTCTAATAGGTCCAGTGGTGCTCTACACTTCACGCTGTGGCCCCGATGCTCAGTCAGCTTTGGAATGGATGAATCACCAGGGAAAAGATAAAGAACTAATGGATAACTTGTCACAACGTATCAACTTTTTTAATATAAAGAGATAAATAAGAAAAGCAACACTTAGGTCTCTCAGGCCATTTTTATCTGATATTTTAACTTATTCTTTTGAAGCATGATTGGGCTTGCAACAGTTTTCGTTTTATTCAATGATTGCCTTACAGTTAATATTTGAAGTCGCCAGGTATACATTCCCAATTTAGAGTAAAGCTACTTCTGAAGCTCTCAACTTTCATCCTCTTAGATTTTCACTGGGCCTCTGCTGACCATCCTCAAAAAAGTGAAGGACACATATCTGCATTCAAAGAGTAGGTCATCTCCCTTAGACCCTCTTTCTTCTTTTTAAGAGATCTGCATTCGGTTTATTTGTTACCTATTATCAACAATCATAAAGACAATAAAACAATAACAATTATCCTCAGAGTTGTTAGGATGATACATTTAACAGTTTATAAAACCCCCACATAAACTTCCTCATTTTGATCTCTGGCAAGAGATAACACACAATTAATTATGGTCTTATTATAGGTAATTAACTCAACAATTTAATGATGAAGACCAAACATGAACTCAAATCTTCAGATTCCCAGTTCAGATCTCTTTTCTCTTTATGTACCAAATCTTTAATATCACAGGCTCCTAAAAAGAATCAGCTGAAAGCTTACTAGTTTAATAGAGTTAATCTTGGGGCAGAAGATTTCTTTTTCTTTCTCTCCTTAGGTCACGTTTAGTCATAATCCTTCCCATGATTGTTTTGCTTTTATCAGAATCTTTAACTGGTTCACATAATCGGTATTTATTTTTTCCTTTGATTAAATGCTGTAAGAATCTCTAAACCATATTTCGCAATTTCTATATCATCCTTTTTGTTCTTTTTTCAGGGATGAACTGTTCCCATGAGCTATATAAAATGTATATTCTTTAGGATGCTATATATTAGGAGGATGAGTTTGTACCAAAATAATATCCAGGCACCAGATTCTGTAGAGAGTGAATATTTAACACATATTTAGCGACAAAATGGATCATGATAGCTCAATCGACTTTGGCAAGGAAAAAAGATCCCTAGAAAAGGCAAACTTGAGAAGACTCCACTCTGGTATCTTACATTATATTGTGTTATTTTTTTTATTATTATTGGTAATGGACTATTATGGTTACTATGATTATGAAGGGAGTTTGTGGAGAAGGATCAAGGATGGTGAGGAGGGCTCCTTTATAAAAGCTTGTGAAGGTTTTTGTTGTTGTTTGAAGCAAGCTTGAAAAGTGACAAACTCGGTTTTTGGTTTGTTTGGTTTTTTTTTTGTTTTTTGTTTTTTTGTTTTTGGTTCTTTTTGAGAGAGCTTATGCATGGGGGAAGGGTAGAAAAAGAGGGAGAGAGAGAATCCCTAGCAGGCTCCGCCCCACCGCACAAAGACTGACGAGGGGGTCAATCCCACAAACCACAAGATCATTACTTGAGCCAAAACCAAAAGCCGGAAACTCAAATGAGGAAGCCATCCAGGTGCCCCGACAAGCTTGGTCCTTTGGGGAGTCTGGACATCATGTGGTAAACAACAGTAAGAAAACTAAAAACCAAGATCGTCCAATTAGAATCATTGCTATCTGATGAATGTTATCCACAGACAGCGAATGTGGTGTGGGAAAAAGAAGTGAGAAGCATTACAGTCAGAATACCGAGATATGAGAAGAATATACACATGCCCCAGCAGGTTGGCGAAGAGATTTGTGATGCTTCAAATTAAATCTTAGAGAGCACAGGGGCACCAGGAGTTACAAGAGTAGTCAAATGCATGTCTTCAACTAACTCCCAGTCATATTCTGTCAACTCTGGGCTGGCGTTAGAAAGCCTCAGCAGGTCTGCAGGGGCACACACAGCATCATTCTACTCTGACACCAAAACTTCCTTATCCCCAACCTGATCACGGTCCTTCTATGGGAACTGTCACTGCATCCTCTAGAGCAGCTTCCTTACCCAGGTGCGCTCAACACCCTCCCAGTCCCCACCTCCCTCACTTCTGCTTTCTCTCCACACTGGGTCCCTGCCATCCAACCTCTCCCACTCATCCCAGGTCTCTGTTCACTGGTCCCTTTCTTTCTGCCTTCAAACACTGTCTCTTTACTTGCTTTTTTTCCCCACCAACACTGAAGATAACATATTTGGACTACAAACTCCCCTCCAGCTCTTGTTCCTTCTCCATTCACAGCTACTTTTGAAATAATTGCCTTCACTCTATCTAGCTATGTATCCCCCCCCTCCCCCCCCCCCCCCCCCCCCCCCCGTCATCACTCTGTGTAGCATGGCTTCTGCCACCACGGATCTCTGGATTCCTTCCTTCTAAGGACTTTGTTCTTAGATATGATGAATACTTTAAACCTTTCCCTTTCTTTTCCTTGAGCAATATTCAACATGTTTGATGGCTCTTTTCCTTCTTGAAATAGTTTATTTCCTGAACAACTGCAATAGTACCTGCTTTTAGTTTTCTTTATAATCCTCTCCTGCCATTCTCTCTGAAACCCTTGGGCACCTGGGTGGCTCAGTCAGTTAAGCATCCGACTCCAGCTCAGGTCATGATCTCATGGTTCTCGTGGATTTGAGCCCCACATTTGGCTCTTTGCTGATAGCTCAGAACCTGGAGTCTGTTTTGGATTCTGTATCTCCCTCTCTCTCTGCCCCTCCCCTGCTCACACTCTGTCCCTCTCTCTCTCTCTCAAAAATAAATAAACATTAAAAAAAAACTTTAAAAAATTTGTTTAAATATCTTAAATTTTTTTTTTAATTAATAAAAAACAAACAAACAAAAATACACCCTGTGTTGGCTTTGCTTTTCCCTGGATTCTTTTTAGCAGCTGTGGTGAGATATAATTTATAATAATAAATTTCATATATTCAAAGTGTACTATTCAATAAGTTTTGACATATGTACACACCGGTAACACATCTCTACGATCAAGAAAGACAATGCACAAATCCATTATCCTAAATGTGTCCTGATGCCTCTTTGTAATCTTTCTCTTCAGCCCCACTTTGCCACCTTCTCACTTCCACGCAACCGTTAATCTGTGTGTGGTCACTATAGTTTAGTTTGCCTTTTCTAAAATTTTTTTATAATGGAATAATATGGTATGTTCTCTTTGCCATCTGGCTACCTTCGAACAGCATAATTATTTTGAAATTCATCCATATTGTTGCATGTATCAATAATTTATTCTTTCTTGCTTTAAGCACCACAATTTGTTTATGCTTTATCAAGTTGAATGACATTTGAGTAGTTTCCAGGTTTTGCTTATTGCAAATAAAGCTGCTAAGAATATTTTAGTACGAGTCTCTATATGGATATATACTTCCATTTCTCCTGTGACAATACCAAGAATAGAAATGGCTGAGTCATATGTTAGTTGTATGTTTAAGTTTTCAAGGAAGTTGCCAAACAACTTTTTCAAAGTTGTTACACTGTTTAAAACTCTACCAGGAGTATATCTACACTGCTTTGCTCCATATTCATGCTAACAGTGGAGCAATAAACTAAGAGGCAATAAATTGGTAACTTTAATTGCCTACCCCTTTGTCTATTCAGTTTCCATATGCACTCTTCCATATCCTTTTTAACTCCCTTACAAAAGGAAACAGCCAAACAAGATATCCCCTCTAGCAAGATACGTATAGACTTCTTAGAAGTGGAGAAGTTCTCACTCTTCCCCAGAATGAGAGGGCACACAGTCCCAATAGATTTTGTTTCTAATGCAGACAATATTAATCACTCCCCAAATATAGTCATGGTCCTACTAAATATTCTGTTACCAAAAGGCTAAATCGTAAACTCCAATAACTTAAGCAGATATCTAAAAAAAAAAAAAAAAAAAAAAAAAAAAAAAAGGAAATGGGAGGGAGAAATACAATGATTAATAGGCACAAGTAAACACATGCATACAGCAAGCATAGGGGAAATATGCAAAGCAACTACAGTCTCCATTTCTCTCATTTGTCCAAAGATCATAGTTGATCAATATGGCTTTCCTCTTTAACTACTCATTCCATAATTCCCTTGCCTTCAGCCAGAACCTCAGCTCCTCTGCTTCCCTTGGCAATTATTCACTCCCAAATGTGTATTCATTTCCTTAATGGTTGGAATCCTGAGTCACCCTGCCTTTTCTGGTTACTGTGGTTTTCTATCAATTTTTACTACTGTCATGCCAGTGCTGAAGGACACTCCAGAGAACCCCCTTGGTTCACCATACACAGTCTTCGTGACCTTCATGTGGAGCGACCACCTTGATTTCCTCTTGGCTATTAGGACCAATCATTCCAACTAGTAGATTATCTCTTTTTTTGCCCTTTTTGTTCAATGACATAAGGAGTCTAAAATGACCAGATGAAGGTTTCAAATTCTGATTTAGTGAAACTGTTGTTATTTTCCCTGTTGGAAGCATTTTCCTCTTGGAAACTAAGACCTTCAAGCCAACAGAGTTCAAAGATGCCAGAGTACCAAGTGAAAATCTGCACGAATAATTATTTGTAATAGTGAGAGTAGCCACTTGCACTTCCTAAGCTTGATTCCTGGACCCATGTATTCTGGCACTGGGGGAAGTAACACCATAAAGTATCCTTGGATTCAAAGAATAAAATATATCCTGTACAATAGAACTCCATACCTTCAGTGTATGGTTCCCCAGATATGGCCATAAGTGTGTCTTTTTTTTTTTTTTTTTTTTTTTAATTTTTTTTTTTCCAACGTTTTTTATTTATTTTTGGGACAGAGAGAGACAGAGCATGAACGGGGGAGGGGCAGAGAGAGAGGGAGACACAGAATCGGAAACAGGCTCCAGGCTCCGAGCCATCAGCCCAGAGCCTGACGCGGGGCTCGAACTCACGGACCGCGAGATCGTGACCTGGCTGAAGTCGGACGCTTAACCGACTGCGCCACCCAGGCGCCCCCATAAGTGTGTCTTTAATAAGTCATTGTAGCAATCATTAACAGCAGCCACTTCCTAGTGATGGGGTATATAATAGCTGGTTGATTTATGGACATGAGCTTATTACAACACTTCTTTCACCAGAAGTAACTTCTTTGACAAAATGCTATATGGAATGCCACGATGTTAAATAAGTCATTCTGTTACCATATGGGTAAAGGTGTTTGCAGAAACATTATGAGAAGGGAGGACGAATCCATATCCAGAATACATGTCTACTCCATTGAGGTCAAATCTTTGCCCCCTCCATAATGGAAGAAGGAAAATATAATTAATCTTCCACCACATGGTAGGCTTGCTCCCCTTTATCCTCATGAAATTGTACCATATCAGGGATTCAGGGTTGGTTTCTGCTAATGACAGGTTAGTCACTTGACAATAGCAGTATTCTTGGTAAGGAGAATCCCATGTTGTTGAGCCCATGCATAGCCTCTGTCCATACTATGTGACCACTTTGTCTATGGGCCTCCTGAGCAAGAAATGGACTAAGTACACAAGAAAGCTGTCATCTAAAGATCTGTGTCATTTTGTCCATTGATTATTATTTTGTCCACTCTGATAATTAACAGTTTTGTCTGCATTGCCTACCCTTTGGGAAGCACTCACATGAGACACAGATGATTTTACAATCTAAGTTTATTCTAAAAGGCTCATCCATACACTGCTTTCCCATTCTTACTTTTCACCAGTCTTCCGATCTTGTTCCTTCCAAGTCCATGACCACCTACTCAAACCATTATCAACTTCCCATAAATCTGTCTTTTTGCCCAATTGTCACCTAATACATAGAGGACAATGAAATTTACTGCTCAAAGTTCTGCTGGTGGGGAAAATTTTTTCTTCACCATTTAGCTCCAGGGTCACCGCTGAATGGATTAATAGTGCTGCAACATTCCATTTTGGGGTGGTAAGCGTGCCTATCATGTAATCCGTCTTTAAAGCAAGTTCAAGTTTTGTTCTTCCTCAGTTATTAGTTCATAAGTAACTCTCCAAAAGTCCAAACACTTGGCCTGAGGGAGAGAAGACAATGCAGCAAGGGTTGATGTGAAAGGAATCAGAATCGCCTATTCATGTGGCTAAACTTATGGCTTGCTTCTCTGGTACAATCAGCATAATAGTGCCAATATATTAGACTGGTATGACGGTTTATGGAATGTCAAGATGATAAAGACCTAAGTAGACAATACTACAGCAAAAAGCGGTGGACTTGTTTAACACCTCTGGTGCGGTACTGTGAATTATACTGTTGGCCATGGCAGGTAAAAGTCAGCAGTTTTTAGTCATACTTAAAACTTGGCATGGACAAAAGACCTGAGCCAGGTCAATGGTGACATACCAAGTACAAGGGACTATACTGATTTGCTCCAGTAAAGTTACTACATCTGGTACAGCAGCTAAAATTGGAGCCAGCACTCAACCGAGTTTATAATATTTCACAGTCATTCTCCATTTGATTTTTTCACAGGTAAAATTGGTAAATCAAATGGGGATATCAGCACTCCTGCTTCTTTCAAGTCTTCGTGGTGGCATTCATTTCTTCAGTCCTGCATGGCTGTTGTATTGCTTCTGGTTTACTGTCCTATCTTCCCAGGAAGTTCAAAAGGCTTCCACTTTGCCCTTTCCACCAGAAGGGCCCATCACTACATGGGCTCAAGAGCTAACGTGGACATTGTACCTGTTGTCATTTGTCTATCCCAGTTAAATACTCAGGAGCTAGGGGATAACTACATGGTGTCTAGAAATCTACTGGTACCTCTGATTCACACTTAAGACTGCCCGACCAACATAGGCCCCTATTTTAACTGGTGGGCCACAGTGGTATTTCAAGTCACCGAGGACTAGCCGCAGTTTAGAGCCAGTGTCAAGTAATCCCTGAAAGACCTTTGTGTTTATTTTCTCCAATACAAAGTCACTTTAGTACATGGGTGAATATATCTTTGGGAAAGACTTGGAGGAAGATGTACAGTGTGTGCTTGTACAATATAATGTTGAGCCAGCACTATAGCCACCCCCAAAGGGACCAGAACTCTTGCCATCAAGGGGCTCTGAGTCCATGAATGAACTTAGGTTTGGATACTAGGTGAGAAGCCATATGTCTCTATTTTGGCAATCCAAGTCAGATTCCTTGTTCGTGAACTTAGAGTTTTTCTTATTGTGTAAATCAAACAATACTGTCCATTTATATCATTCCTAGAGACACTGTGATCAATTAGCCACTACTAAGGATCTCTGCAGGTCAGTGCATTTTAATTACTGGCACATCCCTGTTTCTCTTTATGGATGATGTGACCACCTTGCCTTTGATGATTAAGTGCTGCTGCTTGACCTCTGCTATTCTGTGATTCTATCCTTCGTTTTTGAAATCAGGGAGCCCATTTGAATTGTGGCATCCCCTGTAGTCACAGCTGGCTGATACTGGAGAGCGACCACAGAACCTTTCAGAGATGCTCCTGTCACTAATGTATTTATCAACGCCTTAGTGATAAGAGGTTTTCTAAGTCTTCTTGTGGATCATAGTTCTGGTAGGGGTGTGCAGTTTATACCTAATAGTCCTTGTCCAATACTCCTGTCTTCCTGGGCCTTTGCATTTTCTTCTCACTTCATATCAGGGTAGCTCTGGCATCTGTTTCATTAAGCGAATGCTATGATTGAGTTCATAGTCACTCAAATAAGCAATCAAGCAGTTAGGGCCATGTTGAGATCCACAAACTTTAATGCATTAAATCTGGAATCTCTATTAAGTGTACCTTTATCAATGAATTCAGCCCAATGTTGTGTTATATTCTGCCCAATGTTGTGTTATATTCTGCCCTTTTTTTGTCTAACACTCTTAACGTCTATTTGCATATTTCTCAGATTTCTGCTAATATTTATATTATCAAGGCTTTGAAAATCTTTCAGTGTATAAGCTATTTCTTTTTCTTCCTGGAGTGTGGAAGAAAAGAGTGCCTGTCTTACTAGATGCTAAGATTTGACTGTAATTATGGGCTTAATGGCAACAGGGTGTTTGCAGTGGGTCCTGAGGAGGATGAACTTTCCTTTTATGGTTATCAGAGTTTTCAACATAAGGAAGTTTAGTCTCCTTGGCCCTTTGATGGAAAGTTTCTTCTGCTTCTAAGGGATTTCAGAATAACTAAGGGACTCAAGATTGTCAGTTTCATCTGGGTTCAATGAGATGTCTTCATTTCTAGCTTTAGCACTTAATTCTTCCCTGGTTAATGTCTTAAATGCTACATGAGAAACTAAGAGAGACCGAATTCAACTGTCATTATAATATAACAATTCCCGTGATTAAAACTTGTGTTTGAGGGGCACCTAGGTGGCTCAGTCAGTTAAGTGCCCTACTTCAGCTCAGGTCATGATCTCAGGGTCGTGAGTTCGAGCCTTGCATCAGGCTCTGTGTTGACAGCTCAGAGCCTGGGACCCACTTCAGATTCTGGTCTCCTTCTTTCTCTGCCCCTCCCCCGCTCATGCTCTGTGTGTGTGTGTGTGTGTGTCTCAAAAATAAACATTAAAAACATTGTGTTTGATTTTCAGCAATATTAGCTCTATGACTACTAGAAATAAGGTATTCTTTTGGGGGCTGTCATGGAAGCTATCACAGTCACAATTGAGTGATACTATACCACTTTAAGTATAGCATAAGAATCTCCCAACAAGATGTTTTTATTGCTTCCCTCCTGGTCTTTGTTATTTTTGCCATACATTTTATTTCTACATAGAGTTACACAGTAGATATTGTTATCCACACTATGGTTGTTATTTTCATGTTAAACAATAAATTATATTTTCAAGACATTTAAATTAAAAATTAGTCTTTATATTTATGCCCATAGCTACCATTTCCAGTTGTCATCATTTCCTTATGTATATCCATGTTTTCATCCGATGTCATTTTCCTTCTCATTCAATGAAGTACTTTATTCAATATTTTTGGTAGTGCTGGTTGGCTGCTAATGAATTTTTTAAGCTTTTGTATGTCTGAAAATATATTTCTCATTTCATTTTGAAAGTATTTTCCTTGATTACAGATTTATAGATTGTCAGAATTTACTGTGTTTTGTTTCTAGGTTCTCTTCACACAGTCAGTTTCCAATCAGAAACAATGCAATGCCTTGTGTTTTTGGCCTATATTATTTCTAATTAGAAATCTGCTGTAATCCTTATCTTTGTCCTAAGTGTGTATGTAATCTGTCATGCTTTTCCAGGTGCTTTTAAAATGATTTACCACTGATTTTAAGCACTTTTGTTATAATGTGTCTTGGTGTAATTTTCCTCAAGAGTCTTGTGCTTAGGTTTTGTTAAGATTCTTAGTATTTGTGGGTTAATAGTTTTTATCCATTTTGGAAAGAGTCCACCCATTGTTTCCTCTCCTTTTTTTAAATTGTTCTCCTTTCCTTAGAGGACTCCAATTGTATTTATATTAGATCACTTGAATTTCTCCTGCAGCTCACTGATGCTTTACTTTTTGTTGTTGTTTTTCAATTTGTGTTTTATGTGGGATATTTTCTATTGTTGTCTGTCAAGTTTCGTTCATCTTTTCTTCAGGCAAGTCTTTCTGCCTTTAGTCACACCTTTGTGTATTTTTCATCTCAGACATTTTAATTTTCACATCTAAATATCCAACGTGCATTTTTATAGCCTCTAATGTCTCAACTTGTTTGATATTTTCTCTAATTCTTCGACATCACTATAAGACAGTAACATCATCTGCTCACCAAATCCATTATGGCCTCATCTTCAGTCCCTTTCCCATTTGTTCACTTAGTAATATTTGGAATGCATTTATACTAAAATAATTTTTAATTCATTACAAAGTGAAATCCAAATTTAACTGAAAATCCTATATTTTGTCTGACATTCTTAAGAACAAATTTCACCTCATGAGATTTTCTAACTTCTTTACCCAATTTACTTACGTACTTAGCACTGATCACAAATAGACTTCCTATGTACCGCTTTCAGCCATTGGCTAATAACCTGTATTCCCCTACCAGGAGGGAAGTTTTGTGAGGGTAAATATATCTGTTTTTCCTACTGCTATTTTGCTTATAACAATGCCAATGCAAAATTGGAATTTTCTCAATATTGGCTGAATGAATAAATGAATGAATGGATAAACAAGTATTTGTTTCATTAACTGATTGATTAATTAATCTTGAGGGAAAATTCTTTCTGAAAGATAAAATGACAGAGGAGATAGGAGAAAGTAAACCAGAGGTTGTTGTATAAATCACAGTGTTGTTGTTGTTGTTGTTGTTGTTTTACGTCATCTTCCACTTTCCTGATGACATTTCAGAAAATATTATTTGGAAGCGGACAGTGATGTATTTTGTGGTTTCCTGGCCACTTAGTTTTGAGCTCAATGTCCCATCCGAAACAGTCATATAATGAGATGAACCATTTGTTCCACATTTTGTTTATTTTTGTTCTCTAAGATGTACTTTTTCTGACTTATTCTGTGAACAAGTTTTCTTTTTCTTATAACAGAAGAACTTTAAAGAACTTGACTGCTTCATCTTCTGATTCAAATTGAAGGGTGGCTGGAAGGACAATTTTGTACACAAAGCAAAGGGTGATGTTTTAATTTTCTTTCCCTTGTTCCTGTGAAAGTCAATTCTGTAAATCCTGCTATCTAAGTAATGAGACTTGTGAGCTTGGGTTACACGTAAGGATTCCACAAAGAGAATATTATATTACAGTTTCTCTCTCTAGTTCCTAAATGTTGGCATTGATATTACCAGGCAGCATAAAGATATCAATCATCAAAAAGCTTATCGACTGTTCAAAATAGTTCTATCAATATCTAATTTGCTGTCTGATCTAATGCACAGTCATCCAGTGCAATGCCAACATACTGGCTCTGTTTGTCAGGATATGTCATCCTTCCTCTATAGACAACGAGAAAGCATTAATGTTATCCTTGGACCCTACGCACAGAGAGATCCTCTTTACGTACTAGAAGGGAAAATATTTGTTAAAATAACTTTTCTGTTCTTCTTGCTCTGCAATCTATACCTTAAGAGTTTAAAATGATAGGGGTACCTGGGTGGATCAAGAAGTTGAGCGTGGGACTTCAGCTCAAGTCATTATCTCGCTGTCCATGAGTTCAAGCCCCGCGTCAGGCTCTGTGCTGACAGCCCGGAGCTTGGAGCCTATTTCAGATTCTGTGTGTGTGTTTCTCTCTCTGCCCTTCCCCCTCTCATGCTTTGTCTGTCTCCATAAAAAATAAATAAACATTAATTTTTTTTAAATGATAAAGAGCACTTGTCCCAAGTTTCATATTAAAAATAATCAGGTGTTTTTAGGGGCGCCTGGGTGGCTCAGCCAGTTGAGTGTTCGACTTCAGCTCAGGTCATGATCTCGCGGTTCGTGAGCTCCAGCCCCACATCTGGCTCTGTGCTGACGGCTCAGAGCCTTGGAGCTTCCTTGGATTCTGTGTCTCCCTCTTTTTCTCTCTCCTCCCCTGCTTGCACTGTTTCTCTCTCTGAATAATTATTCTCTGAATAAACTTTAAAAAAATTAAAAAAATAATAATCAGGCATCTTAAAAGCATCCTATAAAATTGTTATCATTGAACTCATGAATAGCAAACCCCGGCTTAGCATTCATTATAAAATCATGTCCATTTACAACAACGTATCTAACTCTTTGCAGCTGTGACTTTCAATGTGAAATGGCTCCTCAAAGGGACAATTTGGGGAAGAGTCAAAAGTAGCTTCTATTCCTCCCAGGGTTCATATCTGATTCCAAATCTTTCTCTTGTATACTCTTCTGGTTTTTCTTTATTTGTATAGCCACATTCTGTTTCTTCCATGTGCAGAGGGAACTCCACCCAAAATACAGTTAGTAGTAACTCACATTTTAGTGGAAACAGTCTTGTACTACACATAAGTGGCTCAGTATACCTAAAGGACAGCTCAGTCACTTATTGATTCTCATTCACCAAGTACTTATTGATCAATGATGTATGGTTCAAGCCGTATGTTAGTCACCGTGGACCAAACAACCACTCAACATAGATCTGATCCCGTGTTCATGAGGTCTTTGGTCAAGCAGAAGAGAGGCCCAAAAGTTCATAGCCTGACAGTTAACCTGAGCTTGCCACATCTTTTATTATATGCATCTCGTTTTCTCCTGTTGCTGGACATACTTTAGAAAGTGTTTAGGATTTTAGAGGCCAAGTTTGGGAGCATATTAAATCTTTCATGACTATTGACTATGTGAGCACAGAAGGAAAAGGTAGGAGATTTAATTCCATTTTCTCCAACCTACTTGTTCACTTTTCATTCTCTTCATTCCCCTAAAGTGAAAGAGCAGAACATCAGCATTATAGATACACTACAAAACCTGGGGGCAAAGTTATGTCTTAGCTGTCTTTATGTAAATCATCTTGCAGTAGAATGAAAGCTGAACAAAACATGGGAGAGAACAGAAGGTGATGGTAAGGGGCCTTTCTTTCCTGCACTGCTAAAAAGAAACGTGGTCATTATTTAAAGTATTCTTAAATCCCTGGTTCCTTCCATCAGTGATAACAAGAACATTTGCTCCTCGGTTGGCACCATTGCATTTCAGAAACCTTATCAGAAGGAATATACATATAACATAGGCAGACACCCAGGATATCAGTAGAAAGGATTATGGCACAAATATGACATTTAAACACTGGCTAAAATAGCACACTTTCTGCCAAAACTCAGAAAATATAGATCTGCGATCCCCAGGGTAGTTTGGAGGGCAGTTACATTTAATAAAAGTCTGACCTTTCTAAAGTAGGAAAGTGAGAAGAACCTAGGGATGGCCAGTTCATAGGGAACTGATTCCTGGTGGGGAGAACTGAGCATTAGCGGTTTCCAGAGCTAGGCCTCCAGGTAAAAAGCTGGCCATTATAGTATGAAAGTTGCAATGCTGCTTTGCAACTCAAAAACAAAACAAGGCAGACCAACAAGTATTAGATTGGAGATAGGAGAGTTTGCTACTGCTGCAAAGCAAAGTCCTCCAAAATTCAGTGGCTTATCACAGCAATCATGTATGCTTTTCCTCATATATTTGAAGATAAGGGGATGTTGACTGATCTAGGTTGAGTTTGGCTCAGGCTGTTTGCATCCTGTCCAGGTGACACTTGTACCCCTCCGGGGACCAGCAGGCCAGCTGGCGTGTGCATTTTTCATGGAGATGCTAGAGTACAAGAGTACAGGGGAAATCTCTAGGCCTTCTAAATAAGGCCTGGCCTGAAGGAACATCTTTTTGTTTCTGCTTCACTATAGTAGCTAAAGCAAGTCACATGGTCCAACTGTACTCTTCTTCTTTAGGGGATGGAAGTGAACTAAATACAAGGAGCAATGAAAAAGTACCAGTTGGAGCGATCTTCCGAGGAGCCACTGTAAATTCATGTGTTCTATCTCTTCTTCAGAGACCTTCAGAGATGGATACCTGCCGTATCCTGGCTTTGATTTCTAGCCAAATTGCATGAAGTTAGCATTCATTTTCTATTGTTGCTGTGAAAAATTCTGACAAATGTAGGATGTGTCAACCACACACATTTATTATATTATAATTCTGTAGGACAGAAGTTTGACACAGTCTCACTGGGCTAAAGTTAAGGTGAAGGTAGAGTTGTGTTCCTTCTGGAAACTGCAGGACAGTTTTTTCACCTTTTCTAGTGTTTATAGCTGTCTGCATTCCTTGGTTCAGGCCCTTACTCATCTTGAAAGCCAGCAAATTCAGGTTGAGTCTTTTTCACACCATCATTTCTCTGGTTCTTATCTGCCTTCTTCTTTCCCTTTTAAGGACCCTTATAATAGCACTTATCCCTTACCTGGATTACCCAAGATAATGACCTTATTGTAATGTGAGTTGATGTGCATCCTTATTCCATCTGCAAAGAAAAGTAATTCTCTTTTGCCGTGTAAACTAGCATATTCACAGGCTCCAATAATTGGACTGTGGGCATTTTTTTAAGGGATAAGTAAATAAATGGACATTAATCTGCCTACTGACAAGGGAAAATTTCTCATGACACTTGTTAAAGAACAGTAAGGAATACTGTATTCAAGGGTGCAACTGCAAGATTTTGCAATAAGGAAGAGATGGGGCTCAACTCTGAATACAAGAGGAAAAGTGGGAATTTATAGCCAAAGGGTAGGGTGGGGTCAGTGGAGGGAAAATTACTGAGACCAAACATCAGGGGGTAAGGGTAGATTTCTGTCTAAGTCACCTAACTGGATTCTTGATGAAAATAGGTCCGCTTGATGGGACATTCCCTGGGGGGAGGTGGAGGGTGAGGAAACCCATTGAATGTCCAGGGTGGGGGATTCTAACTAAATTGCCTTAGAATTCTTGCTAAAACTGGGCCTTGTAAATGGGCCAAAAGCCAAAATCAGGACCTAGTTAAGAAGAGGACTCAGAGAAGCCTGACGAATTTGTTCAAGAAGGGAATCATACTACTCGGTATTACTAATAGTTTCCAAGAAATCAGAGCATGTACCTTCTTGGATGATGATGAAATATTTCATATACCACCCTGTGTCCTAGATTATTTTTTTAAATAACATTTATTATTTTTCTGATTATACAAATAAATTGAGTGCCTAGTGAAAATTTTCATAAGCAGAAATAACTAAGTAGAGTCAAACATCAGCTTGCCAGATAGGCGGCTACATGCAATACTTTGTATACAAAATACATGTTTATATCCATATGTTTTCATTTCAATCTCATTCTCAGTAATGCATAATCCATTAATGATGAATTGATAGAATTATTCCTGATGTGATTAGGGAAAGATTAGAAAACAAGCAAACATGAGGACAGACTGAAGTATTGGGTGTGGGAATAGCGCTGGATGTCTTGGAAAATGTAATCATCTGGAGAAAGCAGAGTGTGTTACTTATTGCAACCATGTTTCCAATTTTAACCTCTTGCTCTTGTCTGCCCTGCCCACCTTCAGTTTTAGGCAAACCTGGATGTGTATGAGATGGGGTGTGGAGTGCTGTGTTGGGCCTGCCGGAACAGCAAAATCTGATATGAACTTTACCATTTAGCCATATTGCACAGGCCAATATTTCTCACAGGATTTATGCAATATACCTTTCTTTTTTCTCCCTGTTTTCCTTCTTTTTTTTTGTTAATGTTTATTTTTGAGACAGACAGTGAGTGGGAGAGACGCGGGGGGGGAGGGGTGCGGGGTGGGGGGGCAGACACAGAATCCAAAGCAGGCTCCAGGCTCTGAGCTGTCAGCACAGAGCCTGACACGGGGCTCGCTGGAACTCACAAACTGCGAGATCATGACCTGAGTGAAGTCGGACGCTTAACCGACTGAACCACCCAGGACCCCCTCACCCTCTCCTAGTTTTTCTAATTTAGCAATCTCATTCCTCAAAGAAGCATAAACCAATTGCAGAAATGTAATGGCAGTGCTGTGGTTAGTTACACCCACTGTATCATTAATGTGGTTTAGAAGAGACAAGGTACATTTTCCAGCAACTAGTTATTATCTCTGGGAGCTTGAGTCTACGATTCAAAGTAACAGCACACAAATGAAAATGATATCTTATTCAGTTTTTTGGCTACACAACTAAACATGATAACTGAAAGATGACATAAATCACTGCTCAGATATTAGAAAGCATAGAACATAACAGCTGGGATACAGTATTCACACAGGAGCAATCCTCATTTTAATTATTTTTTCATATGTACTTTTTCAACTTATTCAGATAGCTTTTCAGAAATAGTCTTGCTTTTAAAAAATTCATAATCAAATATATCAATTTAACATAACAGAGATATGAACAATGTACTCCGAAAGAAAAGAGTAGTTCATTGTCCCTGAAGGTAGCATGATCAAAATGGCTTCATAAAACCCTTATTGTCAGGGCTGTGATGAGAACAAAGATTTTCTGGTTCTCAACACAGGCAGTTGTAAGCATTGCTTCCAGAGTACTGCTTTTCAACCTCAAAATGTAAGCCTGGTGAGTATATGAATTAACAGCAGTGATATATATGCATGAGTAATCTGGATATGATTCTTTTTGGAATAAGGTATAAAGAATAGATTCACGTTCTCACTGCTTCCTGTGACTTTGGTTAAGTCAGTTACCCTCTGAACATCTATCTCTTCCCTCATCCTCAAAGAGAAGGAACAAAATCAGTGGCTTCCAAAATCGAATTGTTCTTTCATTGCATTTTTCTGTGATATGCTCTTTAGTTACCCAACCTGGAATCTAAAACATATTGACAGAGTATTCTCCATGACATTTCTGCACATCTGGCATCAGCTTTTGTCCCAGACTCTTGCTTTTAAGGATGTCTGTAGAGAAAACAGCCCTGGAAGATAGAGATTGTGTCACCTTCTGGGGAAAAGGGTGGATTTATTTCTGGACAGAATAATAGAGACGGTAAGTCCCTCTGGGGCAAAGTTGAGCAGTTTGCTGGCAACCCCCTTTGGAAGACTGTAGAGTCCTGAGCTCAGGGTTCCTCAGCTTTGGCACAAACTCAGTGTGTGTACAGAATTCATCCTGGCCTATATCTGCATCATTTCCATGGGACTTGAGGAAAAAAGGTCCAATGTGATGCTATCTGCTGTGCTTTAAGTAAGAGTCCTTTCCTCTAACCTAGGAGTTGTGTGTCTTCTGCCAGTATCTATGATACTATGGCAGACTTACTTGTTAGCTTTCAGGTAAGGCAAACTTCAACTGCTTCACAATTTTTAACAAATTACTGCACATTGCAGAAACTTCTGGAGAGGAAAAATAGCTTTTGTTTAGGGATATCCATGCTCCTTGGATATGCTCCTTGTTTAAGACACTCTCAGGGCAGTAAGTAATTTACATTACCTGGGCTTGACAAATAGTTGTTTGTTATGCTGAAATGCACAAACTCTAAAATCTCAGTGATTTACACAATAGAAATTTATTTCTTGCAAATTTAATTTTTAAATGAACGCCTCTTATCTATGAGAGACTAAATAATCATTCCAGGATCTAGATTGATTTCATCTAGGGTTCCCAGTATGTACTGTCCTCTCTGCATTTAGTTGGTATGAAAGTCAAGGGTGTTAAGCCTTCAAGGAAGTTTACTATGGGACCAAACTAGAAGTGATAAAAATCACATTTGCTTGCTTTCTATTGGCCAATATTCAGTCTTATGACCATATACAACAATAAAGGAGCTGGGAAATATAGTCTGAGTTTATGTATATCAGGGAGGTTAAAAAATGGTCTCTGCCAGAGCTAGGTGAAATTTACCCCTCTATTTCAGAAGTTCAGGACAATTGGCATGTAGAATATCCCTAATACATTATTCATAGGCTGAATTATGTCTCAAACTGCCTGCTTCCATTTATAAAAATGATTTTTATAACTTCAGATATACCACAATAGAATAATGTTTTTATATTAACATAGCAAAAATGGATTTTTCCTTAAGATAATATTTTCAAATACTACTTAAAGTTTTTCTACCCAAGTGGATGTGAATCAAACCCAGATAAGTTATAGGATGAGCTCGACAACCTAGAACCATGGGATAGAAGATCCAACCACTGAAGAATTGCGTGAATGGAGTATAAGACGTATTCTGGTCAAGAAATCACCAGCTTCTCCAGAGCTTAATGCAGGATGCAGTACAGCAGTGATCCAATGGAGGGTCTGATCCAGTGAATCATAAGGTATTGCTAGAGGGAACTGTTGTCTCATTATGCAGTGAAGGTAGCTCTGCGTTCTGGGAGATGAATTATTACAAAACATCTCAGGGATTGATATTGAAAACATTGCTTGAAAGATTTTCTGTGATGATCTCAGGTATCCCTCAAACCTGAAAGTGAATTTGTCCAGTTGTTGAGAGTAGATCCTGTTTATATTTGTACAGAAACTTTAGAATAGTTCTGAACTCCTTCCCGGCCTCTTTCCCAAAGATCAACTCCCCCTTATCTATCTCCAATATCATAGTGCAAACTCTCATTATAGCTCACCCTACAAGTGGCATCTTGACCCCAATTGTTCTCATTCCAATACCCAGCATCCATGGCTCATAATGCTAATGAAATGATTTGTCCTAAAACGCAAATATTTCTTCATTCTTTTAATTTAAATTGATTGATGCAGTGAAGGGTAAAATTTAGGTTTTTTAGTCAAATAGAAGTTCTATGGAATATGCCCTCTGTTCATCTTTCTACCTCCCTCTTGTCACTCCCTTGCAAACACTCTTCTTTCTAGCCAACCTACACTATTGGCAATTTTAAGAACATCATTTGGCTTCAAACTACTGTGCTTTTGCACAGGCTGCTCTATCTCCCTCCAAAGACTATTCCTCTGTTTTCTATCAGATGATTCTTCATTATCTTTTAATCTTAGCTTAAACATCTTTTTATTTTCAGGAGCAATTCCACATTCCCAAGCCCATTTATAAATTTCTTTCCTGAATTCCTGAAAACTACTGTGCAAAGTAAATACAATATACTTACGTGTACTACTATTGTTAGTTTTTGGTTTCTTTCCTCCACTAGGCTTTAATCTCTTTGAAGAGGCACCCTGTCGTTTTTTACTTAAAAAGGAGGTACATGTCGTTCCAAAATTAAGAAAAATCTCTCATCCAAAAAGGTATTAATCAGTCATTGTTTGACACTCCAAACTTACTCCCCATAGAATCAATTTTACACAATTCAAAAATGTTCTTTACAAAAGGTAATTTCCTTGAGAAACTAAAGCCTTTAAGAAAGATTTTTTTTTAATGTGAAGCACATTTTAAAATAAATCCTATAGATTTCTGGAGTTGAACAGTAGTTTCTTTGAATGTGACATTGGGCAGAGATTCAGCCATAATGGGAACCCATGATTTTTCATAGTCACACTTGAAAGACTTCCAAATTAGAGTTACACTAAAGGTACAAATTAGAACTGAACTTTAGATTAAAATAATTATCTCCTAGTACTGAATTAGGGTATGTATTCATCATGACTTCCTAACTATTAGATTCATGGTAGTCAACACATATATTTCTCAGACATGAGACTTTGTGTTTCTTAGTATTTAACAAAAGACTTAAGAAATATATTGGTACAAATGCTAACATGAGAAGTGCAATTTTGAAGTATAGTGTGCCCTTGGGGGCTGAGAGAACTGATTGATATGACATTAAATATTCAATGTAAATTTGCAAATTGGAAAGTTAGCTTTATCTAGGTTATTGTCTAGAGTCATTTTGGATGGAGAAAAGAGATAATCAGATCTCATATTTCTTCACCACTTCTGCCTAGACCAGGCAATTGGCCATAGATATTCTAGGAATTTTGCCAGTGTTGTGGGACATGCAAACAGCATTTAGAACTTCTGCAATACAAGTGACTAAAAGAAGCTAGAGCAATTCCAGGAGGGTACTGTGACAAGAAGCAGAGAAAGCGACATAGAACCATTGTTGGAAAATTCCACTTGCAAATGTCCAGAAACAGCAATTTTGGTAGAATACCAGGGCAAAAATTGAGGTGAGTCTAGAACTAAGGAGATTCATGGATACAAAGCTATAAATCAGATCTTCACCTTCTAGACAGAAAGACAAGCCATCCCTGAAGGCTACAATCCTTGTGTCTAGTTTATAAACAATGCATTACAGAGAAAAAGCCACTATGACTTTTTAGAACTATAATATACTTATTCTAGGTATTCTAAGCAACTCTTTGGGATTGTGGAACACAACTTGAAGTTTTGGAATTTCTGTAGTGTGTTCATACAGTACTAATTCATTGTCACATGGGAAGCTAAAAATGAATAGTATATTCTAAATAACAGAGAGAAAGCAAAAATTAACCATAATTTGGGGCTCTGTGCTGAGTGTGGAGCCTGCTTAAGATTCTCTCTCTCTCTCTCTCTCTCTCTCTCTCTCTCTCTCTCTCTCCCCTTCTATCTTCCCCTCTCCCCCGCTTACCCTCTCTCTAAAAAAATAAATAAATAAATACTCTAAGTTTCCTTTAAGTTTACAAGGACAGAAGTTTACTTTAGACTTTGTTATAATAGGTATGCATGTCAGATGTCTATGGATATCACTAAAAAAATTTTTTTAAAGAATGTATGACCCCTGAAACAACAGTGGGGAAAGTAGTATGAGGGGGAAAGAATTGGCCAAGTCATAAAAAATAAATACATAAATAAGGCAGAAAAATAAGTAGAGAAGAAAAGCGAAAAAGAGAAAACAACATGGAATAAAAAATAAAGACAGGTACATATGTGAATTCTGTCAATTAGTGGACTAATTCTCTAGTTAGCAGAGTTTCAGCTATGTGTACCAAACTATGTGCTATTAACAAAAAACACTTTACACTAAATATTGAGAAAAAAAGAATGAAAAATCAGTCATTACTAATCAAAAATTTCTGTGTCACCTTATTTAAAAACACAAATAGATTTTACATTTTTGATGTTTTTAAAAGTTGTTATCTAATGATAAAACATTTAATTCACCAATAAATATTTCTGGAGTCAGGCACAGCTCCAGTCAGGCAGTGAACAAAACAGATGCAAAAAATATACCCTTGTGTATACTTTTCTAGTGGAAAGCTTATATTCTACTGGGGAAAAAGGATAGTTTTTAATCTGTATACAATTGATAATTACCTTGGAAATATTGACAGAATGAAAGGAAAAGTTGATAAATCCATGCTTGCGGTAGAATATGTTAATATACGGATATCCCCAAACAAACACAAATGGTTGTAAGGATGTAAGGATGTAGAATATTTGAACGACACAAATTATGGAATTAATAAAATCAGCTTACACAGAACATGCACTCAGGAATCGATATCAAGCTCACATGGAACATTTGTGTTAAAGGACCATGCAACTGGTCATGGAGAGAACATTAGCATATTTCAAAGTACTGGCTTTATACAGACCACATTGTCTGTATTGTACATTACATTAAATGTAATAAAAAGAGGCGTTAATAATTAAAAAACCCATAAGCACTATAAAAACCTATATAACTTACACCTTGTGTGCTAATGCAGACAACATAGCAGAAATTAGAAAACACTTGAAACAGAATGATGATGAATATCACATACCAAAATATGTGACATGCAACTGAAAAATCCTTATAGGTCTTACTTGCTAATTAGAAAAGAAGTAGCCTATAAATTAATATGTTAAGCATCCCATTTAAGACATGAAAAAATCAAAGTGAACAATGAACATGTAGAAATTATGTATAACTTCCAAAACAATAGAGAGAGAAAGCATGAATTCTAGTAAGGTGTATTTTTTTAAAAAGAAAATAAAGTATTGACCTTAAAATATGGGATGTGACTACAAATGTAGCCAATTTAAAAAAGTAAGAGAATATTATGAACCATGTTATGCCAGTACTATTTCAAATCTTAAATGAAGTGGACACATTTATAGAAAAATAAAATATAATAAAACTGGTTCAAGAAGAAACTAAAACAGTGAAGGGTACCACATTGATTAAATTAGTTTAAAACCTTTCTACAAAGAAAAAAGTCTTGGGGCACCTGGGTGGCTCAATCGGTTGAGCTTTGGACTGTTGATTTCAGCTCAGGTCATGATCCCAGGGTCATAGGATGGGGCGCTGGGTCGGTCCAGCTCCACGATGAGTGTGGAGCCTGCTTAGAGTTCTCTCTCCCTTCCCCTCTGCCTTCCTCCCATGCTCGCTCTCTCTCTCTCTCTCTCTCAAATTTAAAGAAGAGGAAGAGGAAGAAGAAGAAGAGGAAGAAGAAGAGGAAGAAGGAGGAGGAAGAATTGGTGGAGGAGGAGAAGGAAGAGGAGGGGGAGGAGGAGGAAACAAAAGAAAAACTTCTTGGCCCAGACAGTTAAAGATAAAATAGAATAAACATTCAGGTGATTCAGTCTTTAACAAATTCTTCTAGAGAATAAAATAAGATAATACATAGAACATAATTTTATAACTATAACCTTAATACTATAACTGTCTTAGTCCACTTAGGCTACTATAACAAAATACAATTGATGAGTGTCTTATGAAGAACAGAAATTTATTTCTCACACTTCTGTAGTCTAGGAAGTCCAAGATCAAGGTGTCAACAGAGGCACTGACTGGTGAGGGCACATGTCCTCATTGGCTGCTTTCTTTTCATTGTGACCTCATGTGATTGAAGGGCTGAGGGATCTCTCTGAGGCTGCTTTTATAAGGACACTAATACCATTCATGACCTAATCACTTCACAAAGACACCATATCTAAAAAACTTGCACGGGAGATTATGTTTAACCATGTAAATTTTGGGGAGATATTTTTAGCTCACTGCAATAACCAAGCAAAAACTGTCCATGAGTATATATACATACATAAATTTTGGCAGTGAATGTAAATGTGAAAATAATACATAAAATATCAGCAAACTGAATGTAGCAGTATATTATTGGAAAAAAACTATGAAGAAATTTGGTTTATCCAGGGAATACATCAATATTTATCATAAAAATGAGCATTTTTGTTTTAAAATACCATTATATTTCACCATATTAACAAATTCAAAAAAAAATCATGAGCATTAAAAAGATGTGGGTAAAGCGCATTAAAAAAATAAAATCCATTAAAAAAAACTCTTAGTATGCATAAGTCATATCAAAGACTTTTCAGCACATTAATGGATGAACTAACAAAGAGTGCAGCAGTCAGGATTTGATCTTAGTACTCGGAGTTGAATTTGTATTTCTTTTTTTTTTTTAATGTTTATTTTTATTTTTGAGAGAGACAGAGAGAGCGCAAGCGGGGGAGGGGCAGAAAGAGAGGGAGACACAGAATCCAAAGCAAGCTCCGGGGCTCTGATCTGTCAGCCCAGAGCCTGATTCAGGGCTAGAACTCACAAACTGAGATCATGACCTGAGCAGAAGTCGGACACTTCACGACTGAGCCACCCAGGCGCCTTGAGTTTGCATTTCTAATTATTAAAAAATGCAAGGTTAATTTAATATAGTTTAAACAGCTTAACTTATATGAAAATGACTTTGTAAATCCAGTTGCTATAAATAGACGTATAAACGCTGCTGCTAATTACAAATCTACATCTATACAAGAATTGTTTAGGAAGAAGTAGCAGAAGCTATAATATATTTTGACAGATTATATTCAAAAGCAAACAGCCTCCTATATTCTTCTTCAGGCTTATTAAGTGCTAATGTAGGGCTTTATATGATCAAAGTTTCTAACAACCATTTTTACTTGTTATTGGTTTTAGCATTACCTGTATATCCACAAGAAATATAATGTAACTTATCCAAAGCATCACAGCATACCTGTGTTGGTGTGCCCAGTACATATCACTTGAACCGTACAAGTGTCTGAGGTCCTTTTTTCTACTAAATAATGTATATTCACGGCAGTCTTATATTATTAGGTTAGTGAAAATTTATTGTTTACAAGGGAAATTTTCCTTTTGCATTTCCCTTTAAAGCTCAATTTATTCTATTTATTTAGTTGTGGTGTGTGTACAATATTCACTGTATTCTACCAAATAGGAATGTTGAAAGATAAAATGAAAATAGACCCTTTTAGGCAGATACACACCACACACTGGAAAAAGGACAAAGGGAGCTATCATATTAAAAATGCAGTTTACGTAATGTGCTTTGCTAGGCAGTCTGATGGATTCTGATATTTGTAAACATACTACTTATGTGGTGATCTGTAATATCCTCCTAATCTATACCAGCAAAACTGTATATTTTGTTTCCATGCCAATCTAAAAGGCTTGTTACCACTGTAATGGCAAAAATAAATAAATACATTTAAAAAATAACTTGATTTTTAAAATGGGGAATGGACCTGAATGACATTTTTCAAAAGCAAAAGGAATTCCCACACTGCGGGTGGGAATTTAAATTGGTACAGCCATTTGGGGAAACAGTATGGAAATTCTTCAAAAAATTTTTAAAAAACAGAACTAACATATCTAACTATCCCACTCTGAGTATATATCCAAAGAAAATGAAATCAGGATCTTGAAGAAGTAATGTGCATTCCCATGTTCATTGAGCATTATTCACAATAGCCAAGGTATGGAAACAACCTAAATGTCCTTTGACTGATGAAGATGAATGGATAAAGAAAATGTGATACACACACACACACACACACACACACACACACACACACACACACATATTATTCAGCCTTTAAAAAGCAGGAAAGCTTACCATTTGTAACAACATGCGAGAACTTGCAGGGCATTGTGCTACCTGAAATGAGTCAGACACACAAAGCAAATACTGCATGATTTCACTTATATGTGGAATCTAAATAGTGAAACACATAGAAGCAGAGAGTGGAAAGGTGGTTGTCAGGGGTTGGTGGGAGAGGAAAAAGGGAGATATTGGTCAAGGGGTACAAAGCTTCAGTTGTGAGTTCTGGACATCTAATGTACAAATACGTGACTTTATTTTGCAACTTTGC
Organism: Neofelis nebulosa; assembly: GCF_028018385.1. Taxonomy (NCBI): domain Eukaryota; kingdom Metazoa; phylum Chordata; class Mammalia; order Carnivora; family Felidae; genus Neofelis; species Neofelis nebulosa. The sequence continues at coordinate 126,857,677 of NC_080784.1, forward strand.
ATTCTTGAAATTTGCTGAGAGAGTAGATCTTAAGTGTTCTTACCACACACACAGACACACAAAACACGAAGAAAATAGTAACTATGTGAGGTAATAGCTTGATTGTGGCAGTTATTTCACAATGTGTACATGTATAAAAACGTTAAGTAGTATACCTTATACAACTTTTGTTGGTCAATTGTACCTCAATAAAGCTGTGGATATAAAAACACAACTAAATATCACTGAAACATAAGTGACAATATTACAAAGCAAGTGCAAGATAATTGCACAGTATATGTGTAATTTTTGCCCATAGACAAAATATTACTATTCGAGGGATAAATACCTTCGTTGTTAGAGTCAATCAGTAATTAATTAATTGGTGATTATTTATAATTAATCAAGGAGCATAATGTATTGAAGGGTTTGGCATGTATTGCCAAAATACTTTTTTAAAACAAGTCAGAATCGGGGCACCCGGGTGGCTCAATTGGTTGAGCATTCGACTTCGGCTCAGGTCAGGTTTGAGCACACCGAAGGGCTCTGTGCAGACAGCTCGGAGCCTGGAGCCTACTTCAGATTCTGTCTCCCTCTCTCTCTCTGCTCCCCACCCCAAAAATAAATAAACATTAAACAATGTCAATATCCATCTTCAAAGTATAGGAGTGACTATCAGACAACACTTACACCTTTATACCATCTCTGATACATACGTATTAAATGATTTGATCAGCAAAAGCGTTGTTGTTTTAGTGTTATTCACTGAAAGCTATTCATTGTATGCCTACTGTGAGGTAAGCATTGTTATGGCTCCTTCATGCACTCTGGTGAGCAAGATGTATAAGGGCCCTGTTCCCAACAGATCCTCTTACAGTGGGGAGAGAAAAATTCTTCTCTAATGAAACAATAAAAGGGGAATGAGATTCTTTTTTTTGTTGTTGTTCAATGCCAAGAAGAAAAACAAATAGGAAAATGTGGTTAAAACTGGGGAATCGTAGAGATTTGTGGTTGAAGACGACTTCCCTGATGATACCTTAAATTTAGATCCAAATCTTTTCTGACTGAAAAGATTTCCAGTCATAAAGGACCAGCTAGTGTATAATCCCTGAGAATGACCAGACCTTGGCATTTCTGAGCAACCAAAATAACAGTATGTGGTAGGGTGAACATGGTCACAAGCAAAGTCGAGACAGGCAGGCGACAGAGTTGATTCATGTAGAAAAAGTACTCACTCTTCACTGTGTGCATTAGGACAAAGCCCTGCAGCATGTCAGGCTTTAGAAATGAAGCAGAGGAGAGGACCCCCCAAAACAGAAATAGAATCGTTAGTGAGGCTAGAGGGAAAAAAAACAGGGGAAATTATAGACAAAGCCAGGAAAATGAAGATGATGAAGAAAAATGAGAGTGATTAGTTTTGCCAAAGGTTGAGAGATAAGAACAGAAAGGGATGCCAGAAAGTATTTTTTTTTAATGTTTATTTATTTTTGAGACAGAGAGACAGAGCACAAGCATGGGAGGGGCAGAGAGAGAGAGAGAGAGGGAGACACAGAATCCAAAACAGGCTCCAGGCTCTGAGCTGTCAGCACAGAGCCCAATGTGGGGCTCAAACTCAAAGACTGTGAGATCATGGTCTGAGCTGAAGTCGGACGCTTAACCCACTGAGTCACCCAGGCACCCCAATGCCAAAAAATTTTTTAAAGATGGGATCTGAGCTGAAAAAGAGGAATGTGGGGTGCCTGAATGGCTCAGTCTGACTGAGTGAAGTGTCTGACTTCAGTAATCTCACGGTTCGTAAGTTCAAGCCTGTGTGGGGCTCTGTGCTGACAGCTTGGAGCCTGGAGCCTGCTTCGGATTCTGTGTCACCCTCTCTCTCTGCCCCTCCGCTGCTCGCGTTCTGTTTCTTTGTCTCAAAAATAAACATTAAAAGTTAAAAAAAAAAAAAAAAAGAAAGAAAAAGAAAAAGAGGAATGTAAGAACCAGATGGGGAAATAGTGAAAGGCTGGTGGAACCACTGACCAGAACTCCCAAGGAAATTGTAAATATTAGTATGATAAGCATCCTGAGTAACAGCTGGAAGAAAATTGAGATTTTAGAAAAAACATGGTGACTATGAGTAATTCTTCTGAGAGTGTTGACTATAAAAGAGAGAAAGGGATGGTAGGTAGGAAGAATGAATGATCACTAAATTCTTTATTGTCTGAACTTTAGTTTTTGTTTTTTAATAGAAGAGATTATAACACAATTGAACATATGAGGGGTAACCATTACATGAGTCATACACACTTCCTCAGATTTCCTTAGCATCACTATTTCCTGCACCTGCTTGCTCCCCTCAATTACTGCTGTGGCTCACCTATTCCACTTATGGCCATGAAGCCTTGCTATAACATTAAGTGCCACTGCACAGTCAGGCTAACCAGTCGTTTGTCCTCAGTTTCGGGCTCCTTCCTTCTGAACTTTAATGATGCCCCACACTATCAGGTAACAGGTTGGGTTCCCCAAGAAACCACCACAGGGGCCAAATAATGCAACCTGGAAGTGTGTGTGTGTGTGTTTCAGGAGGTATGTAGATATGTAGATGTCACCTCCGGTGGGTGAAACTTTGATGACTGGGAAACGGGAGCCTCGTTCCTCTGATGGACAGCAACAAAGTAGATTTCTGTGTACAGATGTTCAGTGAGGTGAAACCAAGCCAACAAATCTGCCAAGTGATCGACTTTGTCTTAAAGAATAATAATGGGGCGCCTGGGTGGCGCAGTCGGTTAAGCGTCCGACTTCAGCCAGGTCACGATCTCGCGGTCCGTGAGTTCGAGCCCCGCGTCAGGCTCTGGGCTGATGGCTGGAGCCTGGAGCCTGTTTCCGATTCTGTGTCTCCCTCTCTCTCTGCCCCTCCCCCGTTCATGCTCTGTCTCTCTCTGTCCCAAAAATAAATTAAAAACGTTGGAAAAAAATTTAAAAAAAAAAGAATAATAATGAAGAAGGCACCTGGGCGACTCAGTTGGTTGAACATCAGACTTCCACTCAGGTCATGATCTCTGGGTTGGTGAGTTCAAGCCCCGCACTGGGCTCTGTGCTGTCAGAGGGGAGCCTGCTTCGAATCTTCTCTCTCTCCAACTACCTTGCTCATGCTCTCTCTCTCTCAAAAAATAATAAAAAAAACATTAAAAATGAAAAGAATAATAATAAAGGTAGCGGCCAGCACACTAATGCACCATCTTTCATGATTTCCCTTCCTTCCCTGACTTAATTCCCTTGTACCTTACTCTTACTACACTGATGCTACACCTCCTAAGGGTTAACCCCAATCTTCATTTCAAGCTATCAGGCTAAAATAGTTATATATAAAAAAACAATATTCAAAGATGTACTCTTTCTGGATTCCATCAATCTTCCTTTTCTTTTACTGCTTATGGAAATTTTAAATAGTAGTTTTATAATTATGTTTTAATATTCAATAGAATTCCTGCATCTAAAATGTTGAAAAATATTTCTAATCTCATCTGTATAGTCATATAAGTGACATTTAGAATTATATGGACAGGCAGCAATAAAAAAACCTGATTTTAAATTATAATCAATAAAACATAGCACAGAATTGAAAACTTGAATTGATTCAATATAAAAACTCACTGGTTTTTATTGTAATCAATAAAACATAATAATTAATGAAAAATTGAAAATTTGAATTAATTCAGTATTCTTATGTGTAAAAACATATATTTAGGGTATTTTTACTTCAATTAAATAATCCATATGCATCATTCTGCTATTCATTTAGATTATCATATTGTCCCATTGTGAAAGAACCATATGCTTACTACTGAAAATTTAGAGAATACTCATGCATGCATATAATAAAATAAGTTATTAAATGTTGGTTCATTTCTCTTTTGTGCATATTTGATGCTTGCTTTACATAGCTGAGACATCCTATATGTGCAATTTGAATGTTTTATTTTAATATTATATAGATATTTAATAATATCTATATCACAGTTTAATAATAAACTGTGTATAAATTTAGTTTTACTTGCTAAATATCTTACTTAAACATAACTTGGTATTGTTCTCAAGTTTAGGTATTATAGGTGACTTGTTATAACACTTTTATACATAAATATCTTTTATGATTTAGATTATTTTCTTAAAGAATTACACAGGCATTATTACTTTTATGATACTGTACTTGATAAATATAGTCAAATCTTTTTCTAAAAGTTTGTCTCAAGTTATATTCCAACAGCAATAAAAGAAAACATCTTTTTTACCACAACCTGTTCAATATTTTTCATAATCTTTTCTAAATGGCTGCTTTACTTAAAAAAAAAAAAAGAAAAAGACTGCCCTTTAAACTTTCCATGTATTTAACTTCTAGTACAAAAAATAGAACTTTCTGAGTTCTCTAACTTGATGTATTTTACTAGTTTTAAATTGGTTAATTCCCTTTTTCATTTATATGTTATTAATACATTTGTATAATTTTTCTTATGATAAAAATATTAACTATATACCTATAGTACTTTTTGAAATTATTATTAATAATGTTTGCTAATTTATAATTAGCCTTTTTAATTTAGTTTGCTATAATAAAGTTTCTTACAGGATCATTTACTTTAACATATCTGTATTTCTTTTATGTCTGCTACCACTAATTTCAGACTAAGAATAACCTTCCTTCTGACAGAAAGGGCATATACCTCTTTTCTAAGATCTTAGACTTTATAGCATTCATTAAGTACTTCAAACCAGCTGAAATTTAATTTGATATGGTTTGCTATATGATCTTAATTTATTTGTTTAAAATATTAAACCGATTTTTCTGATGATTTTTCATAAAAATCTATTGATCAATGAATTTACTTTTATTGTTTTAAATTACATATAGTTAAATGTCTGATGCTTTTGTCTCATTTCATACTATTTATTCTGCTCAGGCTTGGGAGTCAAGCTAATTACATTTTAATATCTAATGGATATGGCCCTGGGTTGCTATTATTCTATTTTTAAATTTTTCTCCAATTTCCCCTCAGTTTGTCTTTATTCAATGAGAACTTAAGAACAATTTTGTTGGGGCACCTGGGTGGCTCAGTCGGTTAAGCATCCGACTTCGGCTCAGGTCATGATCTCACGGTTCGTGAGTTCGAGCCCCGCGTCGGGCTCTGTGCTGACAGCTCAGAGCCTGGAGCCTGTTTCAGATTCTGTGTCTCCCTCTCTCTCTCTGACCCTCCCCCATTCATGCTCTGTCTCTCTCTGTCTCTTTCTGTCTCAAAAGTAAAATAAACGTTAAAAAAAACTTTAAAAAAAGAACAATTTTGTTAAATTATGAAGAAAGCTTATTTCACTCCATAATTCATTTTAGAAAAACAAATTTCTTTATGAGACTTTGTCTTGCCATCCAAGAACCATGCTACCCTCTTCATTATTTGAGTCTTTTTACATCTCCCAGAAAAGCCTTGTAATACTTTCTGTGCGGTATCTTTCACCTGTAGGTTACCCTGTGTTCCACCCATTTTGGATAGCTAGAGCTTGAAATTCAAATGTCCTTGAAAAGTTGATACAGGAGCCTCCAGGCTAAAACTGATGTTGCCCAGGATGACAGCAGGCGTTTTCATACTGATCAAAGACATAAATTCAAGCTCAGGGGATAGTAAACTAAAAGAAAATTTGGAAGTTGGAGATTTAATATTTCAGATCATAACAGCAGTACATACATGATATAATCATCTCCTCTATAAAAAAGGGTGGGGGTAGGAAGAAGGAGGGAGGAGGAGGAGGGAGTGGGGGAAGAGGAAGAAAACATGATGGTTGTTTCTAAATGGCAAAGTCCTGGTGTATTTTCTTTGTTCTAATCAAAAACAGTCTTCCTGAGGAAGTCAGCTATTTTGGAGCAAGCATGATTTTATGTTACATGTGTAATGCTTCTTCATAATTTTATCATTGTCAATTGATGATGGTTTATTTTATCAGTTTTGACATCTGGAAGAAAAAAAAAACAGTACAATTTGTATAAAGGAATGTTGCCTTAGAATTTCATGTTCAAACCTTCCACCACAACTAAATTAGCCATGACCGAGTTTAAGAGAAGACAAAGGAGAAGCATCCTCTTCATCCTGCCAGCATTTCTGGAAGTTTTAATCCCAACAGCTGAATTGAAGATGATGAATCACATCATCATTCCTGACCAATCAAGCAGAGGAATGGGCCAAGTCAGGAAGGAATGTTTTAACTTTTTTTATATTTTTCTATTTCTTTTTTTTTTTTTAATTCACATCACACTTATTTTGAAATATGTCACAGGGCTCCTCTTGGGTTTATATCTCTAGAGACAACTTGTTTTCTGGTCCTTTGTCAAATTTGTCCAGAAGCGACGATAGGGAAGAAAACACACACTAGTAATAAAAAAAACAATAGTAAAGTCACCTTTCCACCTAATAATGCTGAAAATTTCTGAAGTATGAGAGGAAAGGCAGTACTTTGGATCTCTGTCTTTTATTTTCTAGAAAGAAGCATTCTACCAAAAATCAATTAGCAGTTCACAAATTTAAAGTCACAACATCAGAACTGCTTGAAGTGAACAGATATCAGACAAATGGGTTTTCTGTTCAGCAATGCTAGGTGGGCTTGATAAATATAGCCTTCTTACTATTTTTGTTCTATATATATAATAGATTAATTATATATTGTATGTTATGTATATTGTATGTAGTAGACCATAAATTTACATATATACATATATAGATATATATATATAAACCATCTTGATTAAAAAAAAAAGTTTTCCTAGGAAGTTTCTAAAGCCTAAGCACTTAATAATATTATAAATGATGTTTATGTTTACTTCACAAATATAAGTGAATTCCTGTCACACAAATGATGGAGTTGGGGAAGGAGATGTACTTACCTAGGTAAGTAGTTAGAGCACATTTGGTAGCAGGCTGGGCCTGAGCAAAGAAGGATGATCTCAAGGCTCTTTAGTTATAGGCTAAAAGAGACCACCTAACAATAGGTGGAAGACAACAGGTAACAAGATAGTCACAAAAATGGTTTGGCTTCAGAAGGGTCTTCCATTTGGCACCAACTTGAATTCCATGGGACACATCTGTCATCAAGCAAGACTGAAAGCAGAGAGAGGGGAGTCAGTAAAATGAATGGGTAGTTCCATTTGACTGTATTTCTAAAACTCAGCAAATCCTCTGCTTAGTGTAGGTAGTCAGTAAATGTTTGGCAAAAAAGGGCTTCCTTTGTCCCTCCATTCAACATCTTTCGAGTATCTATGGCATAAACAAACAAAAGAAACAGTGTGTAATGTGTTAGTGCTTCCATCAGTGAATTCACAATGAATCACAGATCATGACAATCTTTGACATAAAACTTTTAAGTCAATCTCCCCACATTGCAGGTTTGAATATGTCCTCTGCACCTCCCACCCCCACACACAGGTTAAAGCTTTTCATCTGTTCCTCTTACCTACTGAACTAATACTCATTTTCCTGATAACCAGAGCCCTCCACAGTGTAGTTAAACAGTCACTTTCCCAACAATATTCTGGACAAAACATTGAAATGGGATACCTTGCACTCTCCTACTTTTTAAAAAGATACTGTTTCTTCCAATAGACTATCTTCCATGACTTAATTCTCCCTCCTTTCAAGATTCTCCCATTCTTATGCGTTACCTAAAACATTGTATTTAGGAGCTGTTTTAAAACTCCATAATAAAGTCAAGTGCATTAACTTTACCTCCCTTTCAAACTTTCCATTATATTAAACTATCTTGCTGAGAAATAAGATCTGTAACTATCAACAAGAGCCAAAGTATGGAAAAAAAGCCCAAATGTCCATCGATGGATGAATGGATAAAGAAAATGTGGTATATATATATATATATATATATATATACACACACACACACACAATGGGGTATTACTCGGCAATCAAAAAAGGATGAAATCTTGCCATTTGCAACTACGTGGATGGAACTGGAGGGTATTATGCTAAATTAAATTAGTCAGAGAAAGACAAAAATCATATGACTTCACTCATATGAGGAATTTAAGACACAGAACAGATGAATGTAAGGGAAGGGAAGCAAAAATAATATAAAAACAGAGAGGGGGACAAAACATAAGAAGCCCTTAAATATGGAGAACAAACAGAAGGTTACTGGAGGGGTTGTTGGAGGGGGCATGGACTAAATGGGTAAGGGGCATTAAGGAATCTACTCCTGAAATCATTGTTGCTGTATATGCTAACTAATTTGGATGTAAATTTTAAAAAATAAAAAATGAAATTAAAAAAAAAAAGAAACAAGATCTGTATCTCTGTATCTGTAAACCCTTGGCAGACTGCCTTGCTTATAAAATGTATTTTTAGATCTGGGTCACATGGTAGAACATAGGGAAAACTAGATAATCAATATGACTTATAAGATTTTACAAAATTTAGAATTTCAAGAAGGTAAAAAGGAGAAGAAAAAATGTTTAGGAAGGAAAAAAGTCTTGGTATGTAAGAATAAACGATCTTATTAATTTAACCTGCAGGTGAAAATGTTAAGCTAAGAAAGTTTTCAAATATGTGCTCTAATTATGTCCAAAATTTCAGCACAGAAGAAAATATTTAGGAATTGGTGGAAAAAGAAAGAAACAGTATGGTAGAATACATAGAATAGAAATCTGTAATTAAGGGCTCATTCCAGTGTGGATTCTATTATGTAATTTATTATCCACACAAATTTCAACAAGACACTTCAGTGAGCTTAAAACGATTAATGAAAAATTATGTTTCAAAAAAATAGATCAAGTTACGCAGAATGGCATACAACAATGTAAGCCTCAGACGAGATTAACAAATTTTTGTCATGTTTGCTTCCCTAAGGAAAGCCAGATAATATAACTGTATAATGTTTCTTAATGGAAAGTCTCTTGTCATTCTGGGTTAGACAATGCTTTATTACATGGAATTGTCCAGTACACTGTAAAACTGCAGGACATTTGTAACCCTGGCCAATTGGCAGTAAATTCCAATAGCATAGTACAATAAACAATGACAATAGCACCATAATTTCCAATTTCCAGTACAATACCTATGGAAGATGGCTGACCTAGGATACTACTGTACTGATTCATTTTATAAATACTCCCATTTGTTTTGACTTCTCGTTTGGAATTCAAACATTTAATTTCTCTGTGTGTGCTCACAAGTGTGACCTAGTTTAACCTGTACATATTTTAACAGGTAAATCTAACAGTGTGTAAAGTTACTTACAACTAAACTATTTCATAACAATCCAAAGTCTTAGAATATTGCAACCCTGCCTTTTGACCGCCCATCTTCAGTGCCATTGTTCAGTATGTTTTGCTGCTGCGCTGATGGCTTGGAGCCTGGAGCCTGCTTGGGATTCTGTGTCTACCTCCCTCTCTTTCTGCTCCTCCCCCGCTTGTTCTCTCTCTCTCTCTCTCTCTAAGTAAATAAATAAAACATTTTTTAAAAGATTTTTAGGAATGGAAGAATGCATTTCGTCACTGAAATTATTCAAAAACACTGACACATTGTGTAAAGAAAATGCAGGCCTCTTTAATGAGTTTTAGAACTTCATTTGAATTCCCTCCTAATAATGCATCCTCTTACTATGTGTACTGGAGGTGGAGCCCTCCTCCCTCCCTACCCTGAATTTGATCTCATTTGACTCTAGAAGTAACTTTGCTTTCTGAAATTTTGGCGATTTTTGTTACAAAATGAATAATCTTCCCTCTTATATCCCCACGAAGAAAGAGTTTAGCTGACATCCACTCTCCACGTGATATCAATGCAACATCCTCTGAATAATAATTTCAAGATGTTATATCATATATAGGAAAGAAAGATGAAAATTAAGATAAATATACCACACGTTTTCTATTGAAAATTATAGATAAATAGTAAGTTATTATTTCTTTTAAAACTCAAATAACTTAAAAGACTTTGTGAATGGTTGAGTTAATTGTTTCCTACCACGTAGATGCATTTTTATTTTTTACAACCACTTTTGATAAAACATCCTTACACTTAATTTAGGTGAATGTGTCTAGATAGCATAGGTGTAGAAATACAAAAAAATCTATCCCATGTTGCCAGAAGTCATATGTGGTTGACCAATTGATCAAATAAGAAAAATAATTAAATTCTCTAAGTATAGATTGTTAATCAAAAGGGAGTCTGCATTTTTTAACTGTGTCATAGGCTGACAAAGACTAAGCATGAAACCTAAGATTTAAAGTTGGAGTAAATTAAAAATAGGAGTAAGGAATACATGTTACTTTAAAATATTAATATCTCCTAAGTTGGGAGTCCCTCATCAGTAATTGCCTACTTCTAGCTGACATTTACAATCATTTTATTTTTAGCTAATAATCACTTTGGATGTATAAACATACATTATTTCTAAAAATATATATATACAATTACATTTTCCATTATTTATTGGCACATTATAAATATGTTTGTTGATAATAATGATTCTAAGTAAAAGTTTCAGAACACTATGAAAAACTTCCAAAGTGAAATGGGAGAAATTTCCAAAATAATAGATTCCTATGTCTCTCAATAACTCAAGTCTTTCTTTAAATTTAAATTTCTACATATAGAGAAAATATTTTATGTTCAGTGTGACTGTTTCCCAGGATGTTATTCAAACTGAGAATATTTTTAAGAATAAATAATTGAAAAATTTATAATCTGCTACACTAGCATTCTCCATTTTAAATTATTTTTTTTATTCTTTTTAAAAAATTATCTTTAACAAGTATATAACCTTTTTTAAAGTGTTTTTTATATTTTCTCAATACTGTCATGTTTTCAGAGTCTGATTTAAGTAGATTTTTTCTTAAAATTAATTTATTTTATGCTACCAATTGAAGCTCATAAAATGTATGCTAGGCAGTTTTATAAGCTCTGTAATAACAGAAACTTAATAGTAGTAAAATTAATTCATGAACAGTAATCCCATTTTGTTCTTTTAAAGTTCACATATTCCTTAAGAAATTAAGAGGGATCTATTTCAAGATGAAAATTAAAATGTTCACTCTACACAATATTTGTAGAATAATTGTGGCTTCCCACATTAAGTAATTTATTATAGCAAAATTAGCACTTACAAATTGAGAAGGGAATTATTCTTGTTTTGAAACAAAACAAATTTCTTCCATTTAGTGTATTTAATAAAGGATGCATTGATTTATATAAATTATTAACTACATAAGAATAATAGAAATTTTGGGGCGCCTGGGTGGCTCGGTCGGTTAAGCGGCCGACTTCAGCTCAGGTCATGATCTCGCGGTCCGTGAGTTCAAGCCCCGCGTCAGGCTCTGTGCTGACTGCTCAGAGCCTGGAGCCGGTTTCAGATTCTGTGTCTCCCTCTCTCTCTGCCCCTCCCCTGTTCATGCTCTGTCTCTCTCTGTCTCAAAAATAAATAAACGTTAAAAAAAATTTTAAAAAAAAAGAATAATAGAAATTTAAAGATAAAGTGATAGAAGAAACTCATTTTCAGAAATCAAGAAAATTCCTGATGACAGATATGTTTTACAAAACTTAATTCAGGTATAACTTTTCATAAACACAGAGTATAAAATGATATATACCCATTTTTATAGGTAAAATAAAGTAAAAGTATTTCATCCTAGTATTCCTGAATTATTTTTTTAACCTTTTAATTTACAGTGACCTATTGTCTTAACTTAGGATGCCATAAAAACAGACCCAATGACAAGGACTTGGGTACGATTACTTTACTTGAAATGAGGAAACAAGGAAGGTGAAATAAGGAAGGAGAAGCCAGTGTGAGGAGGCATTCACTGGTTTGAAAGCTGCCAGGACCACCTGGCTGGGGAAGCATGCAGAGCACCTAGGTTAATTGTTCACCTGAAGGACAGTAGACTTTCTCCACTGGCTCCCTCTCCCATTTAAACATTGTCCTTAGGGATGTAAATTCTTCCACATTTCTTGGCTGAGCTTGAACTAGGTTCAATGGGGACAACATTAGAGGATTCCCTGTGTGCATAAAAGAAAAATGAGCATCACGAACTTCAAATGCACCACGGTCAGCACTTGGTGAGTTGAAGCTGTGCAGGTATGGGTGATCCAGACCAGGCTCGGGCCTCGCTATCTTGATGCAGGGCTTGGTGCATCTTACACTACAGACATCAACTCAAATGGGTTGGGAAAACATTTCTTATTTATTTGTCATCAGCAACTTATTTGTGCAGACTCTGGGTTAAGTAATATTCACATATTTTCTCTCTCAGCTTTCTCTTGTGGGGCCAAATTTCTGTTTTGCGATCATCAAGATTTATCTTAATATACTACTCTAGGGATGTAGAAAGATATTTTATAAAATTGTGAGGTATAAAAGAGTTAATTAACTTTCCCAGGTGCCTGCAAATTTTTCAGGTGTAAGGTTCACCATCTATTGAATTTCCAAGGACATACATATATTTTTTTCTTATTATTCAAAAATGATGTTACTAATGGGGATTGTTCTCTTGGTGACTGAAAAGATGGCTATGTGACTAATGGTCCTTTCCATCCTACGTAAATGCATACACTGTCCTTCAGCAATGACTTGCTGTGTCTGAGGCTATTTACAACTAAGTCCCTTATACTCACTGTCTTCCCGACACCTTCACTGAAGTAGAAACACCCCATTTTGAACTGCATTGTATAGGGCTAAATTGATGTGCGTTAAAAAAGTAAAAAAATTCTTTTGTAAAGAAAGCATTGCATAGCCTCCATTCTAATGCCTAAAAACATTACCCTGTACTCAGAAAGCAAAAGATAAAAACGGGGGGAGGGGATCACTTTTCTCATCAAATGCATAGAAAGAGACAAATATTTTAAGATTACAAAGGCTTTATATATTATGTTATTGTTTATTTTGGTCTTTGTTTTTTCATTAGTTGTTGTGCTTTTAGATTTGAAAGAAAGAAAAAAAACATATTGGAATAGGATGATCTTGAGAAAAAGTGACAGGTCACTACCTCTAGAGTCAGCTCTCTCTAGACAGAATCTTTACCACAGGTATCAATCCTCTCTTTTATATCTTATCACTTGCCAGATCCTTTGCGTTTTCTTTTGTCACAATTCTGTCACCACTAAGCCATACTGCCTTTCTGTATTTATTCAGCATATGCTATAGTCTCACCTTTCTTTTTTTAGCATGGAGTAACAGGAAATAATTCAAACTAGCTCCAAACTAATACAAAGATTAATTGCCAAGATAGAGCATTATCACAGAGTAAAATCTACCAGGGCATAGTAGGAACGAGAATCAGGACCCAGAAATTCACCAAAAACTCAGGCAGTTACTACTTTTGTCTCTTGAATGTCTCTCATCTCCTCTCACTCAGCAACTAGTACATTCTTTGAACTTGTTTGTAAACTCATTTTCTCTACCTCTTTAAGCATTCGTGTTTAACCATTGGACAACCACCTGCTCCTGAGTGTATGTGTTACAAATGATGATTGCCACAATAAATGCTTAGTGCACGCTCCTGATGCTCACAGTTACTCACAGTGATTTAGCTGTCCTGTATCTCAGCCACCCTGTGACTTTTAAACTAGCAATTTAAAATTAGCTAAGAATGTATATAATCAGTACTACCTGTTGGAAACCTGAAATAAAACTTCAGGATCTTCCTTCATTCTCAGTTAATATATGTGGATTGGAATGATGATACTCTAAACACGAAGGCCTGGAAGTTGTTGTCTAATTCAAGGGATTGACTCAGTCAGGAACATCCCATTAGATCAAAAGGAAAGATAACATATAGCACTACGGCACAGCTTTTTCATCAGTAGGACAAGCCTCACGGTGTCCTGTGAAATCGTACTACCTCAATATCAGTTCACATTTTGTTGGTCTTGATAAGTACTAATGAATAATAGTTCAGTGAAAAAACTCATACCAACCTACCCCAGAATGATGGAGATGCCAGGACAGAATCTTATTATCATGAGAGCCAAATTTTTTTCAGAAAATTCTCTAGCATCTACACACGGGGCCTTTATATTGTAAAAAACAAAAACAAATATCAACCCCCTCAAAAAAACCTACAAAACTCCCTGAGCATTTTAGGGGAAACTTTTTACTAAATGGGACACAAAGGAGGTCACCTGAGCTTACCTCATGTCAAAGGTATAGGCCACACTAGGTACAAAGACAGGAAGAGTGGTCAAATGCACTTCATTGTATATCACATATAAAATGGGCATTTTCAGGGACACCTGGGTGGCTTAACTGGTTAAACGTCTGACTCTTGATTCGGGCTCAAGTCATGACCTCATGGTTTGTGAGTTTGAGCCCTGCGTTGGGCTCTGTGCTGACAGCATGGAACCTACTTGGGATTCTGTCTCTCCCTCCCTTTCTCTATCTCTCTCAAAAATAAATAAATAAAAAGTAAATAAATAAAACAATACTATTCAAGTGATTTTCTCAAATAAAAAATTCTGAGCACTTTCAAGGCATACACATATTCTCTTCCCCTCTCTCTCTAACTCTCCCTCTCTCCTTCTTTCACACAGTCACACACGCGCACACACACACACACACACACACACACACAATGAGAACCGCTGAATCATCTCACTTCTTTTGGCAAGTGCGTACCTTTTTCCTGTGATAATACCTTAAGAATGCCAGTGAATATACGATTAATATTATTTTAGGAAGAAGACGTTGGGAATAAAACTGCATATTTTTTGGCAAAAAGCCTCTCTCTTTGGTTACTGCAGGAGAAAGAGAACTGCAAAGCTGTGGCCAGCTGGGAATTGGACCCAGTGGACCGTATTTTCCCAGAGAATGCAGCAGTCTCTTCAAAACTGACAGTAGGTGGGTGCTTCTCCTAGAATGGAGAAGTTGATGTTTCTGTGCATGAATGGCTCTCTATCCTCAGGCTCTGATCTTCCTAGAAGTCTCAAGGGAAGAACTTTCTGTGTGAACTTTGTTCTTTGAAGTGTCAGGTGGACCCAAAGAGTTCAGTTGGCAGGTCATACATTTAAGACAATAGAACACCCCATCCATGCCCGGCCATAGACAATGAGGCCTAAAACAACTGTTGTATTTTTTTTTTATTTAAAATACTGGCTTTAATGAAACAACACAGTTGCTGTAGCTATTTAAAGGAGAATAACTGTATACTTATATTTTCTTGCTTGTGACCTAAAGTCACCAATTTAAATAAAAGTTCCTAACCATTGGAATAATTTGCTTAATTATGTTTCATATTAATTACACTGTGGCCCTTAGAAACATGGTAAAATAATTTCTTAGGAGAGTTTTCAAACTGAAAGAGAATGTTTGCGTATCCTGTATTCTGTGATGCAGTCAATCCCTGCATCAATTGCCTTTTCTAAAGAGCATTTTGGCATCTTTTCTAAACATAGTGATTCTTCATAGAAATACTATGGACAGTCTTTATCGCTCTGCTCCTAGAAATGAGGTCGCTTTTATCAATATCCTACATAGCAGTGGTTAATTAACAAACAGAAATTCTGTCTTTTCAAAAGATTGTCTTCTCTTGATGGCACCAAAGCTCCCTAGTGAGTATTCCTCAAAGAATCTGTCCTCCCTTTCACCGCCAGTAGCTTCTCTCATGGGAACTCAGAGGTGCCTCTCAAGGTCGAACTCAGAACTCACTAGTTCCCTTGATTTGATCCAATTCTGTTTGCCACAAAACCTCCTACTCATTTCAGCTGCATCAAAATACTGCATTAAACTGTCACTGGAGGAGTCAGGCTCTACTAAATCCCCTATCACCCAAAGAAGCTGGAAACCCAGCGTCAATTTTGTTACAGCGACTAGAATCTCTCCAATTCCTTCCTGGTCCGGGTAAGAAACGTTCCACAAAGTTGAGGAAGAAATATTACTTCCTTCTCTGTTAATGCTTGGTCATGGGTATTCCACCGAAAAACAGGCAGGGCCTGTTTTTGCACAGTGTTATCGCTGTGCAAGTGTCCAGCTTTTCTAAATTGATAAACATTCACACATTACCTCCATTTGCAAACCTCACTGATTTCAGGGCAAAGATGAATACCTACCAGTTGCATGCTGTGTCTAAAAAAACAGAGCGCAGGTGTTTAATCCAACAGTCAGGTTTCAATCAAATCTACACCACTCACAAGCTGCATATTGTTTCTAAAAAGAGGGGAATCCTGTTCTATCCAGCAATAGTGTCTCAACCAGATTTACCCCAGTCCATCAAACTCCTTACCATATTGATGGGGTTTTGGAATGGTGGTAGGGCCTGGAGCCGATGGCCAAGAAAGAATTCTTGAGCCATCTTTGGTGCAAAGAAGGTGATTTTAATTAAAGCACAGAGGCAGGACCCATAGGCAGAAAGACCTGCACTGGGGTTGTGAAAAGGGACTGGTTACATACTATAGTGTTGGGGGAGGTAAAGGCAAAAGGGGGGGCCTCCAGAAAGACTTTCTTTTGATAAAGAGGACTCAGAAGATAATGGAGGCCTAGCTTTTGCCAAGCTAAGGTAGTATTAGTACAGTAGGGGGTACCTGGAGAAATGTTTTACTCTGTATTTGCCTCAAGTATTTGTCAATGGGTTGCAGGTTATAAGGAAATTTAATTTTACCTGCCATTTCCTTCTTGCCTTTGTTTTCCACATCACTCTGAAGAAGAGGGTGGTTTGGGGGCTCTTGGAAATGGAGTCTATAGAGGTTTTTGTTTTCCCCTTTCCTTTGTTCTTGAGCAGGCAGGAGTGCCTAAGGAATGTCACACATATCCCACCTGGGGTGGGGGGTGGGGGGTGAGGAGGGCAGGAGTGTCAGCTTGCCTTATGCTCCCTCATCAACATCACTGAAACTCAATGTGGAAGGATTCAAGAATAAGGAGAGAGAAGACACAAACTTATGGAGGCAAGCAAGTATTTGGAGATGACAGGCACACCCCCAAAACATACAGCAGTAAATATCAAATACTGACAAATATTTGGAGCAAGGCATAACAATAAGTCCCCCTAGCAATAGATTCAGAGCAACAGGCCACAAATCCAGACAAAATATCCTGTTATACATGTTTTTAATGTGTGAATCTCTGCTACATGTCTATACCCAAGTATTAGAACTGAAATTCTACAGATAGCATGCTATTTCCTTAGTAAAGGAGCTCCTGAACTGCAAAATCATAAATTGACTTTATTTATGTTACCTGCTTGTCCAGGTAGCTTATGGTATATCTCCCTAAAGATTTTATAGATTAACATAGTTTTATGTCTACTCTGTAATAGTCTAAACGTAACCTTTAATTTCTTCTAAATGCAATTGCAGTTTAGTGGGCTTCCTATTGTTCTTAGTCCTTTTGTTCTTACACAATATGGAATACACTTAAAATTCTTGGGTGCCCTTTCACTGAATCCAGAGCTATTCATAATGTGATTTTTGCATTCATCCTCTGTTCTTCCATTAAAGAGTGTTGTATACTGTGCGAGATTATAGAATAGCCAAGGAAGAAAAGCACAGTTATTTCTGAAAATCTGTGAGAGTAATTTATGCCCTTTGAATCAGTGATTCCTGAACCTGGATAATCGAAAGAGTTACTTGTGGAGATTTTTATTTAATTCAGTCATCTGGGCTTCAGCTTGAGAGATTCCGATTTAGTGGCCTTACAATGTTTTTTTTCAACTGAGTTAATTCTGCTGCTCAGCCCCTCTACTCTATCAGACGGTGATCTCTGAACACACCATGCAGGTCCCCATTGGAAATTAGGGATCTATTTCTCCCTACTGCTCTCAATGCTGCTGGCCAAAAAGCATAAACTGCCATCCTCCCCGCCCCCCAAAGGAATTGCCTAACTTGGAGCAAGGTTTACCCAAGGATGTGCTGCATCTTAAGGCCCAATGCCCAGCCCCCATCCTACCTGGGGACACCGTGAAGGGTTATGACTGCTTCAGACGTCCCATGGGACAGGCAAAGGCCTGCATGAATCTGCTTTACAGCTCCAGTCTCCCTGAGCAGGCCGCTTCCAGGCACTGATCCGGGGGCACTGCCAATACACCTGTATACTACAGTCCTTTTCCCAGTCAGCTTCCTGGGGCCCTCCTGTAATGGTTCATTAGTGTGTTAGGATGCCAAAAGAAAGCCCTCCCTAACTACCCTAAATCAACTTCTCCTCAATCCTGCTGTAAACCCAATGACCAAGTAACATGTCAGCTCATGATAAAAGCTCTTGTTAGCATTTCAAACTATCTCCATAGTCAGCACCCTTCAGCACCGATGATGCAATGATTCAGTGCATAATAGAGAAGGAACGCAATGATGGTGCTTAACTCTGGACTCACCCAAGTGAAAGTAGCTCAGGTCAGGAGAGAAATATATCAGATGGAGCAGGTGGCTGGATACTGTACCTGATTTCCTCTCGTCCTTGCAAAAAGTCATACACCTTGGTGGTTGAGTCAAGGGTATAAACTAGTGGTTTTAAACCATGTTGGCTTCTCACAATAACTTGTGGAGATGTTTTTAGTGTACTTTTCCATTTCAGTTTGAGATTTGAATTCTGTTGGAATGGCATGAGTCTCAAGTATCTATATTTTTAAAATTTCTCCCAAGTGATTCCTATGTGTATACAGGGTTGAAAAAACTATGGTCAAACTGGTAAGTTCAAAATAATTGGCATTATTAGGCAGCATAGTGTTTCATGGGGAAACAAAATAAGGCCATGCTTGGGATTTGGAATAGAATATTGTCCTTTAACACTTAAACTACCAATGAACACATAATGTATTAGGGCCAAAAGGTGACTGTATCTTAATGAAGGCTTTAATATCTCGAGCAAAACCATATATCTACTACAGAAAGTACTTATGTTTAATGGAAGAATAGAAAATGAAGAGTCATAGAAGAAAAACATAGTCTTCTTTTAAATGCCATGCAAGAGAAAGGAAATGTTTACCAGGAACATCAAAGTCAGAATTATATTGGTAAGGATATGCCTTTGGGGACATAAACTGATAAGCTATCTTAACCTGATACCATTGAAAATTCTAAATTTGTATCCTACATAATTCTGATTCTATGACCACCCAGTAATCTTCTGACATTTGACAGGCTGTAGGGAGAAAGTCCTCATGTTGAACGGACAGGAGTAGTTTTTTCCACTTGGTAATATTCTCACTGTAATTAAGACACATACATTCATGATATACAGTAAATCTCCTGTGAGCTTGGCAAATCTAAGGATCTCAGCATCTAATCAAATTTAGGAAACAGACAAGGTGAGTTCTTAGGCCTGAAAGGCTGAGGACTGGAACCCAGATAGTGGTAAATCTCAAGTTTCGGGTCTCAGCACGAAATGATCTTCTTTATTTACCAGGAGACATCTACCTTTCTGCTTTACAACCACCTTCTGTAAACAAATTCATCAGAATTGTCAAGTAACTTCCTGAAGCAATGGGAAAGAAAACCTCACCTCAACGTCTAATCGTTTTCGGCAGGAAGTTTTGCAAAATGATTGCACATTCATAGCTTTCCCTCAGTCTCTAAATTGGTCTAAAAAATAGTTGAAAATACATTTTTAAAAACTTCAATAATATTGTGTCTGACAGTGATGTGAGCAAAATCACTAACCCTGTCGCCAGTGAGCAACAAAGGAAACTGGTCTGATCGATCAGAAAGAGCATCAGTGTTGACTGTATCCCGCTATCTAAAAAGCCAATCTGTAAAGTGTTATCAGCGAAAGCAGTAAAGGAGCGCAGAGTGAGAGGAAAACAGGAGATTCAACGGCACCTTTCAGCAATTCCTTAGGTGACAAGTAACAAAATGTATGAAAAAAGTGAAAATGGAAACTTCACCTATTTCTGAAATATTTGGAGATTCTGTTCTTGAACACATCTCTTAGGGTAAATGTTTTGATGATTATATAAGTAAAGGCAAAATCACATAAAAAAAATTCACAGTTTTGAACTGAGTAAATAAAAACAGACATTTGAACTGAAGTTCAAAGAATGTAAATAAGGAAAAATATTGTGTCAAATGGAAAAATTAAAAACTGAAACCATTCCTTGTAAATCCAATACCAGCAAAATCCTGAAACCAAATGACTATTCATTGCAGTTAGAGAGGAGATAAGGTTATTTTAATAGCTCATCCAGTCACTCATCTTTGTCATTTAAGCATCTTCTACAAGAGAAAATGTGAAGACAATTAAAAAGAAAACGTCGTGGGGTACATTGTGAGGGTGCCTGGGTGGCTCAGTCAGTTAAGCGTCCGATTTCGGCTCAGGTCATGATCTCACAGTTGGTGAGTTTGAGCCCAGCATCAGCCTCTCTGCTGTCAGTGTGGAGCTGGCTTTGGATCCTCTGTCTGTCTCTCTGACCCTCCCCTGCATTCTCTCTATCTTTCCCAAAAATAAACAAACATTCAAAAAAATTTTTTTTAGAATAGAAAAAAAAAACAACATTGTGGCCTTTATTACCTTTAGTAAGGAATTTATTTTTTTTCCCATGGCTCCAGCTGACAGAACTGTTCAGAGTTCCTTCTACCTCATGTTCCAACATACACAAGCTAAGAGAAAAGAAAAATAATTTGAGTCTTTGCTTGCTTTCCTATGTAATGTGAACCAAGGAAAACATTTGATTCTATCTATTTGGTGGAGAGATAGATAGATAGATAGATAGAGTTCACATACATGTATATATAATTTTGTATGAAAGAAATATAGACAAGAAAAATTATCAAGTTGTCTTTAGCCAGAGAGGTTTTTTTTTTTGTTACCATAATGAACATTTTAAAGAAATTCTTTCCAGTTTTACACACACACACATACATATCTGCTTATATACAGATATGTGTATATACACATAATTTTGCTCAGTTTAATAGCTCTTCACCACCCCCACACCCTCACTCATCTATCCTCCCAGCAGCTTTTAGGCAACAAATATCTATCTATACTTGGCATTTTAAAAACTTGTCAATATTTTCATCTTCAAATGCTAGTTAGGAGGATATAAATTATCTTGGACTCAGTGAATTCATATACAACTTTCTGACAAACTTTTCTAAATAGTATCATTCCGTAAATAGAAGAAATCATTAGTTCCAAATCCAAGATTAATAATCATGTGACCAATTAGAACACTGATAAAAATATAGAATAGATCATACATTGGTCCTATGGTTATTAATCTGTTGTTTCCATTTAAATTCATGCATCTGGAAAAACCAATGACTATGATTCTCTATTCTGATACTTTTGGTTTAATAATAAAGATAATTGATCACTGATGACTTTCAGAGTTTCTCTCTAATCCCAGAATTTTCTCATAATTGGAAGAAGGTATAATTATATAAATAATTACATAAATATATGGTAATATATTCTTTTATAATTTTTCCCTTTATAAGCAATTGTCCTAAGTCTGCAGTATACCACACAGTTCTCTTCCTTTCGGACTGAAACACTCATTCCCCCAACTACTGGGAGTATTAATAGCTAACAGTCCTCAGCCCTGGCCTGAAGAGAGTCATTTTGCCCAGGTTTATGCTCCCTTTCTAGGGACAGCCAGAGACCAGTGACTAATCAGCACAGGGGAATAAAGGCCTGAATTCCTTGTACCAACTTGTGATGCTGCTGCAGAGGCATCCCAGCTCCAGAGCTCCCTTTGGCATAGAAGATTTAGGCCTTTGTTGTGACTGCACCACGGTTCAATGTCTCCCTCTGCCCAAATCGGCTTTCCCCACTCCCTTGACAGGTACTAATCTTGAGGAAGCTCCTCAATAACCTTCTGCTTGCTGACCTCCCTTTCAGAGTCTGCTTCCTAGCTGAACTGACCTGGAACAATTATTAAGACACAAATTAAACCACTCCAAATTGGTCCCCACATTTGGGGAATGAGCGGGGGGTGGGGGAGGTTTGTAATCTGATTACAAAGCTAGGAAGTGTTGCCTTGTTGTTTAGAATTGTATCTTCCAATCACTGTACAGACCTTGACTTTAAAGAGCAGCATTAGCCTTCAGGGTAGCACAAAATTTGTGGTCACTGATAGATCATGGTCTCATCCCTATTTGATAAAAATGTAGGGCAAATATGCCGTAAAAATGGCACATTAGAATAATCTTCTCAAAATCGATTTTCTGAAGAAGGATTTCAAAAGTCTGTGTGACTCCCTTTTGACACAGATGAAAGATGGAAAAATGCAAGGCTATTTTTAGCCCGTTATGAATATATAAATAACCCTCACTTACGATAAACATCTACTTAAAGGCAGCAGCTACGAGGAGAAAGCAGTGTTGCTGGCCAGCCCAAGACTTTTCTCTCGAGAGTTGTTTCTTTCAAAAGAACTTTCGTATTTCAATTAAACATCAATTTGTATAGGTATAGTGTGGAGTTTGGTACCTACATTAAGAAATCCCAATGGAAAAAAAAAATGGTAGAGGTAAAAGAACGTTTTTGCCTACAGAAGTAAAAAGGAGAGAAGGTCCATAAGAAATCATGTCTTAATCTTCTAAATACTTTCTTATCATAAAGTTTGAGTGAGTAATAATTGCCACCATAAAGTCTTCATTTTGTGACAAATGTGAAGCAGTGAACAACATTCAATTTGATTTAAAAGCATTTATTGAGTATGTATTATATGCAAAGCACTATGTTATATGATGTAAGGGATGTAAAGGATCTGACAATCTCATTTGGGAACATAAAGCAAATGCTTTATCAGTCTAATGCAAGGTGGGGAAATAAACTAAGGGCCATCCAAGGGCATCCAGTGGAGGCAGAGAATGTCATGGGGTGAAGGCTCACAAGATGCTCCTTGAGAATAACACCATTTAATACAAGAGCAGAAGAATGGATTACTAACAGAGCGGCCATTTCAAACCAGCAGTGTCAGTGAAAGGTCATGAAAGTTGGATGGAGTGAAAGAGGTGTGCCTGGAAGGCAGAAATAGCCATTGTTATAGTCTCATTTTCTTTTCTCTTGCAGGCTTTGACTAGTAAATATAGTAAGTCTCTCTTTTTCCTATATCCCTGTAAGCCTCATCTCAAGAGAAACCAGATAGTAATTTGAGAGTTAGCATAATTAACTCCACCAGTGGTAATGTCTTCAAAAGCAAGATATAGAATAATTCCATTACGTATCTATGGAAAGAGCAACAACAAGACTTAAAAAAAAGAAAAGAAAAAAAAAAAAAAAAAGAACCAAAACTACTTTGTTGTGAGTTGTAAAGTGTTGACAAAAAGGAATTTTTATCTGTACCAAAAGGACTTAAACTGATAATGTTAATTTAAAATCTACTAATATCAGTTTCTACTGCTTTAGTTTGGTACATAATAATTATATTTTGCATATTTTTAATTAATAAACCACTTTTTTGTATGATGAAACTGGTTGCTCTCCAAGGAAATTATTGTTGTTATTGTACATATTTTGCATCCTTCTTAACCCTTGAAAAGTAACTGGCAATCATTTTATTGGTTATATCTGAGAGTGAATTATATAAGGTAGACTAGTGCTATTTTCTCATTTAAAAACAAAAATAGCTGCAGAAGGCGGAAGCAGCTACTGATAGTATACTTTTAAGGCCTCGTATAGTGGTCTCTAGACAAAAGAAGTAAATTATACTCTTAGATTAGATCAAAGATTTTAAGAAACGAGCTTCTGTAATACGCTGTGGTATAATATTAATAATAATCAAGTGATGGTGAATTGGATGGACACAGAAAGCGTTCAGACTGCACCCCCTGCCATTCAACATGAAGGAGTGGCTAAAAGTGGGATGGCTTCCTATGGCTAACCATCTGCACAGTGGCTGCCCTTGTCCCTTCTGTTCCCCAGTTACTCTGTTAGAATACCTCTGTTTAAAACGGGCCCCAAGCTGGGAGGAAGTTGCAGTCCTCTGAAAGGAAGTCTATAAAATATGAAGAATGTCTGTCTCCCTATCTGCTATGGAAAAGCTGATTTGGGGCTTTTTGAGGCTTGTTACAAAGTGTAAAGGAGAATAGACATGACCTGTGTAGGTTATTAGAGAACAAGATTGGGCCTCTTTGTAAGAGTGACTGTAGTGTCATCTGTACTCCTGAGGAGAGACCTTTCAGATCCTGCCACCGATTCCTTCCTGCCCACAGCACAAACTCACACCTCATATACGGATTTAGAAATATTTAACTAATGTTCAGAAAATTTAGTATTTAATAGCCAGAAGTATTTAATTAGTACCTAAGAGATACCAGGTACTAGTCTAGGCCCTAAGTGCTGACTTGTTAATAGCCAGCACTTAATGAGTACATTGTCTAGAAGAACAGATGGGATTTAAGCAAAAAGTTAATAGAGAAACACATAAATTAAAATATTGGTGAATCTTCTTAAGAAAAAAGAAGAGAGATTAGAAATATTAGTGTGGGGTTCCTACCTTAGATTGAGTATTTGCAGAAGTAATAAAGTAATGTAGTATTTAAGCTGAGGTCTGAAGAAGGAAAAGGAGCCAGTCATTTGAAGGGGAAGAAAAAGTCAGTGCTGTTGTTGTTGCTGTTGCTGTTTTTAACTGCAAGGAATTTGGGGAATGACCTATTACTCTAATCAGATAAACAGAAATTTCTAAAAAAACATCAGAGGATTAACTTGGAAAAAAAAATCCAATCTACCAAAAATGTCTAACAGAAAGTAGATATACCTTGTTTTTGCTCTCACTACTTATTTAATTTCCTCTCTCATAACTGTTAAATACTTTAAGTACAATTCATGCATCAATGATATCATTTTCTAACCTATTGTTTCCAGAAAAAAAGTATTGAAATTTATCCCGAGGTGACCAGCTAGAAGTGAAAATGCCCAATTTCTAGTTCTGTTTTCTTTAGAAAAGCAAGTCATATGGTGAAGTCCAACATCAATGGATCAGGGAAATATGAAGGGACTGAAGAATTACCAAATATAGTCTACACTATCATGTCCTATTTGCAAAAATATCGTTCACATATTACGAAAATTATAACTCTTAACTTTAGGTCAGGCTGTAAATCACCAAATGGAATCTTGGAATAACATAAGTATTATGTCAATGTAAGATCTCTTTTGGAAGCTACAGAAACCTGGTCATATCTCCCATAGGTAATAAAATAATATTTTTATTAAAAGATATTTTAGGAGACAATGGTGTTGTTTTATATTCCATCAAGGTTTTGTATCCAGAAAATACTGAATAGTTTAAGTTTCTGCTATGTATATATTGTCATCTAGTGTATATGAACTTAATGGTATATTAATATAGAATAAATGGAAAAAAATCTTTCATTACATAGTACACAGTTAGTCTGTGAGGTTAATTGTCTTTGGAGGTCGCTGAATCAAATGCTGTGGCTAGAATTTTGAGGGCTGTTGAAAAATTTTATGATGACTAATAGCATTCATCATTATTCATGCCAACCTCCATGTAATGAACTCTCCCACTTGAGGCTCGGACTGATCACCTCAGGGGTCAAATGGAATGGTCCCGTTTGTGTACTTAATAATAGGCTATTCATTTGGGAACATTCATAAGCTCGAAACACAGATAAGAAGTAATATTACAGACCCCCAAAAATCATATTATGCTTCAACATTTCGATGTAGTGAGGACAAACAATCCTATTTATTATTACTATCAACACTGTTCTCAGTTATATTTTTACCCCAGTTGGCTTTGATCAATCTGAAGTGAATCAAGATTGAAATTACAGCTATTTTCAAATTATATATGAACAGATAATCCATTTTCAATGCAGAATTCCAAGCAAAATTTAAACTCTCAGAGACAAAGAAAAGTTTTTGTTTTTCCTTAAAGATTCATATTAGTTTCATTCTAAGTGAGGGTCCATCCTAGCAGGCACTAAAACAGAGGAACTGAAGAGACTCTTTTTCTTTTTCTCCCATTTTTGTCTTGCTCCCCAGTAAGCTCTCTACTCCCCAAGGAAATGCAGGAAAAATGCAAATGCTAATGTGAGTCTTCAGGTTAAAAATACAACATAATTTCTCCATCTGCATTGTGAAATGGAAGATAAAAATGAGTTAGGCAAAATAACTTTCCAGTTCCTTCTAAATTGGCTTTTCAGAATGTTATTTTTATTCTTTTTATTTTTGAAAAATTTTGTATTAGCAGAACAACAAACATATTCATATATTAATACAAATAGAAAATTTACCTGCAGACAAACATGTACGTGGTTTGGGGTATTATCTACTCTTTTGAGTTATGTAAACTCCTATTATCTCCCTTAATCAAAGGCACAAACATCATAATACAGTTTTATTTTAGTAAAAGTATTTTCATGGATGGAGGAACAATTACATATTTTGTATATAAATAAGGGAAGTACAACATAAAATCGTTTATTTTGAAACATGTATCATTATCAAAATCCCATAAACAGAGAAAGGATACATTGGGAGGATAAGGGTTTGAGGTAAATTAGTAAGGGAAAGAACGAATGTGAAAAAGATTGATAAGGTCTCTCTAGTCTTAGGCAAAATACAAAATGAGTTCAGGTCTTGAAAAGCAAAGTTGACATATAACTGAAATTCTGTGCAAATTCCTAACTTTATCCCTTAGTTACAAATATGTAAATAATTGTATTATGTGATTATTCACTGTTTCTTAACTTTTGCACATAATTCAGAGGCATTTACCTTTTAAAACCTTGCTAGATATATATTTCTAGATGTACGTTACAAGTTATTAACTGAGTTACTTTTGTCTGACAATATAAAAATCTATTAGGAATATTAGTTTAATCTGTTAAATTAATGTCACAAAAGTGCAAGGAAAGAGCACTCATAATTGAAACTTCTATTGGAATATAATAGATTCTTGGCATTTCAGCAGATCTATTCTGATCATCCAAGGGATCTCAAAAACAAATTTACTAAAGTAGTTTGTAATTTTTTTGAGACACGAGTTTAAAAAATTAAGTGATGTGTGGGGTGCCTGGGTGCTTCAGTTGGTTAAGCCTCCAATTCTTGATTTTGGCTCCGGTCAGGATTTCACAGTTGAAAGATTGAGCCCCATGTCAGGCTCTGCACTGAGTGGAGCCTCCCTGGGATTCTCTTTTTCCCCCTCTCTCTCTCTGCCCCTTCCCCCCTTGCATTCTCTCTTTCTCCCCACCCCCACTCTCCCCTTCTCTCTCCCTCTCAAAATAAATAAATAAACATTAAAAAATGTTAAATACAAAAAAAACTAGTTTTTTTTTTTTGCAACTGGTGCTTGAGTTACCAATGTGGACAAAGCTGGTTGGTTCTTGTATGTCTGGGTGGTCATGGCTAGAAGTGCCAAAAAACAGTTGGAGGTTTGAGTCACAGTTGTCCTTTGCTGCAAAAGAGCCACTGACAAAAGCTAGAATACAAAGAAAGTGACTTTTTTCTCCCCTCTTTCCACCCTCAATTTGCAGTGTATTCTCCTCCCCTTCCAGCTGGAAGTCAACTCAAAAGGGAGCCCAGGAAGAAGACTTTGTGGTGACTCAGCCCCAAGATCACAGAAAGTATAGAAGGTGGGGTTGGACATCACAGACAAATAACAGCTCAAAAGATTGTTTTGTTTTTGTGAAGGAAAAGAGTCCATTACTAATACTACAGATATATTGAGGTGAATACATGTAAGGAAGTAATGGTATTCAAAAATGTGTATTTTTAATAATGTGTGCAGATATATTGAATTAAAGTTTGAATTTGTAATTATTTTAAACAAAATTGACTATCCTCATCATATATAGAATCACTCTGAGCTTGTTGGAGAATTACACTTTGAACCATGGAGAAAGTGCTAAAGTTACACAGTCAGCTATTACTTCCAATCTCAATGATCAATATTTACTCAATCTCCCCATTTTTTTAAGAAAATCACCATTATTTTATATTAATAAAATAAAATATTCTCATGATAGATTTTATAAATTTCTATGTTTATTATAGAAATAGAACACCATAACTTCAGCAGATTACAATAACTTCTGATGCATACTAGATACTTTCTTTTTTTTCTCCTGTTATATTTTCTAATTGGTTATTGGTGGTACATGGGCAACCATTGCGGGGTATTTATCTTATATCTAGTCACTTTATTCAACTCTTCTATTAATTTGATTCTTCGAGGATTTCAATTAAAATAATATTGTCAATCAATAATCAGAATACTGTCTCCTATAACAAAATAACACCTCTGCTTCTATTTCGTATTGTATTTAATTAGAAAGAGCATCAGTGAGCCTCATTCCTTTCCTTACTACAAAAATAACTCTTGGACTTAACCTCTAGATTTTTTACTTTTATTGTTCTTAAAGTTGTTAGATTACTTGTCAGGCTCTGAGTTGCTACCATATGTACACGAAGTAATTTTTTTGAAATTTGGAAATGAATCATATTTTCCTTGTTTATTGTTTTAGAGCTCCAAAATTAAAGTAATTTTTGAAGTATGTAACATTATTTCTAACATACTCTTTGCATACAATTTAGCTATCAGTAGCTAAAGGGTGCTTAATACTGCACTAGATGTTGTGAGGGGAAAAACTGAACCCACTAATACCAAAAAAGTTATTGCTTTCAAGTAGTTTCTGTTTTAGTTGGTTAGGCAATTAGGCCTGTCACAAAGGAGTCTGTAATAAAAATACTAAACAATGATAATAGTTAATATTTATTGAGTCTTTACTACATGCCAATTATTTTTTGAGATAGATTTTGGAATTACGTTTATGATAAATCTGAGACCCTAAACTTGTTGATGTACTTGCTTAAGTCATCTAAGATCTAGCCCAGCTTGGTTAAGAGTGTGGGCAGTCTGACCTAGCATCTTCTTAAACACTGTGTTATATGTTCTTCTGAGAACTAAGAAAGGAGGGTCAATTAGATGATAATAGGGCATGACAGTTTTACGGAATTTTTAAGGATGATGTGGTATTTTGAGAATGGAGAATATTCTAGACAGAGTCCCTCTAATGGGATAGTGGTGTGAAAAGGACAGGACTTGGGAGAAGCAATGATTAGGCTAGTCTGAAGCAGAAGGTGAATAAAGGAGAATCATGAACTTGAAAAAGATTGGGGAAAACCGTGAATTCTAACCTATGGACTTTATTTTCAGCTTGAAAGTAGTAGGGAACAATAGAGGAAGTGGGACACTGTGAAGCAGTCACCATATACAGCAGGTCTTCCAGATCTCTTTCAACAGTGATGATAAACAGGGAAATGAAGATATTTCAACCTAAACAATATTCAAGGAGAAGAAGCCCCACGAAATCACAAGCAGCCATAATTACGGCTGAGAAAAATATGTGACATACAGCAACAAGCTACTTTGAATGTGGTGAATACTTTTTCTTTAAGCCTATTGCAGCCCCGAAGGGGACAGTCAGAGGGAACAAAGCCTCAGGTTCAAAAGTTCTGATGCAATTTCCATCTTCAGAATTCTGTCAGACTGAGCTAGAAATATTTTTATCCAAATCCTCCTAAGATTTCAGGTAGCCTCCAGCTATGCTGAACCACTTTTCACACTGTTTCAAAACTTCCATTCCTTTTATTCCTGAAATATGGGTTTGCCTTATCTTAAAACACACGTGCAGGCACGCATGCACACACACTCCACCGGACAAAAAGCCTGTAGAAAAGAAAAGTTACAGACATCTTTAAGAATATCAGAAGAGATTAGCTTTATCTCCTGGTGTGGGGCCTCATGCACACGTTATCTCACTAGTTTTTTCTTCCATAGAAATGACCTTAGAAATAGGGATATGTTATAAAGCTGTATGCTAAAACACATTTTAATTGACTTTCTAAATTTAGTAAAGTTCTGCTTTAAACCACTTTCAGACATTTTTGTGCATACCTTAAAGTATTGAAAATCTAATGATTTTTCAGCAGCTGGTGCTTTACAACTAGAAATTCCATCCTGCTTCATTTAAAATCATAAGTGTGATGACTAGTAATAAAACTATTTATAATTGCAATTACAAGAAAAGGTTCCCTACTTCTACCAAAAAAAAAATTTAGCTGCCTCAATCCACATTTCCATGTAAAAAAGAACATTTGCATGATCAAATCTGAGAACCATATTTTAGTCATTTTACAAATGTTCACCACGAGTAATTTAAATATATGTGTTAAATGCAAAATATTTTTAGATGATGGTGTCGAAAATACAGTGAGTGACTGATGCCAGAAAAAAACATGTAACTTTATGAAAATTCAAATTTGCTCTGTATTTTAATTTACTTTGGATTTCTTTTCAGATACATTATTTGAGACTTTACTGAGAGGAAATAGAAGTTATCCTCTAAAGCATTGCTATCTAATAGAACTTTGTACTTAATAGAAATGTTCTGTATCTGTGCTATTCAATATAGTTGCCGCAAGTCGTATGTATTGGCCATTTTACGTGTGGTTTGTGTGGCTGAGAAAGTTAATTTTAAATTTTACTTAATTTCAATTAATTTGAAGTTAAAGTTAAATAACCTCATGAAGCTAGTGGCTACTGTATTGAACAGTACAATATAAAGTCTGCAAGTAGTCCAAATATGTTTTCAGTGTATATATTAACCTTTTTGAGAATTTAGTTTTGTGCTTGTATATCTTTTGCATTATCAATAAATAAATGAATATCAAATACAAAGGAAACTTAACATTCTAACCCCTTGATGTATATATCTTATATATGTATATTTGTTCTGTCAAAGCTTAAAGCAATCAATATAGTAAAAACCATTGCTGCTGGATAAAGAGAGACTCTTAAGTGACCAGATAGTCATTTCTAATACTATCTATAAGTTCTATTTTTCCATAGAAGGGTCTCTATGAAGTGTTTGATTTGGGGGACTGACACAAAAGAAAAATATTTCATATTTACTAATGTATCAATATATTTCCATACATTCCCTATCACCTTGGAGCTTTGGAAATGGGCCATTTTTTTTCTCTTTTTTTGGCTAAAGTCATTGAAGAAAATCTCAAAATTTTTTTGTTGATTAAATGTATGTCCTTCAAACACCCTAGCTCTGTGTGTCTTTGCAGTGTCTTAAAAATATCCCCAAGACTTATTTCATTTAGTAGTCCTACTTAATGTACAGTTATAGCTGTTACTGGTTGATACATGGCCTCACACACCAGAATAAACAAATGGTAGCTGTCACACAAAATTATTCACCCTCTATCTTTCCAAGACGACTTGCTTTCACGGTGCTATTACTGCCTACATCCCTTTCTCGTTTTTTTCCTCCCTAATTCAATTGATTTTAGATGTTTTGGTGTTTCTACCTCTCTAATATATTACCTATTTTATGCGAATATGTAGGTGGTATGTTTTTAAGTGAATCAATAATGAAGTAGTTGAGACCACAAGCCTCATCACCCTCTACATGCTATTAGTATTAGACTCCCAAGGGCCAACTGTGCAGTGAACCACGGTAATGAGGTTGATAGTTCATGAAGGAGCTGATGTGACAAATTGCCAACCTGCTGCAGGGACAGCCTCCTTAACCCTCCAGAAGGCCAATGTTATTCCAATTCTCATCCAGTTTTGCTCTTGTTCCAAATGTGCTAGTGCTAACACAGTATTTATGGATACATGCAACCCCCACCCCCTTGCAGAGGGAAGCACCTGGTGGCATGGGCATTTATAATCCCCTTTTCAAATTGACATGCTCTCAGGGTGAATTTAATCAGCTTTTGTCACACATTTGAAAGTACATTTTTCATGCCTAGTTTTGGAAGCATTTCTGAAAACAAGCATCTTCATTTCTTGCTGTTTTGGATCCATAAGAACTTTTTAGATCTATTATTTCCTATCCTGATAGTCACATTCACTGACTTTTGTGATATCCCCTCATATTTGAATGAAACACCTTGCAGCCATGTTTTCATTCCTTTTTTTTTTTTTTCCTCTGCCTGAGTTTGTAATCTGGCAAAGAAAGGCAAAACTCTCACCTATTGAAAAATAAGTATTCCTCAAGTACCATTAAATCAGGTGAATTTCTTTGTGGGTTAAGAAAAAATAGCTAATTCTTCATTTTCTTCTTGAGTTCCTCACGGTTTCTTAAAGGTTTTTTTGCTTTGTTTTGTTTCTACAAAGATGTTATTGTTACCAGCTGGACAGTGAAAATTAGTCATCTCCCACTTTGAGGGGGAATTTAAGTCAGAATTGTACTTTCTGTGTAGCTAGCCTTTTAAAAGACATTTCTAAGCATTTTTAAGAAAGTTTACGCTTCAGAGAATGGTTCCCAAACCACTGCTGGCTTTGCCTGTAGAGAGGTGGCTGCACTTCATGTACTCTATTTCTAATAGTGAAACCAAAGGGTTCTTAGAGGTCACAAAACGATTCTTTTCTTTTGTTTAAATACATGAGATGTTTCTAAAATTCCTAGTTTGGATTGGTGCCCTCCCAAGCTTAATAGAAAATCATTAAATTTTCTAACTTGGACCTTCACTTCTTCAGCCCCCAGGTTCAGACTTCTGTGAATCACCCAGAACAGAGCTTTGTTTTCCAACCTTAAGGGGTACAGCTCTCTAATCACCATATAAATCAGGCACTGGGAGCACAAACAGTTGACCCTATGTTGTTTTATTTCGCATTTGACTATGTGAAACACCGCAATTATTGTCATACTATTTCTCAGGCACATGTTTTGTCTTCTTAATCTAAATTCCTTGAGGCGAAGGCAAACACACTGTTTTTTGTTGGACCCTGGCTTTAAGATTTTCAGTAAATGCTGACTAATTGAGTCCTGCGTGTTATCAGTTGCCCTTGTTATTCACTCTGGGCATCTCATCTTGTTGCAGGTTATTACCATGAGAATCGCTTTTTTACTTTACACTTTGAGTTTGTAACTCAAAGGTTACAAACCAGCAGTCCACTAACTAGATTTAACTGCTGGACTTGTTTTAATTGGTCAGTGAAGTGTTATTAAAACATTAAAGCTTAAATGCTTTTAGGTAGGGGATTTCCACTTCTACTCAGTCCTGTCTGCTCCTTACTCTCCAACACTCAAATAATCTGCTGCTTGGCCAGAGAATGTATGTGAGTTTGAAATCCTTGTCCCATTTATTTTATTACCCC
The DNA here is from genome assembly GCF_028018385.1 of Neofelis nebulosa. Classification (NCBI taxonomy): domain Eukaryota; kingdom Metazoa; phylum Chordata; class Mammalia; order Carnivora; family Felidae; genus Neofelis; species Neofelis nebulosa. The sequence continues at coordinate 126,890,696 of NC_080784.1, forward strand.
GTGTGACACTTTCATTCATTGAACACCACCTATCTCTTAGGTGCCAGTGAGAGTAGGTATTAGTTTTAGTGCAGGTCCCCTGAGAAGCAGATGCCAATGTAAGATTAAAAAAGCAAAAATTGTGTTAAAGAAAATGCTGATGTGGAAGGAAATAGGGCCTGTCCAAATTATGACTTGGTTTGTCTGACTGAACCCAATCCAAAATGGGTGGTTCTAGATGCATGAGAACTCAGGTAGCTTGTGGTCAAGAATTTCATCTCAACCAGAGTTGCATAACAGGCCATTTCTCCGAGGAAGTGTAATCCTTTCTTGCTGATGGCAAGGACTTGTTTGTGATTCCTAAGGGACTATAACATGGTGTTCTCACTGGAGCTTGCTGTAAACTCCATACTGCCTCATGTCCTCCTACTGACACCTCTAACACCATGGGGACTAGTAGATAGATGGAAGACAATGCCTAAGCAGCAGTGCTTACTGTACTCAGCCTGAGACTACTGCATTACCCTTTCCTGTTCCAGGCCCAACTCAGAGCTGGCAACCCTCCGTGTTACGTGCAGTGTGAGTATATAGTTATGGAATGTGGTGCCTCAGGAGCCCAAATTGGCCTACCAAAAAATGTGCTGCTTTCTTTGTAGTGGGAGATAGGAAATGCAGCCCTTTGTTCCTTGGAGGGGATTTTCCAGTATGCCTCTGACCACTGGACTCTAAAAAATTCACTTAATTGCTCAGTCACTGAATCATTATAGGACTTATCTCCAACCCTCTGGACCACATGTATCTTACTAACGATTCCAGTATAGTAGTCACCTGTTACTTGTCCTGTCCAGTCAGAAGGATGTCAATGGAATGGACCAGAGTGTCATTCTATGGGATTCTCAGGTGGTCCAGATCTCACTGTACTACATAATGGCAGAGGGCAGGGAAGTTAACATAACTTGATGCAAAATTTTAAAGAACATTTTTGTCTTCTCATGTGAATGCAAACTGTTTTTAATCCTTCTTTCTAATTGGGAAGAAATAGAATGACTGCATACTATGTACCTGAGGTCTTACTAATTCACTGTAACAATAATACTATCTCTGGCACAGCAACTGTGATGGGGTTGCTATCTAGCTCTACTTACAGTATGGTCTGTAGTTATTCTCCAGGATCCCTCTGATTTCTTCAGCAGTCAGAATTAAACAGCTATGAAGAAGTCCACCACCCTATATCTTTTATGTCTTTAATGGTAGCACCAATCTCTATTACCTCTCCAGGAATATGGTGTTGGTTTTGGTTTGCTATCTTATAGGTAGGACAGTTACAGAAGTTTCCATTTGACCTTTACCACTGTATTAGCTTTATCACTATGCTATTTTGCAAATAAAAAGTCCAACGTGGGAGTTATTCCAAATGCCAATTATGTACTCAGTGACTGGGAAGTTGCTCATCCAATGTATCTTGGATATGTGGGCCAACTGGGAGCCAGATTTTAGCCAGGACCCAGTTATTACCTGGCCTTTATAACTTCCCGCTGTATCCAGAGTACCAAGAGGAGGCTTTGGGTCTTAAAGTATCAATGTCAACTCAGACACTATGTTTAATAGTCTGTTTGGTTATTTCCCATTCCCAAAGTAGAATAGCCCAAGTATGGCCATAGGTTACTTTGGACGGGTGGATGAATCATGACAATAGATATTTATGATGGTGTTTCAGGCTCCCTCTTCCTAGAGAACCAGCCATTTCTTCAATCATTGGGTTCTGGATCTGAAAATTGGTTCAGATCTTGGAACTGAGCAAGAGAAAGCAACTTTTTCTTGGGTTGACCATTCTCTATCACCTGCTTCAACATTTTCAATTTATTTTAGTATTATAGATTTTAAGCAGAAATTTAGGCTTTTTTTATTTCCCATCTGTTTTACCTCTAAGGACTATATAATCCATCTCTACAACTTCCTACAAGTTAAGCCTCTTTGGCTTCTCTTCCTACTTTGTCCATATTTTGGTAATTGTGGGTCCTAGTTTCCAGTGATTAAGCGCTGCCATTTGGCCTCTATGACTTATTCAGGGCCCTTCATCCCCACAGATGTTCATGAGCTCAACTGTGTGAATGCTGCTTCTACCCTCATGCCTGGCCTGCACAGAAGAGTCACCACTGAACTTAAGAAAAATTTTTTTTATGTTTTTGATTTTTGAGAAAGAGAGAGAGACAGAGTGCTAGCAGGGGAGGACAGAGAGAGAAGGGGACAGAATCTGAAGCAGGTTCCAGGCTCTGAGCTGTCAGCACAGAGCTCAACATGGGGTTCGAACCCACGAACCATGAGGTCATGACCTGAGCCAAAGTTGGACACTTAACTGACTGAGCCACCCAAGCACCCTTGAACTTCTTAGTAATGTTGGTGCCCTTCTCACCACCACATTCCTCAGAAACCCTCTCGCGGCTCATACTCCTCTAGGGGATTTTCTGACCTCATTTAATAAATTTGTCTTTACCTAATAAATAATCATTACCACTTACTTTCCTCCACCTTTATATTATGTCCTCTATGTTCTGCTAAAGAAACTTAAGCATCTATTTCATTGAGACTTGGCCATTGTTTATTCCAGGTTCCTAAGAACTACCCAGCAGTGAATTTAACCCATCCCCTGGGGTTCTTGCCGGGGTCTTAAATCTCTTGTCAGAGAAAGTATCCCCAAGTCAATGAATTTTTGCTATCTAAACTATCATTCCAGTCCTTTGATCAAGCACTCAACATCCAGTCTCAGAGTAGTTTCCTGTCTCCTGCAAGTGTATGCCAGCTAGTAATTATAATCCTTTACATGTATAGCCTCTTTTCTCCTTTATTTGTGCCAGCATGTCACCAGTTGAGTTATGCTGGGATTTAATCCTATCAGTCAACATGGGAGCTGAGAGATGAGATGGGAAGATTCTGGTGAGAGCATTTGCTACTTTGTGGGGGAGAGGCTTCTGCAGTACTTTCCACCACAGTGGGTATGCTAGCTCTTACTAGGGAAATGTGGGCTACCTCTGCAGGCCTGGGGACCTGAGGGACCACAGAATCAACATCCTTGGGTACATCCTTCTAGATGTCTTTATTCCTGTTTTCAGGATTTTAGGTTTTCCCTACCAGGGCCCTGACCTTGGCATACAGACCTGCTTTGGCTGAGACTGCAACTATCTCAGAGCTCTCACAGTTAGATCTTCAGTCTGCCTTTCAATTATGCCTGCCTTTCTACTACAGGTGATTATAGTCTCTTTTAGAAACCACCAGTTGGGCTTTCTCCTTCCCAAACTTAGCAACTAACTTCTAGTTAACAACTTTCATTCTCTCCTTAGTTTAGCAGAACATCAGCACAACTTAGCAGTAACTACCCAGCTGTACTATCTTGGTAGGCATTGTTCTCCCCATATTTTCTCAAAGCCTACCTACCTGCAGGATGCATAACATTCTCCTCCATGAGGACATTTATAAAACATGTTGCTTCAATGTGTTTTCACTGTAAATATGCTAGATCCTTATAAACTAATATGTTTATTCCTAAAGATTACCAAAATAGATTAGGTTAAAAGGTATTTCAAGTTGTACGGATACCACTAGATTACATCCCAGCTCTAGTTCTGTTGTAGCCACTCATGTTTTCACCAGCGATCTATGAGATCACATATTACCCATCACACTCTCCAGTACTGGAAATCAGATTTTTTATACTCACCAATCTGGTATATATATAAAAAAAAGTATTCTCATTGTAGTTATAATTTGCATTTCCCTGACTGCCAGTCAAGATATAGTTTTTCCGCCCATCTGGCTTTCTTTTTTCTGTTCATATTTTTGCCCACTCTTCTATTTTATTTGCCTTTTACTTATCAGTTTGTAGAATCTATATGTACATAAATGTTAGAAATAGTTTCTTAGCATTTTTGAATTTCTGTAGTTTTCAATATGGGACATTATTTAATGTATTTATAGATGGATATAAAATTTCCTACAGCCTATGTTTTTTCAGTCTCGTATCTCTTCATACCAGAAGACACTATATATATTCCCTAAATCTTTCTTCTAAATACTTTCTAAAAATTTCTTATATGTTTTAACTTAATTTTTAAAACTCCAAAGCATTGGAAATTTATGCTGATATCTGGTAGCAAGAAGGTGTCTATGATTTGTTCTCTTTCATCAAGCAAGCCACTTATACCAGGACAGTTACTACATAATCTTCCTGTCAACTACGTACAAACGTGAGCATATCTCATCTAGTGGAGGTGGGTTTTTTTCCCTTCAGAGCCTGTATTTTTAACTTCCAAAAATTCTAAAATATTCTCTTTTCATATGTAAGAATAATTACTTCTTTCCGTTTTTTTTAGTTGGTTGTCCATTGTTCTCATAATGTCTTCTCATTCTCTACAGATGGCATTCTGCCTTTCACAACCTAAACACATATTTCAAAATCATTTTTGTTTTATTTATACACTTTGGAAGTCTGTTTGACAAAGTCAGTGTAACCCTTTGCCTCCACCAACTCCACTGGGACCTCCAATCCATCAGTTTTTTTCTTGTACTGAAACTGGGGAGACCACAGATCGCATTATTTTCATTTGTGATGCCCTACATCCACACCGCGAGGTGTGTGTGTCCTCTAGCCCTTGCAGCGTGCAAATTCACAGAAACTTTAGCTCCAACTGTTTTGGCCTATGTTTCTGGTGTTAGTTTCAAGCAACGAGCCCATTCCAGTCCCCTTGCTCAGTGGGGCATTTTGATTTCATGCCCTGTGCAATAGAACCCCTGGCCACCTTTGCTGGCTTCTGATACAGAGCGAGAGTCCTATAGTTTTATTCCTATTTCTACATTGTGGGTTTTTTTTTTTCCAATTTCTAAGAGATAGAGGTATTAGTTAGGTTTTGAACAAAACCATGTCTTTTAAAGTTACCCTGGTTATATTTTATGTACTCTTCCTTTGTCTTTGTTGTAGACATGAAGTGTGACACTGTTGTAAGCAGAAATCGTTCATTCTCACCAAGTTAAAATGAATTCCTAAGTTCCCACAAAATGTTGGTTCTACTAATAGAAGCTATCTTGTTCCCATATATTGCTTGCAATAGAGTCGTTGTAGAGCAAATTACAATATTTTGTAAATACCCCTCACCATACATTTTCAAAATATTCTCGGTTATTACAACGGCTTATATGTCCAAATCTAAAATATACTGTTAGAAGATGGAGAGGCAAGAAAGTATTCTTCACCTGAGAAGGCATGTGGAAACCAGAAAATAAAGCAGGTCACTGTTTTCACAGAGTTATTCAGGGTAACTACTGACAGGGGGATCTGGCAGAGGACTATCCATAGCTGAATAGTTATTCTCCATGAAATCTGGACCCTACCTTAGATTTTATAGACCTCAGTCCACAGATTTCATAGAGTGAGGGGACCCACAGAAGGCCACTGTAGTGACATCAAAGGGTTTGCATGCACCTCAAGGGGCTTGCATCCTCCTAATTGACAGCTATCCTTTCATTCTAACTTGTGGCACCACCTGTGCATCAGGAAGGAGAAAGATGAGGTTTTCTCTAACAGATTCATGGGAAGTCAAAGCAAGTTGTCCCGGATACTGGCCCTGGTGGGGAATTCTAAGGTACGTATATTAATCTCCAAAGGGCCCCGAATATATTGCCCCAGGAGAGGTCACTGAGTAAACACAAATGAACAAGGTGGAGGGCCAAAGGTGAAGTCAGTTTTGTCAGTACTCCAGGATACTGTTTGGAACTGCATTAACTACATGTCAGTTTATAAAGGTTTCTCAACTTTAAGACATTACCTTTTTAGAGGTATTCTACATTGCTCAAGTGTGGAAATTCTATTTATTTACTGCTATGATAATTTATAATGTCTTGGTGTTTTTTAGTTGACTTAATCCAAATACTTTTAAAATCTGTTGTGGATGGATGTTTTTTATGTTTCCATTTCCAGTTGATTAACACTGTATAAAATAGCTACTGATCTTTGAGTGTACATATTTTTATAAAGGACACATTGTAGTTTTTCTAATACTAAAATATTTTCCTATAGTCTCTTTTGGTAATTATATAATTTGGAGCTAAAATATTATTGTCTATTCACAATTCATAAATTGTCTATTTATCCTATTTATTTATTTTTTATATTATCTTATTCAATGGTATCTCCACTACAATGCTAAATGATATTAGTCATGAATGTTACTGTTTCATTCCTAATTTTAATGGAAGTTGTAGTATTTTATAATTTAATATATTTGTTCTTGATTTCTGTTAGACAATCCTTATTATTCTAGGCAGTCTTCTTTTCCTACTTTACGTAGAGCTTCAGTTAGAAATGGTTGTTGAGGGGTGCCTCAGTGGCTCAGTCGATTAAGCGATTGTCTGACTTCAGCTTCCCGTTTAGGTTCAGACTCTGTGCTGACAGCTCAGAGCCAGGAGCCTGCTTTGGATTCTGTGTCTCCCTCGCTCTCTGCCCCTCCCCCGCTCTCTTTCTCTCTGCCCCCCCCTTCTCTCTTTTTTCTCAAAATCGAAAAATAAACATTAAAAGAAACTAAAAAAAAAAAAAAAAAAGTTTGTGGAATTTCCCAGTGTCTTCGGAGCATCTTTTGATCATATCATATATTTTTTCTTCTTTGACACATTAACATGAGTTGCTCTGATATTCTCCATAATAGTGAACCATCCTTGTAATTTCATGCTTGTTCATTGTGTGTCAGTTTTCTTAATACATTTATCAATTGACTTTGCTCTTATTTTGTAAAGAAGATTTTCTATATCTCTATTAGGAATGTTGCACGGTATCTCCCAGACATTAGTATTAAAGTGGTCTAGGGATTCTAACAAGAATAAGGCATTTTCCATATTTTTCTATAATATGAATTAAATAACATATGGAGTATTGTTTTTAAGATTTAAATAGAATTTAGCTTTAAAGCCCTGTTTATTTTTCTTTTTCATGGTTATTATTCTCTCATAGTTTCTTCCTTTTCTTGTATCAATTTCTGTTTATTTTACCAAAAAAAATCAATTTTATTCCAAATGTACTCCATAGAATTTCACAAAATAATATTTTTTGCTTTATAAGATTGCCTCTGGCAAATGCGATAAAATTTTGTTAAATATGCCCAAAACAAAGGAAAATCCTCTTTCTAGAATATAAACATCTATGAATATCTGTTAAAACAAAATTATTGATTATATTATTAATCTACCTCTTTTTACCAACTTGGTTTGCAAATTCTGAAAAAGACACCATATTACTTTCACCCACTCTAAATTAAAAATTTTTTTACAGTCTTCTCTGTGTTCTTAGGAGTTTAAAGACTTGTCTGGTATGTTGATTGGTGCATAAAGTTTTATAACTATAGATATATTCTTGGCTTGCACCTTTTATCATTATATAATAAAAAGCTCTGTCTTGTTTAATGATGTTGTCCTTGAATTCTGTTATGTCTTATATTTGTAGTGTCATTTTTGCTTACATTTTGTTTACATTTCCCTTGAATATCTTTCTTCATGCCTTTGTATTCAGACTTTTTCTTTTCCATTGCTCTACTTCAGTGGAAACCCATAGTGTAATAATTAATGCCTGATCATCCTTTTTTAGCTTATTGTGCCCTCTTAGATAAGTCATCATTTTTCTCTTCCTGTTTAAATGGATTAAAATATAAAGCAACAAAACCACTATAAAATTCAGGTGCATACTGATTAAAAGAGATAAATTTAAAGAGATAAAATGGAAAAACTGTTCTCCTCAGCACCACACAGGAAAGACAGTAGGGTTTCTCAAACGTTGGTAAATCAGTGAGAAACTGGAGACAACTGAGTAAAACAACACAAAACGCTCTCTTTCTCTCTCTCTCTCTGAAAAAGAGCCCTGTCTATGGTTAAAATTATCTGGTTATCATGTGCTTAAATAATTAGTAAGTTTTTCTAGAGATTCTCTATTGTTATTCTCTCACTTATAAAATCCTAGTCTGGAAACCATATTCCTTCCTGTTAGGCCCACCCAGCTCTACTCCCAGTTATTAACTGAGCTTTCTAATCCTGGCAGAAGCATTTTTCACCTTAGTACAAAAACTAGCCTATAATTTTCAGAGAAACAGGTTCTCCAAACAGGGACTGGTCTCAGATTTATTTACTTATTTATGTTCAATTTAATTTTCTTTTTGGTCAAAAGCTTTTAGTAGAAAACTGTCCAACCTGCCAATTCAATCAATAAGCATGTGAAGCAAAATTCCTAGGAAACTTCTATGCCATGCTTTCTTCCTTATCATGTTTTGTTTTGTCTTTGTGTGTGTGTGTGGGGGGGGAATAATGCAGAGAATAAATACACCTTCCCTACTCCCATGTGTCTTCTCTGAAGGGAGTTCCATTGTTATGATAAAATGCCAGATCAATTTTTACTTCCTCACTCCTTCTTTGGGGAAAGAAGTGACTGAGAAAGGACCAGACATGTCTAGCTCAGTCACTTCTGTCTTTTAGACATCAGACAGCATGCATTCTTTCTTCCGTTGTGCCTTATACCCTAAAAGGTAAGGGTTGTTCCTGCAGGAGGCAGGGAGTAAGGAATGTAGAAGTAATTTCCTATCTGGAAAATGAAAAGACCTATCACATTGAGTTTTGAACTGAGGTTGGATGAAAAAGTGGAGTTTGGGAAACACAATAATACCTAAATTCTAGTTGAAACTGGGTGGTTTTCAGCAGTTTAAATTGTTCTGTGTGGATGATTTTTGAGTTAACTACTAACTGCTATCTAAAAATATTTTGAGTACTAGCTCACCTATGATTTTTTTTTTTTTTGAAAAGCCCTGATTCGGTCCATTGACTATCATATTTTAGTAGTAACTTGTGTGTCCTAGAAATATCACTTTCAGCCCTAAGTGCTTTGGGATTTTTTTCACTGATAAAACTAGT